>NC_088865.1:24697793-25025293 GCF_032884065.1 Artemia franciscana | reverse complement strand
TTCAAAACGAATTTCTAAAATTTTGCTTACTATGGTCCGTGGTTTGCTATTTACTAGATTGCAGCAATTGCTGCAACTGTGTTCTATGCTGTCTACTAAATACTTATCAGAAGCCAATTGTTTGTTCAATTGGCTCAAAAACAAAGAAGAAGCAATTTGGTTGGAATACATATTATAGACAGGTTCGTTTATTGCTATGTGGACGTTACTTTAGAACTATTTCAAGTAAAAGCACCAAACGCCTCTTTTTTTTAGGTATGAGACGATCCCTCGCCCCCTCGCAGCTACCCTTTAAGGAAGAAGGAGTGATTAAACGTAGCCCAAGTAGCATTTTGGTGCTTATTTCAAAGTCAAAAGACGATGATAAGCCACCACCTATGAAACGTATGTTTGAAGCTCCAGTTAAAAATGTGCCAGTTATCAATTCTTCTACCATAGATGGAGAAAGTAAAAAATTGCTGAGTGATTCTGCTGATTCTGGTATTGGGCTTGCACGTGTTAGCAACGATAATGTTAGTGATTTTACCCAGAGCTCAGAAACCCTTTATTTTTCTGCTGTTTGGGGCAAGCAATCAAACCGTAAGCATAAGAAATGGGAAGGAGATGGAATATTAGTGGTTTCTAAAATGTGTGTTACTCTAATTGACTCAGATGGCAAAGAACTTGGTAAATTGAGCAATGCTAAGCTAAAAACCTTTGAATCAGGTGAAAGATTCTATTTAGGTTCAAGAGAAGTTGAAATTTTGGATCCTATTTCTCAATCAGATTTTTTGAAAGGTCGTTGCTTTGAAAGATGTCAACCCAGTATTTTTGCGTTGAAGCCTCCTCGACCTGCTCAATTTCAGCTTCCAGTAATCTCTGGTAATGCACAACCTATAAAAAGTAACATTTTGAAGCCGCGACATAACCCTGAAGACAAGGGTGCTATTGTACTACCTCGTCCTGATTCTAAAGTCCAGTTCAACAGCAGTACGAGGATCGTTGATGTTGTCATCGATCCTTTTCTTGGTCGTCATCTGCGCAAACATCAAATTGACGGTGTTATATTCATGTATGAATGCTTTATGGGATTCAGAGATGGTGGAAGCACAGGATGTATTCTTGCCGATTCAATGGGTCTTGGCAAGACACTTCAGTCTATTACACTTATTTGGACGATGCTGCATCAAGGGCCGTTTGAAGGTAAACCGATTGCTAAAAGGGTAATGATCATAGCTCCGTCAAGTTTAGTGCATAACTGGGAAAAGGAGTTTCAGCGCTGGTTAGGACGAGAAAGACTCCTACCATTTGTCATCGATAATAAAAACAAGCCTACTGATTATGCAAAACAATTCAATAGGCCGGTTATGATAATATCTTATGAACTGTTTGTGCGCAATGCTGAAATAATTGAAAAAATTCCTTTTGACCTGGTTGTATGTGATGAAGCTCATCGAATGAAAAACCTGAAAGTGAAAAAATCGGAAAGTTTAGCTAGACTTGATTGTGGACGAAGGATTTTCCTTACTGGAACTCCAATTCAAAATGATTTGTCAGAATTTTTTGCGTTGGCAGACATTGTGAATCCAGGGATATTGGGAAGGCCTTCTGCATTTAAGCGCATTTTTGAAGATCCGATCAACGCCTCAAGACTTCCAGACGCGTCTGAAGATGTGAGAGAGATAGGAGAAATGCGTGCTCAAGAATTGAATGAAATAATATCGAAGTTTGTTTTGCGTCGAACCCAAGATATGATAAAGGAATTTTTGCCTCCAAAAATTGAGAACGTTGTCCTGTGTAAAGCAAGCCAAGATCAAGCTGTCATCTATGAGGAAATTACTGGATGTAAAGGGGTTCGATCCATTTTTATAGGTTGCTATAGTGGGTGTGCTCATCTTTATTATATTTCTCTTCTGCGCAACCTATGCAACCATCCTTCACTATGCAATGTTACTGGTAACAATGAAGAAGATGAAAGAGATGTTGACTTTATGAAACTGAGGTAACTCTTTTGTTCTTTTGACTTGTCGAGATTGAAATCTAAAATGATGTAGTTTTTAGTTATTACTGTCAAGATTATTGTTATTTATTTTAAAAGTTAACAGTTAAAACACTTTCTTTTTAAAATAGCAGTTGCAACAATTTTCCTGCCATAAAAATAAAAATTGATTTCGACCATTTTGACCACTTGGTGTAAAAAAATTATTGTTTTGTCTGTAATAAATAATTGTTACTCTATGGCATACCGTCGATACTTAAAAGTCATGTTGTGTATATGAATTGTATATGAACTGTATATATTATGTTTTAATTCTTGTATGAGTTCACTAAGCCTTCCTTTACCGTTCTTCTCTGGACTGTACCACCCTTCTTTGCAATTTTTATTCTCACCCAAGCAGACGGGCATGGGTGCTTATCTCCATAATAACATAAGGTTGTAATCTTTTTTTTGTCTCTTACTGTTCTATTAATTAGCTAAGTTTGTACATCAGTTTGGTCACTGCAAGAATCAATTGCCATTTCAACTAGTTCCCCGTTCAATCTTCTTTATATTTTATGCGACTTGACAAACGCGTATTTTTTTTTCGTTATTATGGGCCATGGCCCTGGATGTTTTATGCGACTTTTGATCATCTTTACTGGGGCAGTTTTTTGAAAAATGCCCTGTAGTACCAAAGTTATAGCATGTTACTTCTCTTTGTTTGTGCTGAAATGCATTTTTTTGCTCTGTGTTATAGTGCCTGTTTTTATTATACTCTTAATATTGAAATATTTTTGTGTCCTCAGTTTCCTCTCTTATTTTGATCCACTTTCTGTCGTCTTTTCTTTTATCTCCTCTGGGTCTTCTACCGTTCCGTAATTTTCTAGCTCTAGTCATTTTAAACACATATCTTTTAATTTGTACCAGTATTCCCTGTAAGTTTCGTTGTCTCGGTTTCTTTCGCTTTTAGACCTTCTTTGAAAGCGCTCAGGGGAGAGTTTCTTTTCAAAAATGGATTGTTTTAATCATTCAAAATCTTTTGCGGAGTGCATCGGTAATGCTTTAAAAATAGTTTGTGCTTTGTAGTTAATGAAGGGTCGAATCAATGTCACCCAGTTTTCTCTCGGCCATCCAGTTAATTCCGCCGTTTTTTCGAAATTGTTTAGGTATAAATGTACATCCTCATTTTCTTTCATTGGCTGAAGGTTTATTAGATGTATTAAATCTACTGTAGATGATCTCTGAGACTCTTAAGAATTTTTTCCTGGGATCATTTTCATTACGTGTTCTCTTTTCTCTCTATTTGCCTCCTCTTTTTTCTTTAGCTCTTATATATCTCTCTTTCTTCTCTTTCTTCCTCCTCCTTTCGTACTCTTGCTATTCTAATATTCTCATCTCTCTGTCCTTAAGCATTTCTCTTTTTCTTTTCTCTCTTCCTCCTCTTTTCGTTCTCTGGCTTTTCTTTCAGCCTCAATGAAATTTAATATATGCTGTTAATATATCTATATTAATAATTTAATCTACATTTTCGTTCCCCCTAGTGTATCTCGATTCCATATTGCTTCTATTACTGCTGCTACTGGGCCTTTTTTATTCTCTCTGTTGTTATATTCTCTTAATTTGTTTTCTGAGTTTGTTCGCTCTATTTCCTCTGTCTTTATGTGTATTTTCTCTTACTTGCAGCTCCCCTTCATTTTGCGTAGCATCTGAGGGGCGAGTTGGTTTTTTCCTCGTATTTTCATACACTAATTTTTCTTTGTTTATTACTGCCTCTGTTTCTATTTCATGTTCTCTCATATTACCGGGTCTGTTTCTTTATATGGGTCTCCCTTATCCGGGAATAATTCCTTTTGAGTCTGCAGTGTATTCGCTTCTCCCTCTACATGTCGTACAAGGTATCGTCCTATCCTTGAATTTGTTTTGAGGTTCCCCCCTTGGTACTTGTCAGGAATGTCTATTTCACTCCCCGAAGTACTTATAAAAGCACTTTAGACTACAGACTACTACGTAAATCTTATCACTTTAATGTATTTATCCGGCATACAATACAACCGGGATCTTCATTAAGGCCATTCTACCGGTAACTCAAGAGAGGTGACTCAAACTTGGATCAAGGTATGACGGGTGTGATAAGAACATGGCTTCACAACCTAGAATGGTTATATCCAGCAAAGCCTTTCGGAGGTTCTCGGTCATATTTGAGAGTCTTCTCTCGTTAAGTGTAATATCAGTTTGAGAGCAGGCTATGCATCAGTATGTTTGAGTTAAATGATTGGATGTGTTATTACTCTTCTTCTCTGCCATTTACGCATCGTTTTTTTGTTGAATCTTTTCGGCTGGATGTTCCCCGTTAGATGCTAGAAAAAGCTAAAAATGACCAAAAATTCCCAATATCGTTTCCGAAATCGATGTTTACTTTTTGATATTCGATATCTATATTTTGGTCTATATATCGGTATGTCAATATCGACGTTAAATATCACCCAACACTACTCTTTAGTATCTTCATTATGGGCAATCTGGTTGCTAGGGAAAGCTCATGACCGGATCTGGTTGCTAGGTAAACCGGTTATGCAAATTACTTTCCTCCCGGCTTATGTAAATGAGGTTCAAATGACCTGAGGGACTGTTCACTCCACCCCCATAATGGCCATACTACTGTTGACTTTACTCTTCTTTTCACACGAGCCTCCACGGAACGACATGGGGTCATACCAATTATACACGTGGCCATATGAAGTTAATTGCTAATTTGAAAGTGTCTTGGTAACTGCCTTATTAAAAAGGTAAAAATATTATACTAACTTTACTGCCTAAAAATACTTTCTAAAACCGTCATACTTTTGTGTCATGAGCATGTAAGAACAAAATTTTTGAGGGGAACTGAAATGTTAGATGTGATCTGAAACCTCCCCCTCCCCCTTCCCACGCACACAAAAAACAAGGATGAATTGTTGAAAATTTGGGGGAAATAGTTAAAACCTTAACGTTTGCATTACGGGAAAGGGGGGGGGGCAAACCATCCTATACGGGTGCCTGCTCTCCCCTATAGGTAAATTTTTGCAGATTTACCCTCTCACAAACATTTTTGTATGTACCCATGTTTCTTGCCAAATATAATTTAATAAATTTGGAAGCAAATAATTAAGAAAATGTAGCCGAACACCGGGATAAATTTACTTTCTAATTCAAAAGTACGGTCCATCATCAATTTCCTAAGGACGGAAAATAATAATAAAGATTACCAAGAAAGCTCAAATTAGCTTTTGTATTAACCAAGTGACATATAGCAATCGCAAATTATGTCGGTCTGTCTGTTGGCCTGTCGGTCAGTCGGTTCCGGTTTTGCTACTTTAGGCACTTCCAGGTAAGCTAGGACGATGAAATTTGGCAAGCGAATCAGGGACCGGACCAGATTAAATTAGAAATTCCCAAATTTTCGTTTTCCCGATTTGACCATCTGGGGGGAGGAGTGGGGGGCCCGTTAATTCGAAAGAATAGAAAAAATGAAGTATTTTTAAATTACGAACGGTTGATCATATCTTGATGAAATTTGATGTTTGGAAGGATATCGTGTCTCAGAGCTGTTATTTTAAACCTCGACTGGATCTGGTGACCTTGGGTGGGAGTTGGGAGGGGAAACCTAAAATCTTGGAAAAAACTTAAAGTTGAGGGATCAGGATGAAACTTGGTGGGAAAAATAAGCACAAGTCTTAGATACATGATTGACATAACCGGAACGGATCCGCTCTCTTTGGGGTAGTTGGGGGAGGGGTTAGTTCTGAAAAATTAGAAAAAATGAGGTATTTTTAACTTACGAACGGATGATCGGATCTCAATGAAATTTGATATTTAGAAGGATATCGTGTCTCAAAGCTCTTATTTTAAATCCTGACCGGATCTAGTGACATTGGGGGAAGTTTGAAGGAACCTCAAATCATAGAAAACGCTTAGATTGGAGGGATCGGGATGAAAGCTGGTGGAAAAAATAAGCAGAAGTCTTACATGCGTGATTTACATATTTAAAACGGATCCGCTCTATTTGGGGGGGGGGGGGGTTAATTCTGAAAAATTAGAAAAAATGACGTATTTTTAACTTACGAAGGAGTGATAGGATCTTCATGAAACTTAATATTTAGAAGGACCTCGTAACTCAGATCTCTTATTTTAAATCTCAACTGGATCCAGCGTCCTTGGGGGGACAGTTGGTGGGGGGACCGGTAATCTTAGAAAATACTTGAAGCGGGGAGATCAGGATGAAACTGGATGGGAAGAATAAAACCCTGTCTAAGATACGTAACTGACATAACCAGACCGGATCTACTCTCTTAGGTGGAGTTGGGGGGGGGGTAATTTGGAAAAATAAGGTATTTATAACTTACGAAAGGGTGACCAGATCTTAATGAAATTTAATATTTAGAAAGGTCTTGTGCTTTAAAGCTCTAATTTTAAATTTCGACCAGATCCTGTGACATTGGGGGGAGTTGGAGGGGAAATCGGAATTCTTGGAAGACGTGAAATTGGGGTATTTTTATCTTACGAATAGGTGATCGGATCTTAATGAAATTTGATATTTATTAGGAATTCATGTCTCAGAGCTCTTAATTCAAATCCCGACCAGATCTTTCGACATTGGGGGAGTTGGAGGGGGAAATCTTGGGAAAAACTTGGAGTCGAGGAATCGGGATGAAGCTTGGTGGATAGAATTAGCAAATGTCCTTGATACGTGATTGACGTAACCGTACTGGATTCGCTCTCTTTGGGGGAGTTGGGGGGAAGGGTTCAGTGATTTGGTGAGTTTGGTGCTTCTGGATGTGTTAGGACGATGAAAATTGGTAGGCGTGTCAGGGAGCTGCAGAAATTGACTTGATAAAGTCGTTTTCCCAGATTCGACCATCTGGGGGGCTAAAGGGAGTTGAAAAATTAAAAAAATGAGGCATTTATAACTTACGAGTGTGTGATCGAATCTTAATGAATCTTGATATTTAGAAGGACATCGTGACTCAGAGCTCTTATTTTAAATCCTGACCGGCATTAAGCCTCTGATTTTCCTTTTAAATCAATCTATTGATTCTTAGAATTCTGTTAGAGCTCATACCATATGATCTCTTGGCTCTTAGCTCTTCTTGCCTCGTCACAAGTGCCATATGAGCTCTTGGCTCTTGTTTATTTACAAATCTGTTTGAGACACCCGTGAACTTAAATTTTTAGCCGCATAACCCGGTTTTCTTGGATGTCTCAGAGTATTGGATGGTCTGAGTTATAGGGATTTTTAAAGAGCTCCTTTTGGATAATTGTTGAATCCCAGGAAAAAGAATCTGGTCTCTAAGCAGAAATTGTCTTCAGAAGGAACATTATCATTCGCAAAAAAGTTACTCTTCTACATCCGTCATTTAATTCAATTTTATTTTTCACCCAAGAAACTATTGTTGAATACGACAAATTTAGAACTTAGAGCATAAGAAGTTGATTAGTAATATAAGAACAAAGAAAAGGAAAGATTTTTTATATTCTGAGAAATAACATTAACCCGTTTTACTCAAGGTCTAAATATTTGAATTAAGCAGACTTTTTTTTACACAGAGAGAAATTTTATTTGTTCAATGCTTTTCTAATCTACCTTCCTGTATTACACTCAAAAATTTCAGCATGTCTTAGGACCCCACGGCTTTGTCTAGCTTATTAGTCAAGAATTTCGATGATGGAAGGTATATTTTGCTCTAAAATACTCAGTGAGATGTTTATTCCGATCTAAAGAACTGAAGTTGTAAAAAAAGAATGAAATATTTTCACAAGATTACCAGACCAACAGATGGAGCGGGGAGAAGTCTCTAATCTCACATTCTCGTCTCAATCATGTTACCAATAGGTCAACCCTGGGCACTTCCATCTTTTTCCATCCAAATCGACAGAGTCGATTTGGATTTTGGTCTCCTAGAAATCTGACCCTTTTCTCTCGAAACAGAAAAATTAAGCTTATTGCAAGCCTTAAAAAAATCCCAGATGCTAAAGAGGGGCTATAGAAGCTGACCAAAACTAAAACATTTCTTAAAATCCCATCCACCCTCATAGATAGTTTACCCCCTGCTGAGGCGGAAGGAAGCGTTTTTTCTTAGATGCTGTTCAAATTTTCAGCCCCACTACTATCGGATTAAAGGAGCGCATAGTAGATACAATGGAGGCGTCTCTGTAATATGATACTTTCTTAAGACGTTCTGAGACCCCTTAGATTTCTCACAATGACTGTTCATGCCTGATAGTGACTGCAAGTTCTCAATAATGAGATTCTGCTCCATTAAATTTCAGGGGGGAATAAAAGATAGCTGCGGCTCCCACGACGTAGCTTCGTTGAAAAAATATTCTTTTTCAATGTTTAAAGCCAGTTAAAATTCCTTGTCTTTTTGCGGCTTCTACGACTTAGCTTAATTGCAAAAATTATTCTTTTTAAATGTTTAAGACCAGTTAAATTTCTTTGTGTGTTTTGTTCTTAAATTTATCCTAATTTAGGTGGCGACTGTTGTTGAAGGCAACAGTTGTCGCCGCTTTTTTCTTTTCTATTGTTTTAGCTAAATTAAAGGTGCTCAAGCTAAAAAACAAGCACAGTTAAAGCCAATTTAGTCTTAACATTAAATCAGAAGACTTTTGAATAAACACTTGGTGATGTAATGTACTAAAATGAAAAAAAAAGAGTTTTTTCTGAAAGAAAGGAGCAACATTAAAACTCAAAGCGAACAGAAATTATTTCATATATTAGGAGGTTACCTCCATCCTCGATACCTTGCTCATCACGCTAAAGTTTTTAGAACTTTTAAAAAAGCTTCTAATCATAGGTAGCAGAATAGCACTGCCTAAGTAAAGAGCGACGTAGGCACAATGTAGTATTTTTTTATGGCCAGTCCAATTTGTACAGAAGGAGTCTTCGTAGAAAAGCGAAAGGAGATCATTCGATTAAAAGTTCAAAGTTCTAGTGCCCTTTTTAATAATCGACAGTGATTGAAGGGTAACCACCACCCCCCTTACGGCCATAATTTTGCCAGATATATCCAATCAAAATTGATGTATCTATTTTGTTCAGCGGCGTAGTTGGAAGGCCCAGCAATTGTGTCTTTGAGGATTACAACCCCCTCCCCCCCACTGCCCTTAAGGTGAGGGCCATAAGTTATAATAGCTGCCCATTATAAACATGTAAGGTTTTTATGAAAGGAGTGGTTGTACAAACTTTGAAGGGGGCTAATTAGGCTGGAAATCAGAAGTACTATTGGCCTTTTTAAGAGTCAAAGGTGATCAAAGGGCAACTAGTCCCCACCTCCACGTCACTTTTTTCCCAAATGCATCCAATTTTTTTATCCAAATTTTGAGATAGCCATTTTGTTCAGAATATTCTAAAGATCATATAACGAGACCTTTGGGTTTGAAAAAACCCTTTTTAACCTGGGGGTAAGGGTTGTAAGTTATGCCATGGGGGCACATAAGGTTTTTATGTTAGGAGTGGTCGTATAAATTTTTAGAAGAGGCTCATTTAACTGGGAATTAAAAGTTCTAGTTTCCTTTTAAGAATCAAAAGTGATGGAGGGCAACTAGCCCCCCCCCCACGCAACACCCTCTTTTCCCCAAGCGCATCTGATCGAAAATATGAGATAGTCATTTTGCTCAAAATAGTCAAAATGGTCCAAAGGCCATATAACAATGCCTCCAAGGTTGACAAAACTCACCAGAGCCCTGGGGAAAGGGTTGCAAGTTACGCCCTAGGGGCTTATAAAATTCTTAAGGAATAAGTGGTCGTATAAACTTTGTATGGGGCTTATTTAATTGGAAATTGGAAGACCTAATGCCTCCTTTGAAAAGTCGAAAGTGATGTAAAGGCAGGCAGCCCCCATATTCACCCTCGCCCATCATTTCCCAAAGCAGACATTCATGTAAATTTTGAGACGTCTATATTCTTCAGCGTTGTTGAAAAGTCCAGTGATTATGCCTTTGAGGATATCAACCCCCCCCCCAGGAGCCGTCAGGGCAAGGGCTGTAAGTTAGGTAATTGTTTACGTATAGTATTTGCTATTGAGGAAATTATGCATGTTTGACCATTACTGTCCAAAAAGACGAAGGGCATTCTGGGGAGCTTTTCAGAGAATTTTGAGGGGAGTATTGAACTAAATAAAAACACCTTATGTGTATACCGGTTGTCAAAAAATCGTAATTCAGGAATGACTGAGATTGGAGCTTTCAATTTGGAACTTTCAGGAAATGATAAGGGAAAGAAGCAATTGACCAAATGGGAAATATTTACACGCTAGTACTAATACTAAAACAAATACTGCTACTACTGCTATTACTGCTATCACTGCTACTACTAGTACGACATTGCTAAATTTACAATATTGAGGGGATATTTGAACTAAATCAAAGACACTATGTGCATCCAGATTGTCAAAAGAGCGTATTTCCAGAATGGATTTGGGTATTGAGTTGGAACTTTCAAAGAATGCTTAAAGCGGAAGATCAATTGACCAAAAGGCAATACGTGCAAGCTACTACTAATGTTACCACCACAGCCACATTTACTACTACTACTGCTGCTTCTAATACTTCAACTACAACTTCTATAACAAATGTTGTAAGGGTAAGAGCATTAAGATGAACATTCCAAGAAGTATATGAATATACAGGTTATCAAAAGGACATATAAGCAATGTCATAGCAACAGCTAATCATATTAAGTTGAAACTTCCAGGACTCGATAAGAGGGATGTTCAACTGACAAAAAGGCAATTTGTTAATACTGCTGCTACTAGTACTAGTACTGTTACTGTTAATACTACCACTATTAACACTAATACTACTACTGCGACTACTATTACAACTATACCTAATGGTATGAAGGTGCAATTTTCAGTGAATTTTGGGAGGCAAAGGTGAACGGAATCACAGCGCGCCGTCTGTATGCAGGTTGTCAAAAAGGCGTATCAGCAAATATTTAAAAACCGTTTGGTGTGTGAAGTTAAAAACCTACAGTGCCTGTTGTGGGGAATGTTGAACTAACCGAAAGAAAATATTTGCATCCTATTGTTACTGCTTCTACTCATACTACTACTAGGGCTGCTACTACTGCTGATACTATTATTACTAGATTTACTTCTACTACCACTATAGCTAAGGCTACTACTATTAATTCTACTGATACTGCTACTACTGCTACTTCTATTACTAGAAAAGCTAGTAGCTAGTAAAGCTAACGGTGCCAAGGCAAAAAATTTGGGGAATATTGAAACTGCATTGAACTTAATCAGAACACACTATGCCCACACAGCTGATCAAGAGCACGCATCAGCAATGCTTCAGGAACTACTGATGGTATTAAATTGAAACTTAAAGCTTATGTTGAAGGGGGTGTTGAAAACCAAAGGTACTATGCACATAGTGCTACTAATGCTACTACTGCTGTTACAACTGTAACTACTACGCAAGCTAAGAGTTTTAAGGCGAAACGTTCAAGGAGTATTTAGGTGGATGTTGAACTCAATCAAACGAACTTCGAGTATGTAGATTTTCAAAAGAGTACCAAAACAATATTTCAAGAACGGGTTACATTATTAAGTTAAACCCTTAAGTGTAAGTTTTGGCTGATTCTGAACTAGCCAGAATGCTCTATGTGCGTACTGTTAATGCTACCACAACAGTTACAGTAACTAATGACGCTAAAGATATTAAGGTGAAACTTTTAGGGAACATTTATGGGGAGTTTTAACTAAATGAAATCTTTTTTAATTTTTTAAACTTTAAAAACTATACGTATGCAGGTTTTTGAAAGGGCATATAAGGAATATCATAGGCAGCGCCGCTCTATAATAGCCAGGAATATAATTGAAACTTTTGAAGGAGCTAATTCGATGCTACTACTTCAACTGCTACTTCTATAACAAATATTGTAAGGCTAAGAGCATTAAGATGAAGATTTCAAGAAGTATATGAACATACAGGCTATCAAAAGGACATATAAACAATGTCAAAGTGACGGCTAATTATATTAAGTTGAAACTTCCGGGACTCAATAAGAGAGATGTTTAGCTGACAAAAAGGAAATATGTTAGTACTGCTGCTGCTACTAGTATTGGTATATTACTGTTAACACTGCTATTATTAATACTAATACTACTACTGCGACCACTATTACAACTATGCCTAATGGTATGAAGTTGAAATTTTCAGTGAATTTTGAGGGGGAAGGTGAACGGAATCACAGCACGACGCCTTCTGAATGCAGGTTGTCAAAAGGGCGCATCAGCAATATTTTAAGAACAGTTCGGTATGTGAAGTTGAAACCTACAGTGCCTTTTGTTGGGGATTGAACTAACCAAAAGAAAATATTTGCATCCTATTGCTACTGATTCTACTCATACTAATACAAGGGCTACTACTACTGTTGATACTGTTATTACTAGATCTACTACAACTACTACCACTAAAGCTAAGGCTACTACTATTAATCCTTCTGATACTGCTACTACTGCTGCTTCTATTACTGCTGGTGTTACGAATACTGCTAGTAAAGCTATGGGTATCAAGGGTATAAGGGTTTCCCCAAAAAATTTGGGGAATATTGAAACTGCATTGAACTAAATCGAAAAAGATCGATTTACTATCGAAATGATTGGAAATTCAAATTTGTAGTGCGCTTTTTAAGAGTCAAAAGTGATTGAAGGGAAGCAGCCCTCCTCCCAAGCCCATTCATTTCTCCAAAAAATCCAACCAGAATTTTTAGAAAGTCATTTTGTTTAGCGTTAAAAATGGTCCAGTAACTATATTTCTAGGTATATTGGGTACAACAGCCCCCCAGAGCTATGCAATCTGACCATCATGGTTCAAAACAAAATGTTGCTTTCAAAGTAAATCAAAAGGCACTGTGTGTATGGTTGTCAATAAAACAACTTAGCAATATCCCAATAACGACTGTGGGTGTTAAGTTGAAACTTGTGGGGCTACTGATATTACTTATTCTGCTATAGTAATTTAACTAAGTTAAAAGAGTGCAAGTTAAAGAAAAAACTGAAAAAACTATTGAAAAAAAAACAAATACATACATACATATATATATATATATATATATATATATATATATATATATATATATATATATATATATATATATATATATATATATATATATATCCTTACAGTCTTATTAATTTTTCAAACATTAAATAAAAAAGAAAACATTTAAAATGTATTTGTTCTCATTAAAGCGCAAATTATGTTCTGTTCTTTAGAAGGCATGGGGGTTGTCAACCCTACTCATGTTAATTTTTATTCGTTTTGAGGTGTAATCAAACGAGTATGATCCCCTCCTGTTTTTGAATTTCTTTTGAATTTTAAGCCTTTTTTCACATCTTTAAAAGACACTGCGTATAACCTACATAAACAAAAAATTTTATTTTGAAATTTTTTTGAAGTATGAAATGAAAATGGTATACATATGTTAGTCGAAAATTTTCCTTTAGAAAAAAAAGACTTTTGTAGTGACATATTTTTCAGGGCTTAGATTTTTCGGGACTTAATTTTTTTTTCTCAGAACCTGAATTTTTTTGTTTAACTTTTGAATTTTTCAAGTATGAATGAAATGAGTATTTTTACACTCGTTTTTTTTTTTTAAATGAATTAGGTGGAGAGGCGAAAAACCATACAGAATCTTTTTGCTATGGATAAATGGTTGACTCTAAATAACCAGTTTCAAAGGTTGTTACTGCAGAAGAGAATCATCGGCCAGGGAATAATTGCCTATATGATGAAACAGGACTCTCCACCTTTGGATTAAACAGTTCTTGGTAATAAACTGTAAGTAAGGAGCGACTCGGTTCAATAGTAGCCGAAACTCTAAAAAATAGGATTTTAATATCAATAGATACATCAAAAGAATCAATTTATTATGCTGATTCCAAATACATAAGATTGATCAAGTTTAATGTTACCCATCAAAAGTTACGGGCCTGAGAAAATTTCCCTGATTTTTGAAACACCCCCGAAAATTAAAGGAGTTACACCACAGTAGTATGGTCGAAGGCACTCCGACGCTTGCATAATTTATTCCACTGTTATGTCTACAAAATCTATTCCATAGCCACTCCTACAAGAACCTCATTGACATAGCCGTATTAGCACAAAACTTGCATAACTGGTTTACCTATCAACCAGATCAGGTCATGCACCTTCCCTAGCAACCAGACTGTCTATGCTACAAAGGCTACACCTCATTTTCCTACTTCCATGAGAACTTCATTTTCATATAGCCATGAGGCCCTATCAACCAGCCGTAGCAACCAGATCCAATTTAAGGCTGGATTTTCAATGTACTTTATACTAGTAAGAAAGTAAAATTCAGAGAGAGAACAGTTTGAATATATCTTTTTTCTTATCAAGCTTCTATTTGACATACTAGCAAAAAAATAAGTGGTTTGTTTACACCATTGGAAGTTGATAGTGGAGGTGGCAACAGCAATGACACAAAGACAAAAGTACCAATCTTAGCAGTAGAAATTACAAGAGGATGTCGACTAAGCCTTAAATGGGATGACACGTATGAAAGAAATGTGATATCATTTAGCAAATTCAAATTGAAGGAGCAGTTATGTTTTACAGCAAAACTTAATATAATGCATATACATAGACTTCAAGCTGCTTTCAATGCAGTAGTGAAATACATTGAAGACAATAACTTGAATCAATATGTGAAAAATGTGTGATATGTTATTGCATTTATGAAATAAAAATGCTTCTGTATCGAAATAGTTTTCTCTTTTAGACATTTTTTAGTAGGTTACTGTAGGTAGTAGTAGTAGGTAGTAGGTAGCGAAAATTAAAGATTTTGATTCCTTGCTCGAAGAGATTTGTGACTCTCCCTCTAGAGGGTTCCTAGGCTTTAATTGTCACTATCATTAATATGATCAGTGGAAGAATACCTATCCTGGTATGATTTGAAAGAACTCTACACAATATTTTAGTTTATTTCTAACAGATTGGTATTGTCGTGGTTTTAAAATGTTTTGGGAGGAAGAATCAGTTCTATGCTTCAACTGTTGGAATAACAGTAGAATTTGGTTCCTACATCATCGTTGTAAAGACAATGGTTACTATAATTATAAGCCTACTGATTTTATTTTGCTGCTACAGAAAGTAATTCTCCATTTTAAAACACTATATGTGATATTGCTTCAAATAAGCGAATTGAAACACGTGAATTTTACAATGTGAATGAAAAAAGTGTCGTTGACTTCACAAAAGAGATACAATAAGACTGAAGTTATATTGCACTGTAGAAAATGTGACCCTGAATTTGTACATCAAGTTCAATATACAGTGGAATTAAGGTGATCTGCCACCATTAGTTGTTCTTGACAGCTACCTATACATAGAAGAATAAATCTAAAGAGGAGAAATGACATTTTTAATGTATATATTTACATTTTTTATTAATAAACAAATTTACAAAAAAATTTGAAAATTTTAATCGTAAGGTACTGGAATCAATATATAAAAGTGCATTTTCAAACAGGAAGTCATTCAGTCGAGGGTCGTCTATGTAAATTTTGAGAAATTCATTGTAGGTTTAGCCATGACTTTGGTAAACGAAATATGAAACTGCATGAAAATCACAGCTTTTAGTCGTTAAATCCTGCACGCCCTTCAGGTTTTGAACAAAAGTTTTCCCACTGCTTTCAATAAAATTGTTGATGTGTGGAGTGCAGAATACGTATGGTACGCCAAGAGGATCAAAAAATTCTATATTTTTCGCTGGTTAAAGATACAGAGCCAATTACCCATCTTTACGTTCAATGAACTGTTTTTAACAATGATAAGGGTATTGTTAACACTTTGATTTTTTCAAGGAATCTGAGGGTATACAATAGGATTTGTATTTGTACATGTACGGCACGCTGAATATTCGAATTGTGTTCTTAGTGCTAGGTCTAGTAGAACACTGCCTTTGGGAGTGATTTCTCAGTAGAGTTATCAGTAAATTGATTTGACGATATTAATGTAATACTCTCAGTTAATGGCTTGGCAAAGGTACACTGTAAACTTAGACTGCCCGTTCGTACAATGCTCATATCTTGAATACCAGATAAGTCTAATACAATGATACCATAAGTTATTGAAAGCTTTTTATTGGTTATACCATTTTCCTCGATCTAGGGACTGCATTGTCAATTCATACACTGTCCTATAGGATTTGTCAAAGGAGAATTTGTTGAGTAGAATTCCATTTACTTTACACACAAGAGGGAACTTTGTCCATGATCCTATAGCACTAGCACTTTTTACAAATGCCAATGCCAGTTTGGAAGGAATTTTATCATTGATAAAAGTAGAGTCGACGAAAATGCCTGAATCCGTGGCAATATGACGCTAAATTGTATGAGGAACAAATTGTTTGTTATTATTTCCACTAACTCTCAGTTTTTCCACTGCCAAAGAATCAAAACTAATAACCTGTTGCTTTCGTACATAAATTATTTCCAAGGCGAGAGAGACTGTTACATCGGGTGCTGTAGCAAGTAACTTTCATAAAATGGAATTAGATGGAGGAAAGGTTAATTTTATATCCACCTTAATATTTGGTGGTAGCCATCGGGACATATTAAATATCTCATGATTTATTTTCCCCACTCAATGTAATTCACCAGCTGTGGCCTCTCTAAGCATAGTTGTGGTGTCAGTTACTGTCTTGTATTCATGGCTATTGGATGAATGTCTTAATTCCTTATATGATTTTGATGTCATCAACATAAACTGTATGTAGCTCTAGTAATTTGAGAGATTATTGCTAGTGTTCACCAACGTTCCATTTATGTAGACACTGATTTGTCGAAATAAATTATGTAATACACAATTTTCACAAGAAATTACATCAGTAAGACTTAGAATTTCATTGTCAGATTTCTTTACAGCCACATGTAAGTTTATGAATGTGGATGACGTATCCGAAAAATAATCTTCATTGGAATAAATTTGAAAGTGGATGTTTTCAGATAGCGTTTGTTTTGGGTAGAAATGTTCATAGTAACTTTTTTTGCACTAACATCAACATTTTCTATGATTGTTTATTTAATTTCTGGTCGTTTTGGATTTAATTTATTCTTTAATTAAATAAAAAATAAAGATTCACCTTAAAGTAAAGGGCAACATTAAAACTCAAAATGAACAGAAATACATACGTTTATGAGAGGGGCTCCCCCTCTTCGACACCTTGATTTTTACGCTAAAGTTTCTTAGTACTTTTATAAAAGTTTCATGTTGTTTCAAATAAACGACCCTTGTGTTTCAGAAGTCGTTTGTAAAGAATTGGGGCAAAATGTAAACTTTAGTGTAAAGAGCGAGATGTTGAAAAGAGGACAGCCTCCCTCGTATATGTAATAATCTCTGTCCGCTTTAAACTTTAATGTTGCTCTTTACTTTCAGTTGAAAAGAGTTTTTTTGTTGTTTGATTTCTGATTCGTTTTTCAAATAATCCCAGATAATGAGGATCCACCTCCACGGAAAAACCACCTCCCCATGGCAAGGACCTCTAAAAAATTCAATCTCGTGGAAAATTTACTCCTGACAATTACCTTTAACATCTCCACGAATTGAGTCGGTAAAGAGAAAGTTAGACAAATAAAAAGAATTTCGTATATGAATTGTGGCAGATTCCCCACTACAAAACTTCCCCTGAAAATTTATCTCCCGAGAATTCTCCCCCCCCCCCTCCACAAAAAAATTCTTCTCGGGGAACTTTCCACAGCAAAAAATCCCCCCCACCCAAAAAATGTATGCAAGCTTCCGAATAACAAGCACTATTTATAAACAATGGGCCAATTTTATTTCTTAAGGTAGTTTCCCCAGGAGCGATTGGGGTCATATTATCTCCAAAGGCATAACGATTAGACTTTCCAACTACGCTGAACAAAATGACTATCTAAAAACTATGATCGGACGTCTTTGAGGAGAAAAGGAGGTGGGAGGAAGGCTAATTCCCTTCCAACATTTTTTGGTCACTTGAAAAGGGCGCTATAACTTTTAATTTATGTTTTAATGAGTCCTTTCCC
This sequence comes from Artemia franciscana, assembly GCF_032884065.1. Classification (NCBI taxonomy): domain Eukaryota; kingdom Metazoa; phylum Arthropoda; class Branchiopoda; order Anostraca; family Artemiidae; genus Artemia; species Artemia franciscana. The sequence continues at coordinate 25,007,260 of NC_088865.1, read as the reverse complement.
GGTAGTCTAGGACTCTTGGTTCGATACGATCACCCCTTGGGAAAAAAACAAACAAACATGTATCTATGATCTTTCTTCTGGCGAAAAAAAAACAAAATTCCACATTTTTGGGGGAGCTTGAAAGTTGTACATTAGGGTTCTCCGAACACATTGAATTTGATGGTGTCAGTCTCATTAAGATTCCTTGGCTTTTAGGGGTGTTTTCCCCCTTTATCAAAAACAGGCAAATTTTCTCAGGCTTGTAGCTTTTGATAGGCAAAACTTGATGAATGTTACATATTTGGAACCAGAAGAATAAGCCATTTCTTTTCTCAGCCATTCTTTGATATGTCTATTGATATCTAAACTCCTTTTTTTAGAGTTTTGGGTACTATTGAGCCACATCGCTTCTTACTTACAGTTTGTTACCACGAACTGTTTGATAATACCCGGTTTTTGTTCGTTTTAAGCTTAATCTGCAAATTCTATATAAGTTTTAGTCGTTTTAAGATTTATTTATTAATTTATAGATACACACATTTGATCGCCTGTGAATTTGTCTGCATTCTCATCAGCCTGCATTTAGCCAAGCCTATAAATCCCCTATTTTCTTTTTCAAACTTAATACGACGGAGTTCAGTTATGTTAGCCATAACAAGATTTCTTCAATTCCCGAGTCTGGAATTCGAAAGGGTTCTTTTCACATACCATAACGAGTGTTATTTCAGAAGCATCTCTGTTATTAAAATTCAAGCGTTAAGTCACCTATCTTGACTGCCGATTTTTATCTGAAAGACAAAGTATAAAACATTTGCTAGATTATCTCACGATGTCAATTTTCTGTAGGAATAGCTGGTTAGCAGTTCTTCCGACATCAGGGGCCACTTCCGACTCGGAAATTGAGTCCATGTGCCCCTTCTCTGTGAAAAATGTTACATGATCAGCGTATAATGACCCTTTCAAGACGGAACCATATTTCCTGTATCAATTGACAACTGCCGTCAAATTCGTTTCAACGTTTCATCTACAATGAAAACTTCGACTCTTCTTCACTTAAAACAAAGAGAGATATTATAGAAACAGTATAAAGTATCATTGATAAATTGGGTTTATTACCTATAGCCTAAAGATACCATACCTATAGCATAGGGATACGGAATGAGTTCCCTCTAAGACGAACCCATGGAATATTCGAGAGATATTGGCTAAAATGCACGTTTTGAATAGTTAGTTCCTCCCTAGTAAAACACTAGCCCATCCAGTAAATGTTGCATAGGTTCAGGGTTACTCCATTATATAAACGAGCAATAATTGTGTATTTATTTATTTATTTATGTATGTATTTTTTCTCGAAAACGGCTCCAGATTTTTTCGAGAAAATTGGCATCCTGGTATGTTCTGACCTTAAAGAACGATTTAGATAGGTCAGTAGTTTGGGAAAATTCATAAGCCTTAATTTTGGGGAAAAAAACTATTTGTTTGAGTGACGTTGTTTTAACTACAAAATATTTATGGTGCCCGAACAATAATTTTAATGTTTTAATTCAAACTAGTAAAAAACCTGACAATTTTTAAATTAGTTTTTTTTTTGTATAAAAACTACTCGATACTTGAATAAGGCCTATAGGTTTGAACGTAATCAGCTATGTAATGCCTATAGAAAGATCCAAAAAATGAAAATTTGCATTTATTACAAATGATGATTCTTTGGAACCACCTGAACTATCAAGCGTGAAAAACCGAAAGAACAGCCTGAACAAATTAAATTCACAAAAAGTGGAAATCAACCTGGACCGTCTAATGAGACAAGACCAATACGGGCAGCTAAAGCAAAGGCATTGCTAAATTGTCGTAAGTAATCAAAATCCAAAATGAAAAAGAAAGACAAATTTGGTTAGAAGACAAGATGCACCGAGAATCTGGGCGAAAAATGAAAATGAAATGTAAAGACGCATGCGGTTAGAAAAAAGAGAACCAAAAGTTTGAATCTTAGTAGAAATCGTTGTTGGAAATCAGCCTTGGTGTAATAATCAAATATCTTTGAATAGACTCGGTATAAAAAGACATTAAGTTGCGTAAAGAGTAAAAAACTGTTACTTGCAAAAAATTTTGTATATACTTTAACAAGAGATTACAACAATTCCAAAACCTTAAAAAGAAAACAAAAAGTTTGAATCTTAGCAAAAATCGTTGTTGGAAATCGGACTTGCTTGAATAATCAAATAGCTTTAAAAGAAAACAGTATGAAAATACAAATAAATTTCTTAAAGAGCAAAAAACTGGCAATTGCAAAAATATTTGTATATATTTTGACAAGGGATTACAACAATTCAAAGACCTTTAAAAAGAAAACCCAAAAGCATTAAGTCTTATAGAAATCGTTATTAGAAATTGGGACTTGGGGCTTAAATCATCAAAAAACTGCAGTTAGAGGACAGGCGACAATGAGAATCCATGCATAGAAGCCTGCCGCGTCTGGGCTTCGCCCAGGCCCCAGTACTCGGCACGTCTTAGACATGTATATATTTGATTATCTAATTACGCATTATGACAATCATGCCATTTTCTGTAGTTTTAAGTCATAAGGTGGCGCGTCAGCAATTTGCCCCTCTTGCCCGTGGACTGGTTGTAATTCTCACTGTTGCATCTCTTCTAACCTCAGATTTCGTTTACAACTCGATGTGATCTTCCTTGTCGCTTATCTTCTAACTGCAGAGTTCTTTACCCATTCTTTTCATTTGGGAAAATGAGAATAATGAAATCTGAAACATATAAATTACGCATTGGCATAGTTATCGTTTCATTCTTTAGTTTCAAATCACAGGGCCAGCTTGGCTGTTCTACCGCAGGTTTTGTTGTCCATGAAATTCATTTGGATTTGTGGTTATGCTTGTTGTTGCAGTCTTCTAGCTGCAGATCCTGTGTATGCTTCATTTTCGTGCATCATTACCTCTTAAATTGTTCAACGCCTTATGCTTTAGCAGTTTGGATTCAATTAAAATCGTAACCACCCTCATATACGGAGTAATTTCTGTTCACTTTAAGTTCCAATTTTGCTCGTTACTCCCAGAAGAAAAAATTGTTTATTTTCATTTATTTTTTTTTTCAAATAATCACAGAAAACTAACCTCCCAGTCCATTGAATTCCCCCCAAAAAAATTCCCTTCGCGGAAAGTTCTCTCGCGTGAAATGCTCTTTCCCCTGGAAAACTACCCCTGGATAATTCCATCCTCGCTGCAAATTTCCCCCTCCAGAAAATTTCTTGCTCACGATTAAGTATTGGCACTGTTTCTGTTTGTACTTCTGTTTCTGTTTTTGTCTAACCCGTTTCTGTTTCGGTTTTTCAAAAAAGGACAGAAACAGAACAGCTATTTTTGTCCGACCTGTTTCTGTTTCTGTTCTGTGTTTTGTTAATCTGTTTTCCCCGTTTCTGGTTTTTTTTTCATGTTTTCTGTTTTGTTTTTGTTTTTTTCGTTTAACCAAGTACCTGTATTTACACTACTGTCAAAGCTTGCTACCTTTGGGAGATTGAAAGGTCTTCATGCTTTAGCCACCTCCTTCACCTTTGTATAACCAATGCTCTCAAGTTCAAGAGAGGAATTGATATAGAGCACTTTATTGAATGTGAATCTGATAAAAATGATGATGAACTGGAAGAAGGCTCAAGTAGAGAGCAATAGATTTATGCAGACGAAGATGATGTACCCAATGGCATAGATGAGGATATTGCTAATACCGCGTCTGACATGAATGACCCTGACAAGTCGGATGAAGTAAGTGCATAGGAGGAGCGGACTGAAGCTACATCTGACTATGGAGGCAGTACTAGAGACATTATTTTTATTTATTTTACTTAGCTAGCTCTTGTAACATGTTTTTCAGCTAAAAAGGAGCTCTAGTCTAACTAGAAGACATCCTTCGGAGATTGAGAACCTGAAGCTCAATATTAACTTCAAAGCTCGTCCAAAACAGAGCCAAAAGCTAGCAGTACTGTTACCTTATATTTTTAGTGCTGGCGAAAAGCACCAAAATGCTTCCGTATTTGAAGAAAGCACCAAAATTGGGTGAAATGTATTTTCGAGTATGCTGTTTAATTTCCCATTGCACTTCCTGGGTGAAGGGCAATGAAATGTAGATCAGCACCGCCGGTTTGGACCCTATAGGGTCTAGTTCCGTCTTACTTACTTGTTTAATATGGCTCAATTATTCAAGTGACAATTTTCCTCAGAACACCACTAGGTGGCTTGAAATCCAAGATGGCGACAAAAATTCGATTTAGTCAACATGAGAATGCATGGCCGTTCAAATAGGCTAGTATGAGGTAATGGATGGTACAGGTTCAAAACATGAGCTGAAAAATAATCTAAGTTGTACTGTAGCGCCCCTAGGTGCCTCAAATCCAAGGTGGTAGTCGAAAATGTGAGTTTGTCAAAATTAAAAGACAAGACTGCTCAAATAGGCCAGTATGGGGTAATCGATGGCAGAAGTTCTGAATATGAACGTAAAACTAGCCTAAGTTGTACCGTAATGTTGCTAGGTACTTCAGATTGAAGATGGCGACCGAAAAATACAAGTTTTGTTAAAAAAGAAGTAATGACTTGAAATGGGTGGATTAGGAGCAATAGCTACTTCAAATTCGGAAAACGCACGTATCTGCACATAAATATACCTTAGTTGTACTATTGATCCGCTTGGGGTCCAAAATTGGCTGGGATTTGAAAATGCACGTATATGCACATAAATATACCTTAGTTGTACCACTGATCCGCTTGGGGTTTAAAATTAAAGATGGTGGAAGAAAATGTCAGTTTTCCGAATCGCGCGAGGTTCATCATCTCGATGTAATAGGCTGGAGTGGAGAAATCAATATGGCATTTTTAAATATCGTTCTGTCATTCTGGCATACGTCTAATAGTAGTACAGTCTGTACGGTACAAATTGCTTAAGTATGAGACCAAGACGCGTCCAGGTTATGGCCTTTGTTTATATTTGCTAAGCCAAAATCAGTTAAATACTTATTAACTCTTCATCTCTTTATTTATTGTAAATGAATATACAGAAGCTAAACGGAAGGATTAACTTGAGTGCGTCAAGGATGCCCGCTGAGTCTTTTACTGCTTGAACTGTATTTTGACCCGTTATTTAAATGTCTAGAAAAGGAAATAAACGGCATTATAATATAAAATGCGGCAATGAAGTTGAACAGTTCTGTGGATGATCTGACAACGTACAAAGAAACTGAAGATGACTTCAAAGTGGTCGCTCAGTGCATAGATGAATATTGTGACATCTTCAAGCTACCACTCAATAGAAATAAGTGTGAAATACTACCATTTGGAGACGAAGTAAAGGAGGTGTGTGAGGGGATCCCGAGAAAGGAAAAAATTAAAATATCGGTTAAGTTTTTTCAAAGAAGTTGGAACCGAACGGAAAGTGAAAACTGGGTAAATACGATATCGAAACTCAAAAATACCCTTAGACAAGGATATGGAAGAGGTCTGATTGTTCACCAGAAGGCCCAATATGTGAACACTTATTCTTGCCCAGTTTTATGGTATCTGTCCTTTGTTTCGTAACCCAAAAAGACACATCTAAAGCAAATTGTGAGTGCAATTTACCAGTACATATGGAATGAAAATTTTCCACTTAAATTGAAAACAGAAAATATGTTCATGCATAGAACTCATGGAGCCCTTCAGGTCATACATGTGGAGGCTAAGATGAAAGAACTTTTCGTTAGGACAATGTTGGAACAAATGATAAGGAAAAAAGAATCACCAACAAGAGCTTGGTATGAAACATGGAAAAGAAAAGAAAAGAAAAGAAATATCCGCCAAAATATAATCAAGCATTCAAAAAAATTTATGAAATAGAAAATTTGAAATGTCGCTTGAGATGAGTGGAAAAGTTGACAATGAAAAATTTAAGGAATATTATGAAAAAAAACAGCTTTCCTCCACTAAAATTCCTTTAAAATGGCAGTTATAGTGAAGAATAGGTGGACAAAAGCTTCATACTGCTAGAAAAATGCCTGTTACCATCAAAAGCTAAAGAACTCTATGTTTTTCTTTATGCATAATTTGTTATCCACAGAAGAGTTGAAAGCAAGCATGAATATGAGTGGTAGTAATGGACTATGTAAGCTATGCGAGAAAAAACTAGAAACGTAATGTCAAGTAATGTTAGAATGGGAAAAACAAGAAACAAATTTAGCAGGATTGAGGAAATTATTTGCAAGTGTTACAGGTAAAAAAAAAAGTTAATTTAGAGAAAGCATAAATTAACGCATTTTTGTTATTACACGTGAAAGCGAAAAGAAAAGCAGAAGGAAGATTATGATGTGATAAATCGTGTGGGAACAGAATGGAAGAAAATACGGGTTATGAAGTGTAAGAAAGTTGAGGACGTGTTTGGTCAATAGTAAAAGGGAATTGTTTTTGTGTCTTGGTGGGTAAGGATGTGTTATTGAAAAAAAAGTAAAAGGAGAGTTGAGAAAAAATTATAGGGTTAAAGGTTTGAGCTTTTATATTTGTATGATTTTCGTTTTTTCACTTTATGGTAAGGATTAAGGTAGAAAATTAGAAAAGGGAGTTTTTAATTTTGGTACATAAAAAAAGATGGAATATATATTTATGTAATAGTTTTAGAATTTAAGTTAAGTATTTCGAACTTCTAATGAAGTGTTTGATTAGAATTTTTAAATTATAATAATTAGCTTCAAGATTTTTCCGGTAATTTTAAGTTTGTATATTAAGTAAGGTTAAATATAAGTGAATATTTAGAATGTATGGGGCTTGTGGTTGAATATATTTTTAGGAAATACGGAAATAATATAGGATTTTGTATGTTTTTTTTTTAAATTAGCGAACTTAGATTTGAAGTCTTTGAGACTTACATTATAGAGTTTAGATTTGAAGTCTTAGATTTGAAGAGTTAGATTTAAATTAGTGGAGTTTATTTTATATATTGAGAGGGATACGATTCGCTTGGATTGTGTAGTGTTTGATTTTTGGAATTTTTTTTAGTATTGTTGTAGCTATCCAATAACGGAAGGTAAAGTAAAAGTGGAATATGATAAAATGTGAGGTATTTAAAAAAAAGTTGGTGTTATGTTTTTTTTATTTATTTATGTAAATGTAGTGAAAAGTGTCTCAAAGTGTTTTGAAAAAAGTGGAAGTATTTTAAAGTTCAAAAATGTATATGTACTGTAAATTTGTATTTTAATGTTATATGTTACAGGCCTAATGAATGAGAGCAGCCTTTCGCTGCCGTGGGTAGCTAGAATGTGATTTTAGAATTGTTGTATCGTAAATTAAAGAATAATCGTATGAATTGGGAAATTGGTGAAAAAAAAATGTTTTTAGGAAAAAGGTAGATAAAACTTATTAGGAAAGAAAAATAAAGGTATATGAGGAATTAGAAAGGTAGAAAGCTATGAGATGCCGAGTAAGAGGTACGGTAGATAAAAAAAACTTTATAGCTTTAAAAATCAAATATTATTAACATTTGAGGAATAAATTTCAGCATGTGCACAATAAGCTGACAATACACATTCATTTATATTTTTTTTTAGTAAAGTGCAAATTATGTTCTGGCATTGGGAAGGCGTAGGGGTTATGTTCAACACACGTTCAACAGTTAAAGCACTTTGATTTGCACTAGCATTGTGGGCTATAGTTAATGTCAAATTTTCTCCATCGGCACGTTCTTTCACACCTTTTTTTGCAAGAACAACGCACTGTCTCGTGACGACTTTTAACGCTGGCGGAAGGGAACCTAACTAATTGAGAGGCCGCATTCCATTGGTGCTTCTGACCCAGCCAGAGTAAAAAAAAACTGGGTAGGAGGGGTGTTGATTCCAGGCTGCAATTCCACACATGACCTGGCTGTGGTTCAGCTCTAAGGATATGTTGTAAAAGCGAAGTACTAGCTGGAGGATATCTCTGCATGTTCTTGGTCTTTTGTCGTAGAAATGTTTCTTTCCTAAATTCATTCACGTCGTCACAGTCTTGTTTTACATTGAATGTCTTCATGACAAAGTGTTCGGGGTGGTGAACTTACAGTTCTGTCACTTGGGAAGGCTGGTTTGTCAGTTGAAGGAAAGTCTCCGTTAAGTCGCAAAGAACTGCCTCTTTGAGTGGAGAGTAAAAGAAGAAACGGTATGACATCCTATAAACGCGCGGAAGAATTAAAGTGTCTGTGATTTCGTCGGCGCGATGGATAGAATGGGAACGTACTTTAGGTTGGTACTGACATCAAACGCAGTAAATAGTTCGAATACTCCAATGCGAATACAGCATCGCAATCACCATCACGTCTGTGTACACGTTCGTATTAGAATCGATGCATGTTTTCTTTGTTCTTCACTTTCATTTTGGACTTGTTGTTATTCTCGCTGACACATATGTTATATCCGAATATTTCATTATTCTTAATTTTCTTTTTTTATTCATAGTAATTGTTGTTTTCGTATGTATTCTAACCGCAAATTTCTTTGGTCTTCACGTTTGATGGTCTAGGTTGTTCATCTTCACTCATTGTGAATTTACATTTCTCAGGTTTGTTCTTGTTTGATTTGATGTTCTAGTTTGTTCATTTTAAGAAATTCTTAAGTTTTTAGTGTCAAGATATTATGAAACTGCTAAAAACGCCTTTTGTAAATAGACTCATTAGACTTGGCATTTTATACTTAGCTATGGTTCTTGTGTAAATCTGCTTGCTTCATAGACACTAAATGCGATATAACCACCCATGAGGTATAAATGACTTATTTATGATTTTGAAATGTGCTCATAAATATGACTCATAAATATACACTAAAATATGATGTCACTCATGTGATTTTCTTCTCTAAAATTCAGGCTCTTACCGAATTTCTCAAACTCAAGATTTATCTAGATCATTTTTTTTAGGGCGGAACTTCTTAGGATACCAAATTTCCCTAAAAATTATGGAGCCGTTTTCGAGAAGAAAAATTATGCGTAAATAAACAAACAAATATACAAATACTGCTCTATTAAATATAAATATATATATATATATATATATATATATATATATATATATATATATATATATATATATATATATATATATATATATATATATATATATATATATATATATATATATATATATATATATATATATATATATATCACAGACATGTGACACAGAGCATATGAGCGAGTCAAAAGTGAAAATAAAGAGCAGACACACGCGGTTGAAAGAGATGTGACACCGAGTATGTGAGAAAGTAAAAAAATAAAATGAAAAGCAAAGACACAATCGGTTAGAAGACATGCGTCACCAAACATGTGAGCGAGTCAATGAAAATCAACCTGGACAGCGAGAATCACAATAAAGGCCATTGCTAAATTATTATAAAAATCATTATTTGTAACAAATTTCAAAACGTAATAAAATAGTCATAATTAGTAATAAAAATCCTAAAACGTTTCAAAAATGAAAATGAAGTATGTACAGGCGGTTAGAAGATATGCGAAAACGGCAATTAGAGCGTGTCAAAAATGAAATGAAGAGCAAAGAAATACGCAGTTAGAAGACATGCGACACCGAGCAAGTGAGCGAGTCAAAAATTAAAATGAAGAGGAAAGATGCAAGCGGTTAGAAAAAAAGGCCGGTGTGTCAAAAATGAAAATGAAGAACAAATACACACACAGTTTGAAGAACAGCACTGGCGTGTTGAAAATGAAAATGAAGAGCATACACACATGGTTAGAAGACATGCGACACTGAGCATGTGAGTAAGTCATAAATGAAAATGAAAAGCAAAGACACACGTGGTTAGAAGATATGCAACACCAAACTTGTGAGCGAGTCAGTGAAAATCAACCTGGACAGCAAGAATCAAAACGTGTCAAAATTGAAAATGATAGCGATGGTGGCTGGGTTTGGGATTTTTAAATGGATAAGGTCATCAATGTCTACCATAGATTTGTTAAAAAAAAACAAAGGATCTGCGATGTGTATTTCATAATGATGAAAGGCCTATGTAAAGCGAATTAAACCAATTGAAAGTGATGGTGATGGTTATTAGGTTTCGGATTTTGACATAGATAAGGTCATCAATGACCAACATACCTTTGAAAATAAAAAAACCTGGACTAGATAAATCGTTAGAAAAAAAGAGGTTTCTGTCAAACCACCTGAACAATTAAAAGAAACTAAGGTTCGGTGATATTTCTTTCATAATTGCAAAAGACAAGTCGAAGCAAAAGTTAAAGGTCCAATAAGAAAAACGTAAATTTTATTCAGGTCCATTTTATCAGGGTCCATTTGGACATCATGACATCAAGAAAAAAAAAATCAAATTATCTGCGTTTATAGGACAAGCGACAGTGCGAATCCATATATAGAAGCCTGCCACGTACAGACTGTCGGGACCCGGTACTGCATATGCTTAATATATATATATATATATATATATATATATATATATATATATATATATATATATATATATATATATATAATATGATGGCCCATTTAAAAAAAGCAATCACACCATCAGATTCAGCGTATCAGAGGACCCTACTGCAGGAGTTTCAAGGTCCTATCTTTAAAAACGTGGAATTATGTATTTTTTGTGAGATGAAAGATCACAGATGCGTGTTTATTTGTTTATGTGATTTTTTTTGTCTTTTTTTGTTTGTTTTTTCAGGAGTGATCGTAACGATCAAGTGGTCCTAGAATGTCGTGAGAGGGCTCATTCTAACGGAAATTAAAAATTCTAATGCCCTATTTAAGTGACCAAAAAATCAGAGGGCAACTCACACTTTCATTTTTTCCCCAAAGTCATCGGATCAAAATTTTAAGATAGCCACTAAAATCCAAGAATCAGATTCTTATGCTGATTTTAAATATATAGGTTTCATCAAGTTTAGTCTTAACCATCAAACTTTACGAGCCTGAGAATATTTGCCTTATTTTCGATAAATGAGAGAAACAACCCCTTCTGCAAAAAGCTTCTATCTGCAAAAATGTGGAATTTCGTATTTTTTGCCAGAAGAAAGATCACGGATGTGTGTTTATTTGTTTTCGTTTCTTTCCCCCAATGGTAATCGTATCGACCCAGTGGTCCTAGAATGTCACAAGAAGGCTCATTTTAACGCAAATTAAAGTTCTAGTGTCCTTCTTAAGTGACCAAAAAACTGGAGGGCAACTAGACCCCCTCCCAAACCCCTTTTTTCCCAAAGTCACAGGATCAAAATTTTGAAATAGCCATTTTGTTCAGCATAGTTCCATGGAGGAATGTAACGCGGGGGAAGAGAATTTCCATGAAGTGGGCGTTGGACGAGGGGGTAAATCCCATCATCTACGTAATAAAAACATACAAATATAGAAGTTCGTTACGTGAGTTAATTTGTAAGTTATGTATATTTGTTGGTAATAAAAACGTTCATAAATTAACTTAAAAGTTATAGTGGCCTTTTTAAGTAAAAAAAATTGGAGGGAAACTAGGCCCCCTCCCCCACCCCTTTCTTCTCAAGATCATCTGATAAGAACTTTGAGAAAGCCATTTAGCCAGAAAAAGTAAAATTAATATTCAAATTTCGTTTTAATTATTCATGCACGGTAAGCCAAAATCAAAACCTGCATTAATTCAAAAACGCTCAGAAATTAAATAAACAAAGCAAGTTATTTAAACTGAAAGTAAGGAGTGACATTAAAACTCAAAACCAACAGAAATTATTCCGTATATGAAAGGGGTTGTCACCTCCTCAAAGCCCCGCTCTTTACGCTAAAGTTTGACTCTTTCTCGCAACTCTATTTTTTAAAACAATAAAAAACTTTAGCGTAAAGAGTGGGGTGTTGTGGAGGGGAAAGCCTCTTTCTTTTACAGAATAATTTCTGTTCGTTTTGAGTTTTAGTGTCGCTCCTTACTTTCAGTTAAAAAAAAACTTGTTTTTTTTATAAATAGGACCTAATCTTCCACTCATCGATATTTACCCTAGTCCCATTTTAAATAATTTTTCATTTCTGTCGTTTGGGAATACAATTTGGGAGTTTTGGAAATACAACAATTTTTTCTATTTCTATCGTTTGGGAATACAATTTAGGAGTTTAATGTTTTGTGAATAATATTAAGCTTTATTTTTAGGTTAAGTTGAGAAGACTTAAAACTAAATTAAACAATACTATTCGCGTTAAGATTTTCAAAAGGGTGTATGTTGTTAAACATTGCCAAAAAAAAAAAAAAAAATCAAACACACAATTTGTAAGTCAAACTATGGATTCTTATAGAAAAAAAAATAAATGAAAACGAACAGAAATTGGTTAAAAAACTTCTTTCACGAAACAAGTCTTTCAAAGAAAACTTAAGAGCTCCGTTAAACCAAAAATGAGCATAAATAAAGTCAAATAATATTCCAAGCGTAAAACATCTTAAATCACCATCAATATATAAATAAAACCTGAAACGAACAGAAATTACAATAAATAACCAAGTCAAAGTCAAAACGAGCAGAAATTAAAATAAGTATAACTGACAACCCCCATGCCTTCTTAAGACCAGAGCCTGATTTGCCCTTTTCTGAAATAAAACAAATAAATTTGGATTGACAGTTTAATATACATATGCTGATATTTATTCCTTAAATATTACTTATTTTTGATTCATTAAAGTTAAAAAAGTTAAAACATTTAATATGTATTTTGTTTTCAGTTGCATTTTGGGAATCGTACTTTTAAATTAGCATTACTACACAGAAATTACTATATTGGTCTCTCAAATGCCAAATTATTTAGGTCCACTTTTACATATTCTCAATACAGTCCAAAACAATCCCACTTTTTAAAATTTGAGGTAGTTAATTAGTGGTGGAAAACCAGCAAGGTATTAGTAATAGGAGGGTTTTAACCTTGTAAGACCCTTTATGTATATTAAAAAATATTATATATCATCATTTCTTTACATGGGGACAGTGGGATCCCCGTCTCAAAGATGATTCTAAAGGACCACAAAAACAAGGTAAAAAATGATACTCTTTTGTGTTCCAGACCCCTTGGTGATATCCCAGATACACTATTTCCAACATGGACTAGAAACCTATACGCCTCACTAAGCTATAATAAGTTAACTTTATTATGATAATACAAAATTTAAGCGACAATCTTACCTCAAAGAAAATTTTTTCTTCATAATTAGTCCACAGCAGCTCAGGTATATCTTGTTTTTTGGCCTTTTTCTTCTGCAATTTCTCATTGTCAATAGGCTTACGGATCTTGCTAATCACTAGAACATGCGAAAATTCACTGAACCTCTTCTTCTCAACTTTTTCGGAAGCGACTTCTACCTCTTTCCTCCAAGAAAAAAAAATATATACAAATCTCATTAACATGAATAATGGACCAATAAAATTCCTCAGTATACATCGTACAGTACCAAAGACACTCAGTGAAAAAATTCACTGAACCTCTTCTTTTCAACTTTTTCGGAAGCGACCTCTACCTCTTTCCTCCAAAAAAAAAAACGATATACAAATCGCATTAACATGAATAATGGACCAATAAAATTCCTCAGTATACATCGTACAGTACCAAAGACCATACATATGATACATAAGCTCTGAAAGACCATCAGACGACTTTTTCATAATATTGACCATGATCCATTTCTTCTTTATGATTTTTATTTTTTAATTTCTTGTGCATCTTTTTAGACATCCGTTAAACGAGCGAAAGAGGAAAAATATTTATAACAAAATTGGGTTGTATCGTTTTGTGATAATCTAAAATCAAACAAAATTAGTTTTCTTGATCGGTAGGAAACTTTTAGAGCAAGTAAAGGACGGAAGCCCGTAACGTGAAATAAACCTTTGCTTTTGCTAATCAAGCAGAAACTTATTAATTTTGTCCAAATTTTATTCCATTTTGGTCGTTATTTACGATGTTCAAACTTCCTTAGTGTTGAAATGTAGAATTTCCTTATCTTCTTTAGTACTAGAGGCATAAAATTTCTTGCCTGGTTTTAATTAAACTATTATAAATAGGACCTAATCTTCTACACATCGATATTCATCGATGGTATTAATTGAACTATTTAAATTAAACTACCGAGCTATTTTATTTTAATTTATTTATTATATTTTAATCAAACTGCTAAAGTAGATATTAATTAAACTATCAAACAGTTCGTGGTAACGAATTGTAGTAAAGAGCGACCCGACTCAAAAGTTACCGAACCTCTAAAAACGGAATTTTGATACCAATATAGCCTATACATCAAAAGAATCGGATTTTCATGCTGCTTTTAAATATATAAGTTTCATCAAGTTTAGTCTTAACCATCTAACGTTACGAGCCTGAAATTTGCTTTATTTTCGAAAAATAGGGGAAACACACCCTATCTGCAGAAAGCTCCTATCTGCAAAAATGTGGAATTTTGTATTCTTTTGCCAAGAGAAAGATCACTGATTTGTGATTATTTGTTGTTGTTTTTTCTCCCAATGGTGATCGTATCGACCCAGTAGTCCTAGAATGTCACAAGAAGGCTCATTTTAACGGAAATTAAAGTTCTAGTGTCCTTTTTAAGTGACCAAAAACATTGGACGGCAACTAGACCCCTTCCCAGGCTCGTTTTTCTCCCAAAGTCACCGGATTAAAATTCTGAGATAGCCATTTTGTTCAGCATAGTCGAAAAATCTTACAACTATGGCTTTGAGGACGACTTAAACCCCTACAGATCTTGGGGAAAGGACTGCAAGTTATGAACTTCGCCTATTGTTTACATATGGTATTGGTTAACATATTGGTTAACCAATAACATATGGTTATTAGGAAGAATACTGATGGTTTCATGGGGTGATTTTTCCTGGTGGTAGGGGGAGTCTGGGAGAGGGGGTTACGTGAGGGGATCTTTCCTTGGAGGAATTTGTCATGGGGGAAGAGAGTTTCCATGAAAGAGGCGCTGGAATTTCCAGCATTAATTAAAAAATAATCAGAAATTAAATAAAAACAAGTTTTTTTCAACTGAAAGTAAGGAGTAACATTAAAAATTAAAACGAAGAGAAATTATTATGTATATGAGGGGGTTCGTCCCCTCCTGAATACTTCACTCTTTACGCTAAAGTATTTTTTAGTATTCGGTAACTTGTGATTTGTGATTCAGGGGTCATTATTAAAAAATTGGAACAAAATTTAAACTTTAGTGTAAAGAGCGAGGTATTGACGAGGGGGTGAACCCCTTCATATACATAATACAAATATACAAATATAGAAATTTATTGCTTAAGTTAGTCCCCCTCATCCGTCCCTTTTTCTCAAAATCGTCCGATCAAAACTTTGAGAAAGTAATTTAGCCAAAAAAATTAAAATTAATAAGCAAATTTTGTTTTATTTATTCATACACGGTAAGTCAAAATCAAAACCTGCATTAACTTAAAAACGTTCAGAAATTAAATGGGAAAAAAATAAGTTTTTTCGACTAAAAGTAAGGAGCAACATTAAAAATTAGAACGAACAGAACTTTTTACGTATATGAGGGGTTTCGTCCCCTCCTCGATACCTTGCTCTTTGCGCTATTGTATTTTTAGCAATTTCAAAAGAGCTAGTTATCCGACAGTTCGTGGTAGCGAACTGTAGTAAGGAGCGACTCGGCTCAATAGTAACCGAAACTCTAAAAAACAAAATTTTTATAACAATAGTTACATCAAAAGAATCGCATTTTGATGCTGATTAATCAAATAACTGCGGTTAGAAGACAAGCGACGATGAGAATCTACATATAGAACCCTGCCCCGTGTCTAGTGCCTTGACCCGGTGGCCAAGCCGCCGGGCTTCCGGGCTTATTTGTTGAAATGAAGCAGATTAATATTGAATAAATCATTCAGTTAGGATAATCTAAAAGCAAACAGAGTTATATGCAATTATCAAATGACTATATTGGTTGCAGTCATAAATTTTTTTAAGCCCCAGTAAAGCTCAAGTGCAGCGAAGTAAGTGGCTAAGGGGTGACTTGGCAAAATTGGCCTCAACTTCCCCCCCCCCTGGATTTTGACATAATTACGTCAAAGCTTAAGTATAAACAGTGGGGAGCCAGGGCGTGGTGGCTCAAATCAGTTATGTAGGATTGTTTTGCGGTCATTGAAAATGGCGCACTACACTTTCAATTCAAAAGCCAGTTTTAAAATTTTTTATCCCGTTTAAGGTCTACAATTTGAGCTAAATGAGTTTGAACTGTTTTTCTCAAATTAGGAATATGGATTGTACTTAATTCAGCTGAGATTTTTTTCTTTTTTTTAGAGTATTAAAAAATTTCGATGTAATGAGCGGGTTGAAAAGGGTTTACAGCCTCACTTATTTAAGGAATAATTTATGTCTATTTCAAGTTTTAGTGTCGCTCTTTACTTTCATTCAAAAAAATTTTTATTAATTAAGTTATGAAACTTAAAAATTTACCTTAAAGGTGTTTTTTTTAGCATTATTATGTCGTGCTTTTAAACAATCCTCTAGCCCCTGGCTGTTCAGCCCCTTACATTCTCTAAAAAGAATTTCACGG
This sequence comes from Artemia franciscana, assembly GCF_032884065.1. Taxonomy (NCBI): domain Eukaryota; kingdom Metazoa; phylum Arthropoda; class Branchiopoda; order Anostraca; family Artemiidae; genus Artemia; species Artemia franciscana. Next base: position 24,990,759 of record NC_088865.1, on the reverse strand, counting down.
TTTCAAATAACATGATGACTGGATAACAATAGCTAGCTGATGAATTAGCTCTATGCAGAGCGTGTTACACCATAGAAAAACAGAATATTTACTGCCGAATTACCAACATGGGGTGGAACTTGGATACAAACAAAAATTCATACAAAAAGGATGCAAAAAGGGATTTTGTTTTGAACTAATAGAAATTCCTACTGGAATAAACCTTATATGATATTCAAATTTCGGGTTTTATTCAAATCTTGGCTTGTTCGATTCTTTTTTTTGTAATATTTTTGTGTTGCAGAACCATTGCTGCACCACTGTGTTGAACCATTTCTTTAGAAATGGTTCAACAAAGTCTTTCTTTCCTTTCATTTGAAAAAAAAAAACTATTTTTAATTTAAGCCCAATTCGTCTTTACTACTAAATTCAAGACTGTCATAAATATGAGGGGGCTAGAACCTCTTGATCCCCACTCTTAGAACTACAGCTTAACTTTCATATATAACAGCGCTTTGAGAAAAAAGCCACATTTGAAGTTTTTTTTTCAAAATTAAATGTAATTTTCATAAATATCGTAAGTTTCATAGTAATTTTCCTGAAAGCAATTTTGCATAAATTTTTGGAATTTCTGGGGGGGTGGGACCTATATTCTAAAATCTAAGAGAGGGCAATTGTTTCTGTGTAAATATCAAAAAAGGTATTTTTCAATGAAATTAAATTAAAAAGGTGTTTTTAAATCCCCCTCTCCCCTATTGAACCCTGAGTAAGAAGGAATCATAGATTGTCAGTTCTTTCATCTTAAGCTCAACTTATTACCATGGTGCTTTGATTTTTAAAACAGTTGTTTTCGTAATTGAAGGGGGACTTTCACACCTCCCCCTCTTAGTGCTCCTATTGCACTCTTTACCCCTTATTGATCCGTATATATATTCTTCCCGACAAGAGGAGGTGAGAAGTTAAATATGTATTCATTTGAGAAATTTCATCTAACTTTAGACGCCTTTAGTAACCCCACGCTCATCTAACAGTTCTTGGTAACATACTGTAAGTAAGGAGCGACCCGGCTCAATAGCAACTGAAACTCTAAAAAACAGAATATTGATACCAATAGATATATCACAAAAATTGGCTTACTATGCTGATTTCAAATATATAAGTTTCATTAAGTTTAGTCTTACTCATTAGAAGCTAAAAGCCTGAGAAAAGTTGAATGTTTTCGGAATAAGGGAGAAACACCCCCAAAAACTCACAGAATCTTGATAATTCAGCGTATCAGAGAACCCTAATGTAGAGGTTTCAAACTCTCGTATACAAAATGCTGAAATTTTTATTTTTTGTCAGAAGAAAGATCACGGATACGCGTTTATTTGTTAGTTTGTTTTTGTCTTTTCATGGATGATCGTATTGATCTAGATGTCCCAGAATATCGGGAGAGGGCTCATTCGAATGAAAATTAAAAGTTCTGGTGTAATTTTTAAGTGACCAAAAAGCATATATGGCACCTAGACCCCATCCAAAGCCATTTGTTCTCAAAATCGTCCGACGAAAACTTTGAGTTGGCCATTTTATTCAGCATAGTTGAAAGACCGAATACCTATGCCTTTAGAGATATCAAGACCCCCATAGCCCCAGGGGAAAGGTCTTTAAGCTATAAAATTTGCCCATTGCTTACGTATAGTATTTGGTATTGGGAAGCATGCATATATTTTTTTGGAGGGGGAATTTCCTGCTCAGGGGATATTTCGCAGACAGAATCTCCCATTGGAAGGGAAGCATCCAGAGGGTGAATTTTTCAGGAGAAATTTTACACTGGAGAAATTTGCCTGAATTCCTATACTAAATACTTCTTATGTCTTACTTTGTATTTGCCGACCTAATTTTGCACGTGGAGATATTAAGGTTAATTGTTCGAGGTTAATTTTTACCAGAATTGAGAATATGTCCGTGGGAAGAAAGAATTTGTCAGTGGAGATGGAACCAGATTTCCTGTCATCCCTTAAAAAACGAACAGAAATTAAATAAAAAAGCAATTTTTTTCAACTTTAAGTAAAAGGCAACATTAAAACTTAAAAAGAACAGAAATCATTATGTATATGAGGTTTTTTTTTCCATCTCAACGCCTTATTTTTTACGCTAAGTTTGAGTTGTGTCCCAATTCTTTAAGACCGACTCCTGAATTACAAGGTTCGTTTAATTTGAACAACAAGAAGTTTTTTTTAAGTACTAAAACACTTCAGCGTAAAGAGTAAGGTATTAAGCAGGAACAATCCCCCTCGTATGCGTAATAACTTCTGGTTTTTTTAAGTTTTAAAGTTGCTTCTTACTTTCAATTGAAAAAACTTGTTTTTTATCTAATCTCCTAAAGAAATCAGCTGATAACCACCCTAGCAAGTAACCGGTTTACAACAATGCAATATTTAACAATATTTAATGACCGTCAAGAGCTGAACAGACACAGCGGTTTTTTAACGCTAATTAAATTTAAAAAATAATTGAAAGTAAAGAACAACATTAAGGTTCAAAATGAACCGAAATTATTCCGTATACGAGTGGATCGCCCCCTTCTTCAAAAACCCTCCTCAATGAATCGGTTTTTAAATAATGGTGGTAGATCCAACACACCCTCCGTGAAAAATCCCTTTCCCTTACGCGGATCTCATCTGTGGAAAGTTCCCCCCCCCCCCTCGTAAAACACCACCATAAAATTCCCTCCGAACAGTTCCATCCTGGCTGAAAATGCCCCCCTCCGTAAAATTTATTGCGGATTAATTAAAATTATCCAGGGTAATTTCCATGGAACACCTCCACACACAATATTTAGTTTTCAAAGAGAAAGTAAGACAAATAAAAAGAGTTTCGTATAGGAATTCGGTCAAATCCCCCCAGTATGAAATTTTCCCTGGAACGTTTACCTCCAGAAATATCCCTCCCCACGGATAATTCTCCCCATGGAAACCCACCCCAAGCACAAAATTCCTCCAAAAAAAGTCCGTATACTTCCCCATAACAAATACTATATGCAAGCAATGGGCAAATTTCATAGCTTACAGCCCATTCCCCAAGGGCTGAGGAAGGCCATGTTACCCCTAAGGGAATAGCTATTGGATTTTTCAATTATGTTGAACAAAATGGCCATCTCAAAATTCTTATCAGAAGACTTTGGGGATACAAGGAGCATGGGGACTAGTTGTGCTCCAAAATTTTTGGTCACTTAAAAAGCGCATCAGAACTTCGAATTTCCGTTCACACGCACCGTCTCCCAAACTTCTTGAACTATTTGTTTGATTCGATCACCCTTGGAAAAAAAAAACAACAAATAAAAACGCATCCCTGATATTTCTTCTGGTAAAAAATACAAAACTCCACATGTTGTATGTAGAAGCTTGAAACTTTTATAGTAAGGTACTCTGATACGCTGAATCTTACGGTGTGATTTTCTTAGGATCTTATCTTTTGATGGGTAACGCTACACCTCATAATAAATAATCGAAGGGGTGCATGTTTCAGGGGCGATTATCATTCTCGAAGCATTACAAGACGAGTAATAAAATTTGCAGTGCAAATACCGCAGTTGGTATTTAAGATCATTCGGGCTTATTTATCACAAATCTAAGGCTAACGTTGCAATAGTAGTCCAAATTCTGTCTCCTTTTTTTTATGTGTTTGTGCTGTTGCATTGGTGATTTCTCTTTTCATAATATTTCATTCATAGTGTTTTATTTTCACTCTAGTGCCCCATCTCTAAAGTTTTATTAGCCACGGTTATTGCTATTAATACATATTGAATCTTTCCTCGCCAAAAACAGGGAGGGAATTTAAAGTTCAAAACAAATAGAAAGCGTGGATTGGCGAAGTTAATTTTAAAATTGGCATAAATTACCCCAAATAAGGATGGTAGTGCAAACTGCAAACCCCCTCCCTCTTTAAAGACTAGATTGTCATTTGCGATATACTAACAGTTAAGTATAATTTTTATACCGTTTTTATGACACTTGGTAATAACCAAGTGACATATAGCAATCAAAAATTATGTCGGTCTGTCGGTCTGTCTGTCGGTCTGTCTGTCTGTCTGTCGGTCCCGGTTTTGCTACTTTAGGCACTTCCAGGTAAGCTAGGACAATGAACTTTGGCAGGCGTATCAGGGACCGGACAAGATTAAATTAGAAATAGTCGTTTTCCTGATTTGACTATCTGGGGGGGGGGTCGTTAATTCGGAAAAAAAGAAAAATTGAAGTATTTTTAACTTACGAATGGTTGATTAGATCTTAATGAAATTTGATGTTTGGAAGGATATCGTGTCTAAGAGCTGTTATTTTCAATCCCGATCGGATCTGGTGACATTGGGGGGGGGGGGGGAGTTGGGAGGGTGAAACCTAAAATCTTGGAAAACAGTTAGAGTGGAGGGACCGGGATGAAACTTGGTGGGAAAAAAAAAGCACAAGTCCTAGATACATGATTGGCATAACCGGAACGGATCCGATCTCTTTGGGGTAGTTGGGGGGGGGGGGTTAATTATGAAAAATTAGAAAAAATGAGGTATTTTTAACTTACGAACGGGTGATCGGATCTTAATGAAATTTGATATTTAGAAGGATATCGTGTCTCAAAGCTCTTATTTTAAATCCCGACCAGATCTGGTAACATTGGGGGGAGTTTGGGGTGGTGGAGCCTAAAATCATGGAAAACGCTTAGATTGGAGGGATCGGGATGAAACTTGGTGGGAAAAATTAGCAGAAGTCTTAGATACGTGATTTACATAATTGGAACGGATCCGCTCTATTGGGGGGGGGGGGTTAATTCTGAAAAATTAGAAAAAATGACGTATTTTTAACTTACGAAGGAGAGATCGAATCTTCATGAAACTTCATATTTAGAAGGACCTCGTACTCTGGACCTCAAAACTCTAGCCTTTCGGGGACTTTGAGGGGTGGCATCATCACCCTTATTCGAAATAAAATTTCTTGCATAAATATTTGGTGACGATTCCTCTAATTTTAGAAACTTTATTTTCGCCACTGTTTTCTTCCTTGATATGAAACATTTTTTGGCATAAAACATTGGTGACGATTCATCTAGTTTTAGAAACTTTATTCTCGCCATTGTTTTCTTCCTTTTATATTCCTTAGATCCATGCATAGAAAAAAGAACGGGCTATATAGAACTTTCAATTTAAGCATTCATTTAGTTTTTAGTAAAGTACATAGTAGACCCTTACATTTGGGCGATTATCTTGCGTTTTAGGATGGTATTCCTTAATTTTTGCAATATCGTTCTTTTTCGTGGTAATTTTTCTTCGTTTCGAGTTTCATTTTTTTATATTTATTTAATTTTAAGTTGCGTTTATTTATTTATAATTATTTCTACTCGCTCAATGTTTTAAATTGCATATAAGCTGTTTTCTACTCAATCTAAGTTATGAAATTACTGTTATGGAAAAACTTAGTTTCTTAAGTTTAATTAAGATCAAACTACGAAATATTGTACTGGAAAACTACTCCATACTGAGTGGCATTAAGTTGGAGCTATATGATTATTTCTCACAAAGCTATTGATTGTTTGAGTTGCTGGTTGTTCTGTTTAATATGGTTCACAGTGCTGTCATTTGAACCTCTTCAGAGCCTGACCACCTGCGCCCTTATCGACTTTGCCCACCGTGTTCAGTATTCAATACGAATTGGATAGTGTGTAATAACCAACTCCACTAGAACCTTAATGTAATCAACACCAATTTCATCCCTTTTTTAAGCTTATTGCTGGATCTTATCAAGTCCTGAGCCTTTGAGTTCATATTTTTGTTTACATCAAGAAAATGATAAATCAGAAATTATCTTTGACACACACAAACACACATCTTAATAGACAATGATTAAAATCGTTTCTAGTGCGACAAATCATATTTATCTTGAGAAGCGGGACAGCGTTTATCAAAAGGTCTTTTTTAAATCTCCATATCTGTCACTATAATATCCTTAGGTCTTGACCCATCCGTAAGTCATCAACGAAAACGGATGTTGCGGATGAAATAAACTCCTCTCTGTGAAAAAAGGCGCTATGCTTGACAAGCGACTAGAAATTTGAGACTCAAGAAATTTTTGACACAGATGTGCTGTTTTTCCTGACTATTTTCATGAGTCTTGAAGTTCCGGCGCCAATGCTCTAAGTTGTCATGGTTTACCGGATTTCCGAAAAAGATTAAGGCATACGTAATTCTCCCAGTACTTCAATAACTTCGGCTTGCTATAACAGGTTACCAGAAATCAAATCAATGTAATAGTTAAATTAAGAAAAGTTCTGATACACGAATGCTTGCCGCCTGAGGTCAAAACAGCTGCTCACAGTTCTTTTCTGCCGAATATTTACAGCTGAACTCTTTCTTCCTAAGTCGAAGCACCCATTTCGTTGAATTTTTTCTTATAAGTGTATCCCGTTTGCAAATATGTTGCTTTTGGTTTTCGGTACTCTTACTTGGTTTAAAAAAAAATTTGGCCAACTGTCTCCATAAAACTTGACCAAACCGTCCAAACTGTGTAAGGTTAAAAGCCTTTATTTAAATTCATCCGCTAAGGTCCAAGATCGAATCTTGTAATCAAAATTCATGTTTCCCGTAGTCTGCTGAAATTTCCAATACTTATTGGTTTCTAAACATAACTCTTGAACCAATCATAGTCAATCAACTTTAGTGAATAGTTTAATAAATAAGTGGCCTCAGTACTAGATGTATACGACATGCCAAAAAAGGGTACGGAAGTGGTCTAGGGGATACTTTTTGCCTTTGTTTATAAACGGTATTTTCAAGTGTCCTTAGTAAGTTGGTTTGGCCTCAATAGTGAAACATGCCCTGAAAAGGTTCCTGGGGAATTGCTGATATGTCCTTTTGCTCATATGGTTGGTCAAAAGTTGGAGCCGGGGGTTCTAACTTAACATCCTTAGCTACGTCTGAGATGTTGCACATTCGCCTTTTTGACAACCTCAAAGCACAAAGGGGTGTTTTGATTTATCTCATCATGCGCTGACAGCTGATTTTGGAGTATTGCAGAAATGCCATTTTGACAATATGGAGGCACATGGTGTCTTTTGATTAGTTCAACATCCTCTTCAGAATACCCCGAAAGGTTCAACATAATGCCGTTCCTGAGATATTGCAAATAGGTCTTTTTGGCCAATATGGTTCAATCAGTGTTTTTTTTTTGTTTTTTTTACCTAGTTGAACACCCCCTCGATGTTCCCTGAATGTTTCAGCTTAATAGCTTTAGCCGTTCCTGAGATATTGCGGATATGTGCTTTAAACAAACGTGGTGCATATAGGATCCTTCGAGCCGTGAGCTCGTTCAGCGTGCCGTGAATGTTTCCATTTATTGGGAATGGCTAATTGCTGGCATTTGTTTTTAGCACTACAATTTTTGACTCGTATATTTTGAGAAGCAGTTAGAAAATAAATACTTTCGGTTACCAACGGGTTATCTTTGCTACGCTTTAAACGCTTCCAGAAAAACACAGGTAAAATTTCAGCGTAAAGAGCTGTGGATGAGGAGGTAGAATCTTTTTTATATATATATCGAATCATTTTAATATTTAATCGAAAATTCACTTTTATTAAAAAAAACTTGTTTTTTGAAATTAATACAAGCCAAGAATGATATTTAAGCTTTAACTATCAAAATTATTTTGCATTGGAGGGGGACTGTTGCCCTCCTCGTCCTCAAACGTGTAATGTTTAAGGAGATATTCGTAATCTAATCAATCTTGCCTTACACAGCTTATGCCCAACTTGCAATTGCAAATATTTTTTTGATAAAAAAGGAAACATTTGCATGTCCTCAACTAAAACAAGACAGTGTGTCCTTTGCAGTTGAAATTCAGGGACCAAAGTGCTAAGAGCGTCGCGTGTTCATTGTAGTTTTCGTTCGTTTTAGGTCTTAATACTACTTTTGTTATAGTTGAAAAAGAATGTTCTTTCATTTCATTTTAACCGATGATCCATTGTCTTTCTAAATTTTTGCTGGTGTTGCTTTTATGAACTTATTGAATAGGCCTCTGAGCAGCTTGGGTCGTGATGGCATTTAAATGCCAGAAATTTGTTAGCAATTGAAATGACAATTTTAATTTCCTCTTGAAATAAAGTTACTTAAAAAAAACATGATCTAAAATGAGAGTTCGCGGATAAACAGCTTAAAAATGAAATCCGGGTTCAATATACTAAATATGTCCCTACCACGTTTAAGTAACTATTATAACACCATAAAAAAGCACACAGGACAATGTAAAAAGGCACATGATATCGAATTACACAGTAATACAATAGCAGTAAAGCAATACCTTTTACCATGTTAGGTGGGTAATATATTGACTTAAATTGCGTTTGTCTTTACTAATTACCGTAAAAAACAAGTAAGATAGACTGGGCCTTGCCTTGAGAATGATACATTTCTTTGGACATTTTATTCGGAATATTTTCAATATAAGAATATTAACCAGTGCACGAAAATTTTGGAGATAAGAATCTATTTTTCAAAATCTGTTTTTCACGGGGGGGGGGGGGGGGTTGTTTGTCATTGAGAATACAAAAACATATTTTCCAATAAAAAGGCAAAAAATGTTATTTTTTGAAATCTGAGGGCTGAAAATCTAATGGGGAGAGTATGTGTGCATAAGTAAGTGTGCAGATGTTACATAGAACCCAATCATGTTTTTTTTTAATAAGGATACACTCTTAAATGATTGCCAAATATCAAGGTAAAGCTATCAAAAGGCCCACTGACTAATTATGGCCAAGCCGAATCGTGTTTGATTATCGTAAATACTGAACGAAATAATTTATAACACCCCATAAAAGAGTAATAAATACCCCATTGAGTAAAAAAAATTAATTCGGATATTATAGAATGAATAATAAAAACAATTAAATGAGGACACTTTATCAAATTGGCCTCATCAGTGATAGGGGGCTAAAGTGTTTTCTTGTTACAATTCTATGTTGCGTTTCTTAAACAACCAAACCGCATTTTAGAGCTTTAAAAAGTAAACGTAGAAAAACAAGAAGTAAAGAGGCAAGACATATGTGGTAAGGACGTTCTTATAGCTCGTTACTATATTCTTTGCGTCTAAAAGAATTCAATCCTGAAACACTAAGATAAAGAGGGGGAGTTGATTGTGTCCCAGCCTTCCTCACATAAAATATATTTTTTATTCGTTTTAATATTGACCTTTATTTTCAGTTGAAAAATTCCCCCCGCACTCCTAACCCTAACTACCCCCCCTATGTCCACCCTTACCTCCCTATCTCACCCTTCCTCCCTAGCCAACATACCACCCATAATGAAATTCAACAGTAAAACCCCCCAAAATAATCTAAGTATTTTTTTTTTAGCTGAGGTGCGAGTTTCACTATTCTAACGCTCACTGGTAGTTCATTCTACACAGATGGGCCAAAGTGTTTGATTGAAAGTGAAGACCAGGCATCACGACACAAGTCAATAGCTATATTATTACTTTGCCTAGTTCTACAATTATGGAGATCAATATTAATTTGGTAAAAACTTTTTTTTTTTAAGCGAGGGCTGCAATACTGCAGATTCGTAATCTCTTATCTGACCTACATTAAGAAGCTTCATGGACGTAAAACAAGCACAGGTGTCATACACATCCTGGACATACCAATCGATTGTTCTAACAGCTTTTATTTTGCAGAACTTGCACTCTTTTATTTTTATTTGCATAAGAAGTTACTGCTCCATAGGAGGCTAACGCAGGAATTATAAGGATAAGCCAATGAATAATATATAATTAGAAGAACCTTTTTCGGAGAAAGTGCTACAGACGTCGAAGTATGCCAGCCCCAAAGGCGATTTTTGACAAATTGAGCTGTGACATTTCTATGACAGATGAAAATCAAGATAGAAACCAAGGTGATGGAAATTATTAACTTGTTGAACTGGTTTCCCACATAAAGTTGCCAGGCCAGATACATCCAGTAGTGTGCGAACTCTACAAAACGTTGTTACAAATGTCTTGTGCACATTTACACACATTAGACTTAGTGGAATAAAACAGTTTTTGGAGAAAGTGCTACAGACGTGGAAGTATGCCAACCCCACCGGCGATTTTTGACAAATTGAACGGTAGCATTTCTATGACTGATGACAATCAATATAAAGACCAAGGTGACGGAGATGATTAACTTGTTGAACTGGTTTCCCACATAAAGTTGCCAGGCCAGATACATCCAGTAGTGTGCGAACTCTACAAAACGTTGTTACAAATGTCTTGTGCACATTTACACACATTAGACTTAGTGGAATAAAACAGTTTTTGGAGAAAGTGCTACAGACGTGGAAGTATGCCAACCCCACCGGAGATTTTTGACAAATTGAACGGTAGCATTTCTATGACTGATGACAATCAATATAAAGACCAAGGTGACGGAGATGATTAACTTGTTGAACTGGTTTCCCACATAAAGTTGCCAGGCCAGATACATCCAGTAGTGTGCGAACTCTACAAAACGTTGTTACAAATGTCTTGTGCACATTTACACACATTAGACTTAGTGGAATAAAACAGTTTTTGGAGAAAGTGCTACAGACGTGGAAGTATGCCAACCCCACCGGCGATTTTTGACAAATTGAACGGTAGCATTTCTATGACTGATGACAATCAATATAAAGACCAAGGTGACGGAGATGATTAACTTGTTGAACTGGTTTCCCACATAAAGTTGCCAGGCCAGATACATCCAGTAGTGTGCGAACTCTACAAAACGTTGTTACAAATGTCTTGTGCACATTTACACACATTAGACTTAGTGGAATAAAACAGTTTTTGGAGAAAGTGCTACAGACGTGGAAGTATGCCAACCCCACCGGCGATTTTTGACAAATTGAACTGTAGCATTTCTATGACTGATGACAATCAATATAAAGACCAAGGTGACGGAGATGATTAACTTGTTGAACTGGTTTCCCACATAAAGTTACCAGGCCAGACACACCCAGTGGTGTGCCAACTCTACAGAATGTCATTGCAAATGTCTTGTGCACTTTTACACACATTAGACTTAGTGAAATAAAAAATATCCAGCCCAAACCACTTTAAACACTTTCCGCGGACACTTAACAACTCCATTTGACTTAGTAGCATTTGAAAATCAACTGTATCAACTGTAATCAACTATATCGAGGTGCATCGAACATCCAAAAATATAGACAAGCATATTTCACCTTTTTCCATACCACTTTTAACTGATTCCAGAAGTTGTGGCAAAGCATTCATCGTCGACTGCTCTTTACGAAATCCGAATTGGGTCTCACTCTGCAAACTATCAATCTGTAGGAAACTGTATAGATGTTTATGAACAGCTTTTCCTAAAAATTTTGAAAAAATGAAAGAAATCGACTTACCTATAAGAACATCGTCTTAGATTGAAAAAATAAAAAAAAAAACAATTTTTTTTTTTAGCTGAAAGCAAGGAGCGACATTAAAACTTAAAACAAACAGAAATTACTTCGTACATGAAAGGGGCTGCTTCCTCATCAACGCCCCGCTCTTTACGCTAAAGTTTGACTCTTTCTCTCAACTCTGCTTTTGAAAACAGTAAAAAACTTTAGCGTAAAGAGCGGGGCGTTGATGAGGAAGCAACCCCTTTAATATACGAGGTAATTTCTGTTCGTTTTAAGTTTTAATGTCGCTCCTTACTTTCAGCTAAAAAAACTTGTGTTTCTTTTATTTAATTTCTGAACGTTTTTGAATCAATGCATGTTTTGATTTTGGCTCTCCGCAGAGGAATAATTAACACAAAATTTGCAAGTTTTTTTTTTTGGCTAAATGGCTTCCTCATAGTTTTGATCGAATCATTTTGAGAAAAAAAAGGAACGGTGGAGGAAGCCTAGTTGCCCTGCGATTTTTTGGCTACTTAAAAAGGCAACTACAAGTTTTAATTTTTTACGAATGTTTTTATTAGTAAAAGATAAACGTAACTTATAAATTAGCTTACGTAACGAACTTTTGTAATCTCATGTTTTTATTACATATATGAGGGGTTCACCCCTCGTCAGTACCTCGCTCTTTACACTAAAGATTAAATTTTATCCCAATTCATTAAGAATGACCCCTGAATCACAAAAGCCGTAGAATAAATAGTTGAAATCACTAAAAATACTTTAGGATAAAGAGCGATGTATTAGGAGGAGGTGAGCCCCTTATATGCGTAATAATTTCTGTTCGTTTTAAGTTTTAATGCTGCTCCTTACTTCCAGTTGAAAAAAACTTTTCATATTTATTTTTTCATTGTTTTTTTTTAATAATGCTAGAAAATCCTGCGCTCCCTTCATGGATATTTTCTTTGCCCATGACAAACTCCTCAATGAAAAGTTCTCCCAACATATTCCCCTCTTGTCAACCCCTCCTCCCAACCAAAAAATACCCCTGAAAACGTCTGTACACTTCCCAATAAGCATTAGGGGAGACCGGCCCAGGTTTGCCACAGCCCAGGTTCGCCATTTGCGTTTCACCACTCCTAGGAATGGCGAACCAGGGCCAGGCGAACCTGGACGGTCGAATTTTCGTAACAAACCAACTAAGCTTATCTTTTTTTTACCTAACTGGGAAGTAAATGTTTTGATTTTTGTTCAAATGATCTTTCTTCTTATACTTTGTGACCAACAGTCGGTACGATTAACCCTGAGAAAAAAAACAATAGTTGATATTCCTGAATCAGCTTCAGCTGACGATTCCTCCTCCCTTGGCAGCTTTTTTCCAAACACGTTTTAAATTTTTGGCTGCTATGGTGGTTGTGGCGGAAGCACCAACCATGAAAAAAAACTGATCGTTCCAAGTTGTGCTTTTCCTTTTTGTTCAATGTGTGAGACTGCAAGTCCTCAATCGAAGATTTTCAAGAATCTCGATTTCAATGGTGTGGTTTTTATTTCGATTTGACATAATTTTTGAGGTGTTTCTAGCTTCTTTGAAATTCTCAAAAATTTCTCTCAATAACGAGAGTTTATTGTTCTTTTAAATCAGATAATAGCTATTATTTTGTATCAGCGTTCATTCAGAATTATTTCACACAATACGGTTCTTAAAACATGCGTTTTAAGATTAAGTTGAAAATAAGTCGTGTTTCACTCTTTACTAAGATGTAACTAGTTCTGCACTAACTGCCATTATTCTGCACAAACTTATCTGTTTGTAAAACCAGACGTGGTTCATGCACCAATGAGATTCTTTACGTATATAAAAATGCGATTCCTCACGTATTAGTGAGCAAGGAGAAAAAAAAATAGCGTTTCTTCTCCATCATTTACCGATTTTTGTCCAAATCAGAGATTCATTGTTTCTTTCTCTTGCTTCCTCTATGGGATATAAAGCCAAAATTCAACCTAGATTAAACTATTTATATATCACATTAGGAGAAAATCATCACAATGTCAAGGGAAAGGGTAGTTAGATGATGGCTTATAGAAATAATGCTGCTGATAATCCTGTGCTTCTAATTCTTGACAATCACCTTAGTCGTTACAGTAGTGAATTGCTTGAGTTAGCGAAAGAGAATCAAGTTGTCATGCTGACAGTGCCTCCGCACACAACGCATAAGTTGCAACCACTTGACAGGTCAGTTATGCATCCTTTGAAGGCATTCTACAACAGGAATCTGCGACTTTTAGGACCCAGCACAAATGCAAGACGATTTCCATGTACAATGTATCCGAGCTTTGCGGAAAGGCGCATCCCAAAGCACTAGCTCCAGAAAACATAAAAAGCGGTTTTCGTTGCACTGGAATTTTCTCTTTCGATCCCAATGTTTTCAAAGATAATGAGTATCTCAGCTCATATGTCTCTGATCGCGACTAGCCAGTCTACCGACTGTGACAACACTACCCAATCTCTATCGGGCTTACCTTCAGATTTAGACCTATTGGCTGACAAAAGCTTCTAGGCACTAGCTGACATCTCTCCATTCCCAAAAGGTTCTCCAAGAAAACAAATCAGACGTGCAGTGAAAAAAATTTACCGAAATCTTGACTGATACCCCAGGAAAGGAAAGGATCCGCCAGGAAGAAGATCTGAAAGCTGCCAGGAAGAAGAAGAAAGAACAGAAAAAGGGCCAGGGGAAGGAGAATGTAAAAAAAAGCCAAATTACAAGAAGCAAGCAAGCAACTATTTCTTGAGAGTGAAAGTGAACCCGATCATGTTGAGATGGAGCTCGATGAAAAATTCTTCATTTCTTCCCCTGATATTCTTTCGAAAAGTTTCTTCATAGCTCCAAGGATCTCGATTGCTCCGATTATGTTGATCTCTTATCCTTCAAGTTTTTTTGTTGCTATTCTGATCTTGAACATAAATTCAAAGTTTATAATCCTTTTCTGAAGGCCACTAACTTATGCTTTCGTCTTAGCATCAATGTCGTTAATCTGTTTTGTTTCGTAAATGGCTAGAACTATTGCTTCAAACAAAGTAACTACTTCTTGTATGGTTTCAGCCCTTGGAGTTTGGCGAGCCCATGATAAGTTTTGGATATTAAGGTAGTTTTTAATAAAAGAGGGCTATTCTTTAAGCGTGGCAAATGCTTTGTATATGAAGAAAAGTGCACGTATATATCGTAAAGGATGTAAAGCTTGACTATCAAAAGAGATGAATTGCATGTTCTATATGCAATGCTCATGTTTTATAACAATGTTTAGTCCGTTGGCCTGGCAGGGAATATAGGGCACAGAGTGAGCAAGAAGTACAGATAATTTTTGCTAGACTCCATTATACTGACCAGACATTGCACTTCGGTAGTCATAGGAATGCAAAGTTAGTTTACGAAGAGGAATTCTTCTGCTTAAGAATGTTCCTATTATACTTTCTGTCATACCCTGCTCGGTTTTTGTCATTAGCCTCGCTAACATCTAATAGCTCCTTTCCGGATGTTCCTTCCAAGCTGATATTGTGGTTTTCTTTGAGTTTTAGTTACTTTAACATCGTGCTTAGAAATTTTTCCGAGCTTGACCGACAATCCATGCACGTAACTTCGTCTCTTGCTTTTGTTTTGTACATATTATCTTGTCGGGCTTTAGTTGAGTATTCCTCGACTACTCATCAAACAGAAATAGATCCTATGCGATCACAAACATATTTTTGAGGCGAGTTGCTAAGCTACCATTTCAGTCTTTTTAAACCTGGTGTAATTTAAACGTTTCTGTTTAAATCCAGAATTATTTAAAAAAAAGAATTAAACCATAAAATAAAATGAGCCTATGCTATTTAAATATAAATTCGGTTTTCAGTATCTACGGCTGAAGCTAAACAGCGCTAAAATCGATCATTTATTTGCTGAGAAGTCTGAAAATGCTTAAGTCTTTTCAGCAGAGGGAAAATACAACACATACTGTTTCCGACTGAATTGAGCACCCGAGAACTAAATAAGGCCAAAATAAACGACTAAAATGACTTCACAAAAAGCAGGGCTAGATCTGAACGATCAGACAAAAAAAAAATAATGCGCGAGCCTAAGGAGATTTTTAAGGCATGAGTTACTACCAGTCCAGTCCCTTTAAACTTGGTTTAATTTAAACCATTCTATCTAAAACGAAATTAAAAAATTAAAATTAAAAGATCAAATAAAATGAGTATATTCTATTAACATGCAAATTTGGTTTTTATGGCACTTGGTATTAACCAAGTGACATATAAAAATCGCAAATTCTGTCGGTCTGTCTGTCTGTCTGTCGGTCCCAGTTTTGCTACTTTAGGCACTTCCAGGTAAGCTAGGACGATGAAATTTGGCAGGCGTATCAGGGACCAGACCAGATTAAATTAGAAATAGTCTTTTATCCGATTTGATTATCTTGGGGGGGGGACTAGGCGGCCAGTTAATTCGGAAAAAATAGAAAAATAAGGTATTTTTAACTTATGAACGCTTGATCAGATCTTAATGGAATTTGATGTTTGGAAGGATATCGTGTCTCAGAGCTCTTAATTTAAATCCCGACGGGATCTGGTGACATTGGGGGGAGTTGGGAGGGGGAAACCTAAAATCTTGGAAAATACTTCGAGTGGAGGGATCGAGATGAAACTTGGCGGGAAAAACAAGCACAAGTCCTAGATACATGATTGAAATAGCCGGAACTGATCTGCTCTCTTTAGGTTAGTTGGGGGGGGGGGATGGGTTAATTCTGAAAAAATAGAAAAATGAGGTATTTTTAACTTACAAACGGGTGATCAGATCTCAATGAAATTTGATATCTAGAAGGGTATCGTGTCTCAAAGCTCTTATTTTAAATCTTGACCGGATCTGGTGACATTGGGGAGAGTTTGGAGGGAGGGGACCTAGAATCATGGAAAATGCTTAGAGTGGAGGGATCGGGATGAAACTTGGTGGGAAAAATAAGCAGAAGTCTTAGATACGTGATTGAAATAATTGAAACGGATCCGCTCTATTGGGGGGGGGGGGGTTAATTCTGAAAAATTAGAAAAAATGACGAATTTTAACTTACGGAGGAGTGATCGGATCTTCATGAAACTTCATATTTAGAAGGGACTCGTAACTCAGATCTCTTATTTTAAATCTCAACCGGATCCAGCATAATTGGGGGGGGGCATGTGGGGGGACCAGAAATCTTAGAAAATACTTAAAGCGGATTTATCAGGATGAAACTGGATGGGAAGAATAAAAACAAGTGTAAGGTACGTGACTGACATAGCCGGACCTGATCCGCTCTCCTTGGTGGAGTTGGGGGGGGGTTGATTCAGTAAAATGAGGTATTTGTAACTTACGAAGAGGTGATCAGATCTTAATGAAATTAGATATTTAGAAGGATCTTGTGCTTTAAAGCTCTTATTTTAAATTCCGACCAGATCCTGTGACATTGGGGGGAGCTGGAGGAGGAAACCTGAATTCTTGGAAAACTTGGTATTTTTATCTTACGAATAGGTGATCTGATCAAAATGACACTTGATATATAGAAGGATCTTATGTCTCAGATGCTCCATTTTCGACTCGAATTGGATCCGGGGACATAGGGGTTGGAGGAGGGAAACAGAAATCTCGGAAAACGCTTAGAGTGAAGAGATCGGGATGCAACTTGATGGGAAGAATAAGCACAAGTTCTCGATATGTAATTGACATAATTGGAACGGATCCGTTCTCTTTGGAGGAGCTGGGGGGGGGTGTTTATTCGGAAAAATTAGAAAAATTGAGGTGTTTTTAACTTAAGAACGGGTGACCGAATTTTAATGAAATTTGATATTTAGAAGGAATTCTTGTCTCAAAGATCTTATTTCAAATCCCTACCAAATCTGTTGACGTTGGGGGGAGTTGGAGGGGGAAATTGAAAGTCTTGGAAAACGCTTAGAGTGGAGGAATTGGGATGAAGCTTGGTGGATAGAATAAGCAAATGTCGTAGATACGTCATTGACGTAACAGTACTGGATTCACTCTCTTTGGGGGAGTTGGGAGAAGGGGTTCAGTGCTTTGGCAAGTTTGGTGCTTCTGGACGTGCTAGGACGATGAAAATTGGTAGGCGTGTCAGGGAGCTGCACAAATTGACTTAATAAAGCCGTTTTCCCAGATTCGACCATCTGGGGGGGGGGGTAAAGGGAGAGGAAAAAATAGAAAAAAATGAGGTATTTATAATTTACGAATGGGTGATCGGATCTTAATGAATTTTGATATTTAGAAGGACTCGTGACTCAGAGCCCTTATTTTAAATCCCGACCGGCCTTAAGCCTCTGATTTTCCTTTTAAAGCTATCTATTGATTCTTAGAATTTTGATAGAGCTCATACCATATGAGCTCGTGGCTCTTCTGACCTCGTCACAAGTGCCATATGAGCTCTTAGCTCTTGCTGTTTTCTACGACTGAACCTTATTTTGTCAATATCTGCCATTTCTTTACCGCGAAGTTTGAAAATGCAAAAGTCTTTCTAGGGGAAGGAAATACAACTTATACCATCTCAGACTTGAGTGCCAGGTACCTCAATGAGTTCAAAATAAGCGACATATATAACTTTGAAAAACCAGGGGGGGGAGTGAGTCACCGACCTTGAACTGTCCCTGCTCTCCAGCCATTTGTCAAGATGCAAAATCAAATATGGCTAAAATTATTATTTCTATAGAATCTATAAACTAAGCAGGGATTTCGAAATATAACCAGTTTATTCCTGTGCTTAGGGCCAGATTTGCGATGCTGATGATCAACTAGAACCTATTTATGTTCTCGCTATTGATTTAACAATCGACATTAAAGTGCCATACCCCCTACACAACTGTATCCGTTTTCTTTAACACTTGGGCTCTTCTCAAAAGGAGATACGCCCGTCATGTATTCAAAATTTATACCAGTAATTACAGCATATCTGCATCACTTTAATCACCTAATGAGGCATTTGATTTCTTCTTGGATTAATATCACTAAGAAACCGCCCCAGTAGGCGACTTTCTAGGAGACAAATTTATAGACCAGACTTTTGAAATGCAGTCAAGCTGCCACGGATACTAACTTATTGTATTGTGAATTCAATCTACGTGCAACAAGGTTTCGTTTATAATGGTAACTCAGTCATATATTTGATTATACATATATCCTTGGCATCAAAAGAAACAAAGAGGGGGGGGAGGGAGGTTAATAGATGACTAAGATATGAAGAAGTTAGTAGTAAAGTTAATGACTTTTATAGATATAATATATGAATAATTTACTCTCCTTACAGTGTAATTTTTTTTATGTTTTTTATTTGATTTTCTCTTTTGCACTGTTTTGCAATTATTTTGATAGGATTTAATTAATGTTTAATCTCCCAGTGAAGCTTGATTAGATTTAAGTTCAATTTTTAGTTTAATCAAAATTATTGCAAGATCAAAAATATTAGCAGTCGTGTCTGAACTATGGTTTACCGAAGAAGCTAAATGTGACATATTACCCGCAAAATAGGCCTCTCCTACATTAGAATCAACCTTGTGCTGATGTTTTCAACAGATTCATTTTCACCAAACTGACAAAGTTCTTTCCCCGAACAACTCCGAGAATTTTTTGTTTCGGTGACCCGTACTAACCACATTATCCATATTTAAAGTCAAAATATAGAAAAATTATATAAAGTATTTCCTTTCTTTAACACCTCACTTTTTCATTGTTTTTCTTTTGTGTGTGCGTTACCCTGGACGTCCAAACGAGCAATTTGCTCCTTAAAAAATACTGCAAATTTCACTCAGTAGCAAAATAGCCAAAGTTTCGTCAAATTAACTTAAAGAAGCAAAGTTTTTTCTATTATGGGCAGCGCAATAGTGCTTAAGTAAAGAGCGATTTGGGGAAAACGTATAATTTACTTAATTCTATATTTTTATTTGTTATTTTTTTTACTAAGGCACTTTGTATAGAAGGAGTTGTCGCAGAAAGTTCGGAAGGAGCTCATTCGATGGGAAATTTAAAGCTTTCTATTGCGGTCTTTGAGATCAAAGGTGATTAGAGAGGAACCAGCCCCCCTCCCACGTCCATCTATTCCCCAAACACATCCAATCAAAATCTTGAGTTAGTCGTTCTGTTGAAAATAGTTCAAAGATCCAGTAACTATGTCTTGTGATGCCCCCATACCCCTCAGGGCAAGGGCAACACGTTGTACAATTAGTCCATTGTTTACATACAAAATTTGTTATTGAGAAAGGTGGGCATGTTTGAAGATTAATGTCCGAAAGGACGAAAAGGATTCAGGTGAATCGGTTACAGAATGCTGGAGGGAATGTTGAACTAAATCAAAACCCCTTATTTGCATACGGGTTGTCAAAAGGGTATAGCTTGGGAAGGCCTGAGTGTACTAATTTGGAACTTTGGTACAACCAGGAAATGATAAGGGGGAAGATCAATTGACCAAAATGCAACTTTTGCCCGATACTACTACTACTTCTAATACTAATACTACTATTACTACTACTACAAATACTACAACTACTACCATTACAATGACTGCTTCTATAGCGAGTACTACCAAGGCTCAGGTTATTGAAGCGAAAATTTGAGGAAATGCTGAGGGGAAAATCAAACTAAATCAAAACTTATTATGTGCATACAGATCGTCAAACAGGCGCATCAGCAATATCTTTGGAACGTAGCAAACTGAAACTTAAAGTATCAAGCTGAAACTTCTAGTGCGTCATGAGGGGATGTTAAACTGGTCAAAAAGCAACATATGGTTACTACTGATGCTCCTACTAATACTACTACTACAACACTATTACTGCTACTATCAGTCGTACTACTACCCCTACTACGATGATAGTAGTACTATTAACACTAAGGGTATGAAGGTGAAAATTTTTGATAATATAGAGAGGAAAGCTGAGCTATATCAAAACACACTATGTGCATGCAGATTGTCGAAACGTCCGTGTTATCTTAGTCTTTCATCTCTTTTCTCTCTACTGGCTCCAGTCTCGTTTGAGGTTTTTTTTTCTTTTTTTTTTAGTTTTATCTTTCTTTGTTGTTTGTTGTCATGTGACGCCTTTTGGCTTAAGAACTTTCGTTCTTCAAGCTAACGGGCAACAATTATCCGCTTCTGTCAATTATTATTTTTCTTTAGTTGAAAAACATGCAAATTTGTTAAATCAGCAAATTTTCTTAAGAAATTGCAAGTAGCAATCAGTGATTCCTAAATCTTTTAGAGTCAATTCCCATTTTGGTACTGAAAATGGATCAAAATTAAAGAACAAATTAAGTCTCATGGCTTTAAATCACGTGACTTCTGAGCAAAAACAAGGTTGTTCTAAGTTGTCCAAAGACTTAAATTTTATCGAAAACCATTTGAGGAATAATTTTCCATCTGAAAGCTTCTTGAGAATTAAAGAAATAGTCGTTAGATCTTTTCACCGTGATGTCCATTTGTCAAAGGTTTTATTTGAGAAGTTCCAGGATTCGGATATTTTTTATCCTCGGTTTTGTCTGGGTTCTGCCACTAAAAATTTGTCAAATAAACCTCTTAGTAGTCAACAAGAGGCAGTTTTGTCGAAGAGTTTTAGATTCTGTTTTCCAACACCAATTTCTTATTCAAAATAATTTAGTAGAGTCAGGAATTATGGCTTCTATTGATAAAGTCAAGGCTCCCTAGGAGCTTAGCGCTGAGATCGTAAGAAAACAAGGGAAAAATTTAAAATCATATCACAAAAAATGACATTAAAATACTTTCGGGTTTGAAAACGGATAAGGTCCTTATTATCACTAGGGCGGATAAAGACAAAACTATTGTAATTATGGACACTAACGGTTATGATCGTAAAATGAATACAATTATTTCTGATACAACTACTTACAAAAAACTAGATTTCGATCCTACGGATAAAAATGGAAAGTAGATAAGAAAGAAATTGGAGTCGCTGAAAAACAATTTATACATTACCCAACAATTTAAAAATAAATTTTATCCAAGAGGTTGTTCCACACCCAAGATCTATGGTCTACCCAAAATTCATAAGACGGGAGGCCCCCTCCGTCCCACTGTATCAACTTTCTCGTCACCTGTAGCAAAATTCAGAAAGTTGTTATCAGTGGCATTGCGTCCACACTTAGGAACACAAAAATCATATTTAAGAAAAAATCCATTGATCTTACTAATAAGTTGTAAAATTTCACATAGAAGGATAATTTAATTCTCTGTGGTTCTGATGTGGTTTCCAAGTGTTCGAATTGTAATGTGAAAAATTGTGAAGATACATTAAGGATCAAATTGCAAATGTACTTTGATTTGATACAAAATGTGACCATGGCTAGTTTGGAGATTGAAGTCATTATGAAGTTGGTTATCCTTGCAAATAAATATTCTCTTTAATTTGGTTTTAGAGGTTAATTTTACAAACAGGTGTCTGGTTTGACTATGGGGGCTTCTCTCTTTCCTTTGTTGGCAAATCTCTTCATGGACTCGAACCTCCGTTGAAACCTCCGTTATACACAGTTTTAGGCTCTCTTCTTTTTTCTGGGGCAGAGTCATGGACGATGTGGTTTGCATCTGGAAATACTGTTTAGAGTCCTTAGACCTTTTCCATAAACATCTAAATAGTTTTGATAAAAATGTAAAATTTACAGCGGAGTTTGAAGAAAAATGACAAACTACCTTTTCTTGATATCCTATTGATTAAAAATGATTTTTATTTACTGTTCTCAATATATAGAAAGCCTACATAGGTATTTGAACTTCCATTCATGCCACCTTATTTCAGTGAAACGAGGGGTTTTGATTGCACTGGTGGATTGAGCTTCCAAAATTTGTTCCCAGGAGTTTTTAGATTCTGAATTGTTGTATTTGCAGGATATTTTATTTTGTAATAGCTACCCGATTAAATTCATTGATAAAATAATAAAAAATAAACACATTAAACACAACAATAGGGTTATTGGAGTTTCACAGTGCACAGAATTGAATATGTCGAAAATTTTCATTTACTTAAACGAATTTTGCGTAAAAATAACATTGATACTTGTTTCCAATCAGTAAGACCATTAGGTAGTTTCTTTAATTCTGGGAAGGATCTAACCCAGGAAGATTAATATAATGGGGTGTAAAAAATTCCTTATTCTTGTGGAAAGTCTTTTATTGGTAGAACTCGCCAACAATTTATTGAAAGATTTATTGAGCATCGCAACTCAGTAGAAAAAACCCTAAAATTAAGAAATCCTCCTGAAACTTTTGTTTCGGTTCTGGCTGAATATACATTCATTCTTTCACCCTGAAAATTTTATACAATTTGATGAGGCTTCAGCTATTTCTAATGATAGGGGTTTTTCTCAGTGGGCGAGGGAGGCTATAGAAATTAAAAAAAAAAACATATAAAATAGAGACAAGTATATATAAAAAATATAGAGACAATATAAAAATAGAGACAAGGGGAAATTAAATATTGACCCAATTTATGAATGTCTTTTGGAAAATGAGGGAAATTGAGTCAATAAGGGAATTAAAGTTTTACACAATCACCAGGGGACAAGATTACCTACTGGACGAAAAAGAGTTGCTTCAATATTACCTAACAAGAAGATTATTTTTCAACAGAGTATGTTAACTTAGTTTCAATTTTCATAATTTTCCCTCAGTTGCTTTGATGTTCTCATTGAAGTAAGTCGAATAGCTTCTTTTCCCCGACGTGGATCAGTAGCGACAATTTTATTTATTATTATTGGTCGTGGTTTTATTCGTTTTTAATTTAGTGTTTTTCATTCTTATTATTTTGTGCTGAGGACGCCTAGTTTAGATGCAGGCGAAATATCCGCGCTATTTTAGTTTTTATAGCTTTTCCCTCTACTGGCCACAGTCTCATTTGAGTTTTTTTTGTTGATTTTATCTCTCTGTTGTTCGTCGTCATGTCTGGCCAGTTCGGCCTGAACTTTCATTTCCATTCATTGAAATGGATCTCTTTACTTCCTAAAATAAACTTGTCAGTCTTACCCTGGGTTCCCACTGATGCGATTTCACGCAAAATTTATATTTTAATAATTAATGTTTAGGCTGACCCAAGAAAGTTTTGATAGTTCATAAAACAAAGCTTACGCCAAGTTTATCTTCCATTCTTCTGGCTCTATTATATTCTCAAAATATAAACAAAAGTTATTCTGGAAAATAATTGTTAACCTAGGAACGTCAGCCTTTCGAAAGTAATTGTTAACCTGCTGCTATTTCAATAAAAATGTGAGCTATATTTAGCTTTACGAGAACAGATAAGAGCTTTAAGGTTCCTTCCAGTAGCATTCCCAAGTGTTTAATTTATCTAATGAAACTACTTTTTAAGGTGTTAAAAGGTCTGTCATAGAAAGATTTCTTGAAATTTTTGAGAGTTAGTAGTACTGCAATGATTTATTGTAAATAAAAGCACAGAAAAGTAATTAGTGGCAAATTGCTTGCGAACTTAAAGAAAAACAGAAATTTTTGTCTTCGTACGAGCTCTTTCCGTAAGCCTTTGTTGTTAAAAGAATCGGAACCTCATGTAAATTTTTCTAAGATTCCAGCGCATTACAAAGCGAACAGCAATTTAATATAAGTTTAGAAGCGTGGAATTGCACACGATTTTGTACAATGTTTTATCCTACAATCAGTTTGTAGGTTTCATTTCATAGACCTGACTCCAAAAACCTAGTAAAAATTGAACATGAGTGACATCTCTTTGAAAGTATCCTGATTCCAAATTACAGGGGCGCTGGTCTTTGATCAACAGGTTTTCGGTTTCAGGAGAAAGTTTATACTCAAAGTACTTGCATAGAAATCCGTCCTCTTTAAAGAATTTTTGCTAAGCCAAAAAAAAAAAAAATGTACATATAAGAAATCCAAGTAGTTTAGAGATTATTGAAGTATTAGGTCTAGAATTTTTGCTAGCCAACACGAGTGATGAAGAAACATTAAAATCTATTATAATTTGGTTGTTAAAGAGCAATAGAAAAGGTCATTTTATTTTCAATTCTTTTGATCAAATTGATCAATAGATCCATCGAAATCCCCCTTCAGAACAACTTGACTCAAGTAATCCCAAGGACAGAGGCCCAAATTTTGCAAATAACCATCCCTCACAGATACATTCTAGTAGAGCAAGTAGCTACCTTGTCAAAGCCGGAACCATGTAAGGATATAAATCTGTCTGATTGGTGATGAAAACTGTGAGAAAAGTTTCGCGTCACACAACTACGGCACATAAATGAGCTAGGGTCTGATTCCATGCAAAGATAAACAAAATCAGATAAATCCTGATAGAGTATATGAATGATCCGATTCCTAATATTAGGTAAAAAGCAAGGGAAGTTCTGACAAACCATTTAAATCCAAGCTTCAGAACTTCGGTTACTCACCGTAAAAGAGAGTTATGTCCTGAGATTGCATAAAAATGAGCTAAAGTGCTCCTTAAAACGACTTCCTGACTTGGTGCAAAAAAAAGAAAAAAAAGTACTGTTTTGGTGTAAAAACCAGCAAAGTTAGGCTGTAAATTTTTAGTGACGCTGTGCGAAAACGAGCTAAGTTTTGGTTCAGTGCAAAAAAGATCTAACTTCAGCCTGAGGATTGCCTCAGTACCAGTATCTGCTAGGTCCCAACTTGCCAGAAATACAAGGTAAGTCTTGACTCAGTGTAAAAACTGAACTCAAAGTCAAATCTGCAATAACCCAAGGCCAACTTTGTAGCAGAAAGGTAAACACTACTACTACTACTACTACTACTAATAACTCACTGCAGCGCCAAGCCACCTGAAGCCAACACAGCTAAGCACGCTCCTCCTCCAACCTAATCTATTTAAAGCCTCCCTCTTTACACCCTCCCAGGAAGTTCCCATTTCCTTTAAATCTTTATTTATGACATCCTCCCAACCCAGACAAGGACGACCTGCTTTCCGTGTAGCCCTAGACGGTTGGCAAAAAAGGACAATCTTCGGTAGTCTGTCATCCTTCATCCGTAGAACGTGGCCTAGCCATCTCAACCTTTCTTTCATTATAGCCCCAGAAAGCAGGATTGAACCACACTTTTCGTACAACCTACTGTTTGAAATACGGTCAGTCAGTCGGGTACCCAGAACAATCCGTAGGCAATTTCTCTGGAAAACATCTAGTAAATTTTCATCTGCTTTTCGGAGTGCCCATGCTTCAGAGCCATATTTGACCACTGTCATCACTGTAGCTTCTAATATTCTAATCTGGGTTTGTAGGCTTATCTTTCTATTCTTCCAAATTTTTTTAACTGTGAAAAAACACCCTGAGCTTTAGCTATTCTACTTTTAACATCTTCACTGCTCCCACCATCTTTACTAATAATACTACCAAGGTAACTGAAGCTCCCAACCTGATCAATCTTTTCGTTACCTAATGTCACCTGTTCATCTTCACTTATTCCTAGCCTTAGTGACTTAGTCTTCTTAACATTAATTTTCAAGCCTATTTTAGCACCCTGAACTCGTAAAACCAATAAAAATTCATTCATTTTGCTCACACTTTCATCTAATATGCTTAAATCATCAGCATAATCTAAGTCCAGGAGCGTTCTTCCTCCCCATTTGATTCCATGGTCTCCAATTGCCTTTCCTGTGCTCCTTAAGACGAAGTCCATCAAAATGATCCATATAAAGGGGGGTAGAACACAACCCTGCTTAACTCCTGTACACGTGTACTGTTAACGTAGTACACGTTAACTCCTGTACACTATACGCGTAGTACTTCAATAGCACCCTACAACAATCTTAAAACGTCACGATGAATTTTGAGATTATTTAGTTTGATGTACGTTAATTCACATCAGTTGCAGGTCTGGCCTCTATTATGCCCGGGGCAAAATCTGGATTAGCACCCCCCTTCCCTGTCTCCCAAAAACTTTCAGGCCAACTTTTAAGAAGATTTTTATTTATTAAGAAAATTTGAAAATAACATATCACAAAAAACATTAAAATTAATTAAACTCGGTATATTTACTTTATTTTCAATCAAAAGTGACAAAGAAATGGGAAAAATGAAAACTTCGGATTCTATTTGCTTATACTTACTACCAATGGCGCCCTCTACTTTATTTTAGTAAAAATAAAATTTAAAAATTAACAAAATTGTTATAAGCGTTAGATTATTTATTTGGAACTTTACGCCTCTAAAATTTCTGTGCCCAGGCCAAGTGTCCCCCTCTGTCCCCCCTAAAAATACCTCTGATGCACATACATCTAGTATTTTCTGTATTAAAATAAAAGTTTATGGCATAAATGGACTGAAATATTTCTAGAATAACCGTAAAAATGCTTTAATTATACAAAATTTAAAATGAAAAATCTGGCACTCAGTTTTCTATGACCAATAGTGCGATATGATCACCCATAAAAAATGAAAGATGAAAAGAATAAAAACAATACTTTTACAATGGTGCTGAATGAATGAACAATTCAGAAGCCCTAATGATAACCTTAATATGGCAAACTGTTAGCAGAAAAGATTTGGTGGGAAATTTTCTACCCGGGATTAGGTGCCAACTAGAATAATTTCAGAGAAGGTAGTCTTCGAATAAAATTAGTTACACCTGTTTATAAACTTAAAAAAGAATGCAAAATTCCAAAATGGGCAGCACATCAACTTTATTCTCGATGTAGTAACTGATAAGAGTAACTGAGAGAGAGAAAAAAAAGAACTAAAGAAAATAATCTGCAATTTTTTCTCGAAAATAGCTCTATAATTTTCCTTTGAAAATTAGCATATTACTATTTTTTAGTATAAAAAAAACGATTTAGATATGTCACGGTTCCGATAAAATTTGTCCCTGCCTCCCAGCCCTCATAATATTTTTTTTTTACTGAAAAATAATTTTACTAACTGAAATTAGTGACTCATGAAGGTTGAAAGCCTTGAGCATAAGTAGGAAGAGCTTCAAAAGCAATTTGCATGTTAACAAATCAATTGATTCCCAGCTTTTAAAGAACGACATTCCTTTTTAATTAATTAAAAAAAAACTAGATTTTTTTAACTGAAAGTAAGGAGTCACATTAAAACTTAAAACCAACAGAAATTACTCCGAGTATGAAAGGGGCTGTTCCCTTTTCAACGCCCCGCTCTTTACGCTAAAGTTTGACTCTTTCTCCCAATTCTATTTTATTAAACAGTAAAAAACACTAGCGTAAAGAGCGGGGCATTGAGAAGGGAACATCCCCTTTCATACTCAGAGTAATTTCTGTTCGTTTTAAGTTTTAATGTGGCTCCTTACTTTCAGTTAAAAAACTATTTTTTTTTATTTAATTTCTGAACGTTTTTGAATTAATGCATGTTTGATTTTGGCTCTCCGCACATAAATTATTAAAATGAAATTTGTATATTGATTCTTTTTTGGCTAAATGGCTTTCTCTTAGTTTTGATCGGACGATTTTGAGAAAAAAGGGGTGGAGAAAGAGGCCTAATTGCCATATTTGCAATTTTTTGGTTACTTGAAAAGACAACTAGAACTTTTAATTTTTAACGAACGTTTTTATTAGTAAAAAATATAGGTAACTTAAGAATTAACTTACGTAACGAACTTTTATATTCTTATATTTTATTATGTATATGAGGGAATTTGTCCCATCGTTTTTACCTCACTCTTTACACTAAAGCTTAAATTTTGTCCCAACTTTTAAGAATGACCCCTGAATTAGAAAGGCCGTAAAATAAATAGTTGAAATTACTAAAAACACTTTAGCGTAAAGAGCAAGGTATTTAGGAGGAGATGAACCCTTCATATGCGTAATAATCTTACTTTCAGTTGAAAAACTTTTTCATATTTATTTTTTCATTGTTTTTTTTCTATAATAATGCTAGAAATCCTGCGCCCCCTTCATTGAATTTCTCTTCCCCCATGACATATTCTTCCAAAGAAAGATCCCCACACATAGCCATCTCCCCTCAACCCCCCTCCCACTCAAGATAATCCCCCTGAAAAACGTCTGCACACTTCCCAATAACTATTACTGTATATAAACACTGGTCAAAGTCTGTAACTTGCAGCCCCTCCCCTAGGGACTGTGGGGGAGTAAGTCATTCCAAAAGACATATTTTTCATGGTTTTCGCCTATGATGAACAAAATGTCTATCTTAAAATTTTTTAATTTAACGTTGGAAAAAAATGAGCGTGGGAGGGGGCCTAGGTGTCCTCCAATTTCGTTGGTCACTTAAAAAGGGCACTAGAAATTTTTATTTTCGTTCGAATGAGCCCTCTTGCAGCATTCTAGGATCACTCGGTCGATACGATGACCCATGGGGAAAAAAAATAAACAAATAAAAATCACCCTTGATCGGTCTTCTGGCAAAAAATACGAAGTTCCACATTTTTGTAGATAGGAGCTTGAAATTTTTACAGTAGGGTTTCTGATACGTTGAAAGCGATGGTGTGATTTTCTTTAAGATTCTATGACTTTTAGGGGGTGTTTTTCCCTATTTTCCAAAATAAGGCAAATTTTCTCAGGCTCGTAACTTTTGATGACAAAGACTAAATTTGATGAAACTTATATATTTAAAATCAGCATAAGAATCCGGTTCTTTTGATGTATCTCTTAGTATCAAAATTCCGTTTTTTAGAGTTTCGTTTACTATTGAGCCGGGGTCGCTCCTTACTACAGTTCGTTACCACAAACTGTTTGATAGCTGTGAAGTGAGTCTCAGATTCTTAATTGCTTCGCATTAAAAGCTATCCTTTACAGCAGACAAATTAAAATAATGATTTATGTATCAGGGAACCGAGATTCACTCGACGATTATTGTTCATTTAATAAGATTGTTCATAATAAGATTCTTAATCGTTTCCGGTGTAAAACACGGCCTTAATAGGTCACGACTTCAGGAAAATTCGTTTAGAGCCTTACTTAATGTTTGAAAAACATTTTTCATTTGAACGTCGTCACAAACGCCCAAACGTCCTTATGTGAATAAAATAAAATGAACATAAATTTGTTTCACGAAAAAGCCTGTCCTTCTTTTCACCGAGCAAAGCCTGGTCCTCTGGTACTAAACATATATGACATAGAATCCGAAAACGAACAATATTTCGTTTGTTTATTATAAGCATAAATAAAGGAATAAAAAACCAAAAGAAATTATAAATTATAGGATATACTAGTCCGGAAGTATCTTTGGTACCAGCATTAAGACGACATCTGGTTTTCTCTGAAGAACTGCCTGAAAGGTCCATTTTTATTCATTTTCAAAAATCTTTAGTTTTGACGAGAGAGCTCACAAACGTCTTTTGTAATAAACTGAAATCTTCTAACATTGATGAAGCAGAAATTAAAACAGAGTCACTGAAACAGGAATCTCTTATCAAAAACTTACGATAAGAAAGAGCACCACGCGGAGAAGGCATTTTGTTTAATAGCAAGAGCTAGCATAGCATTGCAGAGAGGAATAGTAGCTGCGAATATTCGCATGTAAGAGCTGTTTGCTCAACCAACATTGCAGGTGCAGTTTGGTCTCACATTTTGCAGGTGTTCAGTTTCAACTCTTTTCATAGAACTGCCTCCATTCTTAGTTGCTTCAAGAAGTATTCTAGAAAGAAAATCATTCATTTGCAACGTCAGTCTTCAACCAATTTTTATGGCACTTGGTATTAACCAAGTGACATATAGCAATCGCAAATTCTGTCGGTCTGTCTGTCGGTCCCGGTTTTGCTACTTTAGGCACTTCCAGGTAAGCTAGGACGGTGAAATTTGGCAGGAGTATCAGGGACCGGATCAGATTAAAATAGAAATAGTCGTTTTTCCGATTTGACCATCTGGGAGGGGGGAGTGGGGGGTCGGTTAATTCGGAAAAATAGAAAAAATGAGTATTTTTAACTTACGAACGGTTGATCAGATCTTAATGAAATATGATGTTTGGAAGGATATCGTTTCCCAGAGCTCTTATTTTCAATCCCGACCGGATTTGGTGACATTGGGGGGAGTTGGGAGAGGGAAACCTAAAATCTTGGATAACACTTAGAGTGGAGGGATCGGGTTGAAACTTGGCTGGAAAAATAAGCACAAGTCCTAGATACAGACTGACATAACCGGAATTGGTCCGCTCTCTTTGGGGTAGTTGGGGGGAGGGGGGGTTATTTCTGAAAAATTAGAAAAAATGAGGTATTTTTAACTTACGAACGGGTGATCGGATCTCAATGAAATTTGATATTTAGAAGGATATCGTGTCTCAAAGCTCTTATTTTAAATCCCGACCGGATCTGGTGACATTGGGGGGAGTTTGGTGTGGGGAACCTAAAATCATGGAAAACGCTTAGAGTGGAGGAATCGGGATGAAACTTGGTGGAAAAAATAAGCAGAAGTCTTAGATACGTGATTGACATAATTGGAATGGATCCGCTCTATTTGGGGGAATTGGGGGGGGGGAGGTTTAATTCTGAAAAATTAGAAAAATGACGTATTTTTAACTTACGAAGGAGTGATCGGATCTTCATAAAACTTCTTATTTAGAAGGACCTCGTAACTCAGATCTCTTATTTTGAAGCTCAACCGGATCCAGCGTCATTGGGGGGGGGGGGACCGGAAATCTTAGAAAATATTTAAAGCGGAGAGATCAGGATGAAACTGGATGGGAAGGATAAAAAAAAGTCTAAGATATGTGACTGATATAACTGGACCGGGTCCGCTCTCTTTGACGGAGTTGGGGGGGTAATTCGGAAAAATGAGGTATTTGTAACTTACGAACGGGTGATCAAATCTTAATGAAATATGATATTTAGAAGGATCTTGTGCTTTAAAGCTCTTATTTTAAATTCCGACCAGATCCTGTGACATTGGGGGGAGTTGGAGGGGGAAACCGAATTCTTGGAAAACGTGAAAATTGGGGTATTTTTATCTTACGAATAGGTGATTGGATCTTAATGAAACTTTATATATAGAAGGATCTTATGTCTCAGATGCTCCATTTTCGACTCGAATTGGATCCGGGGACATAGGGTGTTGGAGGAGGGAAACAGAAATCTTGGAAAACGCTTAAAGTGGAGAGATCGGGATGAAACTTGATGGGAAGAATAAGCACAAGTTCTAGATACGTGATTGACATAATTGGAACGGGTCCGTTCTCTTTGGAGGAGCTGGGGGGTGTTAATTTGGAAAAATTAGAAAAGTTGAGGTATTTTGAACTTAAGAAAGGGTGACCGGATCTTAATGAAATTTATATTTAGAAGAAATTCATGTTTCAGAGCTCTTATCTCAAATACCGACCAGATCTGTTGATATTGGGGGGAGTTGGAGGGGGAAATCGGAAATCTTGGAAAACGCTTAGAGTGGAGGAATCGGGATGAAGCTTGGTGGATAGAATAAGCAAATGTTGTAGATACGTGATTGACGTAACCGTACTGGATTCGCTCTCTTTGGGGGAGTTGGGGGGAGGGGTTCAGTGCTTTGGCGAGTTTGGTGCTTCTGGACGTACTAGGACAATGAAAATTGGCAGGCGTGTCAGGGAGCTGAACAAATTGACTTGATAAAGTCGTTTTCCCAGATTCGACCATCTGGGGGGGGTGCTAAAGGGAGAGGAAAAATTAGAAAAAATGAGGGATTTATAACTTACGAGTGGGGGATCAGATCCTAATGAATTTTGATATTTAGAAGGACATCGTGACTCAGAGCTCTTATTTTTAATCCCGACCGGCGTTAAGCCTCTGATTTTCCTTTTAAATCAATCTATTGATTTTTAGAATTTTTTTAGAGCTCATACCATATGAGCTCTTGGCTCTTAGCTCTTCTGGCCTCGTAACAAGTGCCATATGAGCTCTTAGCTCTTGTTAAATGAAGAAAGACCAAATAAATTTATTAATTATAAATAAATTTATTAATTATAAATAAATTTATATAAATAATTTATTATTTAGTTAATAAAGAGTAAGACCAAAATCTTTAGTGACATTCAACAAATATTAATGAATTTACGGATTATTCGTAATAAACATATCGTAAATAAATGTCATAATATTGCTGCAACAATGAAAATCAGGCAACAAAGTTACTCAACCATGAAATGGTACCCAGCATGACATCATCTTGTATATGAAGATACAATTTTTTTCTAAAAATTGTATTTTACTCCAAATATTATGTTTTATTACAAACAAATAACACGTGGATACAGCAACTTCCTTTCAAATGAGCCTTTAAACAGCTTTCTATGATGTATTAGTGCCCCTCTAGTGGCGAAAACAAAGAAAAAGAAGAAGGAGAAGTAAAGGACACATCAGTGCTACTCATGCAAAGGAGTGATTTTCCTTTTTGTTCAAGGTTGGGAACTCTAAATTTCCTATATGGGATTTTCAGCAACGGTGATTCCAATGGTGTATTTTTCGTTTCGGCCTGAAACCATTTTTGAGGGGTTTCAGGATATTCTTTAAAATTCCTATAAATTTGTTTTAAGTATGATATTTTATTATTAAGAGTAATCGAAATAATAGTTATTATTTCCGAATCAGCCACAACTGGAACTCAACACTCAATTACGATAAATTTTGCATTTTTACCTGGAAATAATATTGAACGCAGCTTCAACATTCTGCCCTGTTTTAGCAGAAGTTTCAACAAACTCGATACCGTATTCACTAGCAAGCTGCTCCCCCTCCTCTGTTGTTACTTCTCTGACCGTTGAATCACACTTATTACCTGATAAATATTAAACCGTCAGATATTTATCAAGTATCAGCTGAAAATTATCACAATAAACTTGAACAATAAAATTTTTTTAAACTAAAGTAAGAATTGACGTCAAAACTTAAAACGAATATATTATATCTTATATTTGAAGGAAAATGGTACCTTTCTTAATCTTCCTTCCTTGATCCTGATCTTTATTTAAATTGCAACTTATTGATGGGGTGGTCATTATCCAGAAAAAGTGAAACTTCAGCATAAACTGTACCCCCCACTCATTTCACTTTTTGACAGGTAAGCATAAAATTGTGCTCTTTTATTTTACACTTTAAATGGTTCGGTAATAAGAAGGAAGCTGTAACCCCCTCAGTACCCACATTGCAAGCTTAATCCAAATGTGTTCTCTCCTGGGGAAGTGTGTCCGCCTCCCTAATAGATGAAAAGTAGCTAGAAAAAACTGTATGTCCTTTAATATTGCTGAATTGATGTCATACACCACATCAACGTTTACGTATGAAAGTGTTCATTTTGCACTGATAGGGTGTAGCAACAGAATCATCATCAAAGGGTAAAGGTAATTAGGGTCTCTAAGACTGCTAGTGTATCTAAATAGCTCCTCAATAGCACTTACCCTATTGGTTATCTTAGAATATTCGTTCGATTGGAATATGCCCCTGGTCGGGACAATTTCATTGTTTTGCAGCAAATCAAAGACAGATTCCTCTAATATGTATATTATTATTCAGTTTCTAGTTTTAGTTTTAATTTCTGTTGACGAAGGCGGCTCATTACTTTTCATTATCAAGAAAACTTTGATATTAAATGATACAAAACCTGCGGATTAAAAAAAAATTAATTAAAATTGACATTCATCAGAAACAATTTTTTGACACACAAAGGCATAAACAGAGATAACAAAGGTTTTTACCAACAATTCATTGAAACGGAGGTTTGTCGTGACATCTAAGCAATAATAATGATACTTTAGTAAGTAAATGTATTCACTATGTAATTTTCTTCATTACGTAACATCATCTCCCTGCTCACACTTATTTCTAATCTAAGCAACTTACTCTTCATATCATTAATTACCAATCCTATCCCTGTGTTCTCGTCTAAAAAAAAAACCTTCAAAATGCACTGATTCATCCAGTAATTGATTTTGGAACACTCGAAATTTGTTTGAAAACTCAGAAATATGAAGTATTTAACTAATATGAATAAAAAAATAAACGAAAATATTTCTTGAATCATATTGATGCAATATTGAAATAGCATAAAAACATATGTGTATTAACAATTACAACAAGAATATTGCCAATTGGACTGTATTGTCCCTGCCAGTGGTGCTGATCTCCGTTTCAAGTGTCAATATGCTCATCCCTAAGAAAAACAAACAAAAAAACACCAACAAAATTTGTAAATAAATAAACAAATGAAAGTGCATCTGTGATCCTGCTTCTGGTAAAAAATGCAAAGTTCCACATTTTGCTCATGGGTGACATTAAACCTGATGAATTTTATTTATTTTCAATAAGCATCAAAATTCGATTCGTTTGGTGTATCCATTTTTTTTTAAATTCTGCTTCTTAAAATTTCGGTTATTATTGAGCCACATTGCTCCCTGCTTACTGTCTGTTACCACGAACTGTTTGAAACGTCCACCTGCCATCATAGAAAGCGAGATATTTGAGAAAAATTACCAAGGTTTCTCTGTGCAGAAACTTAGGTAGTGTTGGGTGATTTTACAAGTTTCAAAAGCTGATACTTAAGGACAGAATAGTAAAATAGCAAACGAAGAATTAAGGTTTTGGTAAGTGCTTAAATTTAAAAGACCATTGAGGCCATTTTGGGAAAGAATCCAGATTTACCCAAATGGACATGATAATGGAAGAGAAAAAAGGGTAGAGAACGAACTCGTATCTTTTTCTGACCACAGCAGTGTTACTATGGGTACGAGAACTACCACAACTCGAACAGAAAACAGCTACTAGAAACTCTTATTTATTCTCTTCATTTTCATCAATTCTACATCACGGAAGGGATCCAAGAAAGAAAAGCTAAAAGCTAGTATTAGAACTTGTATACATAATTTTACATACCAAACAGAGCCCTTGGAATTTCGGAAAATATTAAAGAAAAAAGAAATGAAGATATGTAAAGATTTTAAAGAAGAAATTAACAAGGATACAGAGATGTGGCAAGAGTTTAAAGAGATAAAGGATGAAATAAGAAAGATTGAAGAGGAAGATTTTGTGTTGCAGAAATCGAAAAATATAATGAGTGAAGAAGAGAATAGAATTCCGAACAAGTTGATCTTGCAATAAAATACGGAAAGAAAGAAAAGAGAGAAAAACAGAATTAGGAGATAATAAAATAAACAAGGGGAAATTGTTGAAAATGAAGGAGAGATAAAACAATTAGTAGAAGAGTTTTAAAACCAAACTAATACATTACCACGACAAGCACAAGATTACGAAACGAATATCTTGCCAAAATTTGAACCGAATAGAAAAGTACAGACCAAAGACAAAGAGTTATTACAGGAGATAAGCCTATTGGAAGTTGAAAAAATGATATGAAAAAATCTTCTTGGAGATTGGTGATTTTCACAATGGTTAAACGAGGTTAATTCATATATACGAGGTAGTGATGATATCTCTCCTTTTTAAAGGAGGTAATAACATCATTTGCAAAACTGGAGGCCAATCTCAGTCTCAAATAGTGATTACAGAACAGCATCGAAACTATTAGCTAGGAGAAAATATAGAAAGTGATGCATCGAATCCTAAGAGAATATCGTTTGAAGGTATCCGTCGAAAGAAGGTCAAACATAAAATAAGCTTCTTTCCTCACTTGTTGATCCGTAGAAATGAGGGTCTGCTAAAAAAAAAGGTGTTTTTTGTTGTTTTTTTTTGTGTATGGATGTGGTCTTGGTTATAAGAGTAATATTGTGGATTTTAATGAAGGAGATTTTAGGCTTTGATCAGCTGTTTATTAAATGGTAGAAAAATTTATACAAGAATCCAAAGGCAGTAGTAAATATTAATGGCTGTAAAAGTAGAAAACTAAAGCTTGAAAAGACATTGCGACATTGTGATCCTAGCGCCCCATATTCATTCAAGCTCTACATCCACCCCTACTCCATAACTCCACGTATTTCTCTAAAATCTTTCGCTTTTTTAGATAATGGATTATTTCTACCTGGGAGTGTGACTGACCTTTCAGAAGTTGCCAACGGCCTTATCTGGTACGAGTAGCATTTCACTTTGAAATACACATGAAAAAGAGCCAGTTGTTTAATATAGAAAACAATATAGATTTGAAGGATTTTGTTTGGGTTGAGGAGGCCTTGTCTGTGAAAAGTTTTGGTCGTACATATAAGAAAATCTTAGAAGAGTTTGTGGCAAGAGCATGTGCAAAAAGTTGAAGTTTTAAAATATTATGTCAATATTTGAGCGAACAGTGCATGTAAACACGCATGCTCTCTCACTGCTGGTTTATCCGGTACTGGTTTCCAATCTCCAAAGAAGGGGGAAAGAAGCATATTAGGTATTGTTTGGAGGGGAAAGCTCGATAAACTTAGCATGAAAACGCTTGTATGTGGCAAGACGAGAATTGGATGTTTTGTGATTGATTTTAGAAAGATGTGTAAGTCATTGAGAATTAGAATGTTTGTGAAATGATAGACCCCTATCGGTGATAAATACCGATGATGATGAACTTACAAAACAGAAAATAGTCAATAAGGTCCCAAAAAAGATTCAAGAGCTGATATGATCTCAAGAGATGGAGAACTTAGGGGTGCTAATGAAACAAATACTGAAAGGAAAAAGAAAGTGGATGGTAATTCAGAAAAAAAGAAAGAACAATATACATTCATGCAAAAAGGAAGGAGCCCTTTGTGAATTTTATTTGATACTTCAGAAAATGCACGATGTAGGCTACGAGCTAGTTATTTTTTGAAAGAATTTATGTTTATGATGCTACCATATCCAGATTGAGTGTATTAGAAGAAGGCCTAAAGCACGAGCTGTGTGACTAGATTGTGACGAAAGGCTTGGAACATGGATTGTTTCGTGTATGAAGATAACGATGAAATTAGAAACAATCGTTTTAATGTTTTTAGTGACCGTGTAGGGTTTTGAATCTGAATGAAGACCAGATATGGTTACTTAAGTTAGATGTAGAAATTTCAGGGGGCAAAACGGGAAAGCAAGCTATAGTTTTAATAGAAATAAATTTGTATGAGTATTCGGAAAAGAGAGAGAAAAAGTTGAAGAAAGAAGTTTCGGTTTTTTATTGTAGGAGAAAGATAATGTGCATAAGAGAGAGTAAAAAAACGAAAGGGGCAAGTAGATACTGAGGGAACCGAGTGAAAAGTGGACGCTAAATGCCACTTTTCCTGCCTGATTTCATATTTGGATGGATTTCCAACATACATCCCAATTTTTCAATGTAAAGACAAAGTAGAGGGATAAAACATTGAAACTTCTACAAACTATCTTGCTGTTGGTAAGTGTCTACTTGAAAACCTTGTTCTTAAAATCCAGTTATAACAACTATCCACAAAATTTGTAACAGCAATAAAAATAAACACTTACCAATTAATAATATACAAATAGACGAATCTGCATACTCGTATATTTCACACAACCAAGCCCGGGTGTTTTCAAACGTCCTTCGATTTCCTATTTCATAGAGCAAGAGTAGGGCTGAAAAAAAAATTTTTTTTTTGATTTTAATAATAAAACATTGCGACAGCTGCTAAATATATTAAAGTGAAAATTTAAAAAAAAATGTTGAGGTGGAATTTAAACTAAATCAAAATACACTATGTGCAAAAAAGTTTATCAACAATATCTTAGAAACAGCATAGAGAATTAAGTAGAAACTTCTAGGAATGTTCAACTGACAAAAAAGCAATATATGCATACTAATACTGATGCTGCTGCTTCCTATACTATTATTACTTTTCCACCAATTGCTATTCTTACGACCACTATAGATATTATGTCTAATGGTATGAAGATGAAAATTATAGGGAGTACGGAAGAGGAGTTTGAATTGAATCAAAGCACAGTACGCGCATTTAGGTTGTCAAAAGGTCGTATTAACAGTATCCTAGGAAGAGATTGAAGTACTAAGTTGAGACTTTCAGTGGTTTTTAAGAGAAATGTCGAACCAGCCAAAAAGTACTAAATGCAAGCTACTACTGCTAGTGTTACTGCTATTATTAACACTGTTAATAAGATTAAGGTCATTAAGGAGAAACCTTTGGGATATGTTGTGAGGGATGTTGGATTAAATTGAAAATCACTGTGAGAGTTCATTCTCTCAAGAGGGTGCACTAGCAAAATCTTAGGAACAGCTTAGCGTAGTTAATTGTAAATTCCAGGGTATGAAGAAGGGTTTTTCAAGTGACAACACTACAATATCTGCAAACTACTGTTACAACTAATACTAATGCTACTACTATTACTACTACTACTGCTACTGCTGCTGCTACTACTGCTACTATTACTTCCATTACTACATCTAATACTACAGCTAACGGTATTAAGGTGAAACGTTCAAGGAATGTTGAGAGGATCTTGAACTAATTTAAAACACGCTATGTGCATGCAGGTTGTCAAGAGTACGCATCAGCAATGTCCCAGGACCTGTTTACAAGTTCATTTTTGTTTTTTGGTTTTCGGTTCAAGTTTGCAACTGTTTGCACACAGAAGGTTTTTTTTATGTTGACAAAAACAATAGGTGCTACGTGCCTTCTGCCACTAATGCTAATTTATTTACTGCTGCAATTACTGTTACTACTGAAATTAAGGCTATTAAAGAGAACTCTTCGGGGAATACTAAGGAGATGTTGATCAAAACCAGAACATACTATGAGCATGTAGATTGTCAAATGGGTGATCAACCAATATCTGAAGAACGGCTTAGAGCATTAAGTTGAAACTTTCAGGGTATGTAGAGGTGGATTGTGGACTAACTGAAAGGTACTCTGTGGATACTGTTATAACTACTATTGCAGCTACTTCTAATACTATTGTTACTACCACTAGTACTGAGGCTAAGGGCATGAAGGTGAAACTTTCAAGGAATGATAAGGGGGATGTTGAACTAAATCAAAACACATTTCGTAGATAAAAGCTATCAAATGGGTGTATCAGCAATATCCCAGGAACGGTCTAAGGATTTAAGTTTAAACTTTCGAGACAAGTTAAGGAAGATGCAGAACTAATTCAAAGAGGTTATGTTCATACTACTACTATTGCTACCACTACTAAAATTGTTATTACTACTACATATACAACTACCACTTCTACTACATCCGCTACTCCTACTTCTACTACGACTACTGCTACTTCTACTACTATTATGATTACTGCTACTTGTATTAATGAAGCTACAGTGAAACTTTCAGAAAATTTTGGAGAGGATGTTAAATTAAATTGAAGCGTACTATGCCGATACAGGTTGCTGAAAGGGCGCAATTGCTATATCCTTAGAGTATTAAACCAAAACTTTCATTGTATGATGAGGGGGATTTTGAACCAACCAAAATACACTACATGTATACTACTACTACTACTGCTTATACCATAAATTCTAAAACTAAGACTAAGGATATTAATGAATTTTTTTAAGGAAATGTTGAAGGGAATATTATATTAAATTGTAACACGCTGTGTATAAGCAGGGTATCAAAAGAGTGCATCAGAAGTATCTCAAGAATCTAAGACTCTAAGACTATCTAAGTACTAATGCTGTACTCAATCACTGAGTAAGACTCAGTATCTAAGACTAATGCT
Source organism: Artemia franciscana (assembly GCF_032884065.1). NCBI lineage: Eukaryota > Metazoa > Arthropoda > Branchiopoda > Anostraca > Artemiidae > Artemia > Artemia franciscana. The sequence goes on along the minus strand of NC_088865.1, from coordinate 24,950,911 downwards.
GGTATAAACAATACTACTCCTAATTCTCCTACTATTACTTTTTTTAATATAGCTACTACTATTGCTAATTCTAAAGGTGTTGACCAAAAAGACCCATTGTGAATACTATTACTGCTACTACTGATAAGACTAATGATGGTACAAACAACACTACTCCCAATTCTCCTACTATTATTTTTTTTACTATAAATACTATTATTGCTAATTCTAAAGGTATTAGTAAATTTTCCACGGAAGAATGAGGTTTATATGTCAGTACTACACTCTATACTCTTATATGTCAGTACTATATTCTTTATATGTCAGTTATCAAAATAGTGTATTAGAAATTTCCCAGCAATGCCTTAGGGCATTGAGCCAAAACTTCCAGGGCTGCAAAAATCAATACCAACTTTGCCACTGTTTCAACAACTACTACTGATGTTACTGCTACTATTGAACTAAATCAAAATACTTAAAGTGCATCCAGGTCATCAAGATAGACCAGGTTGTCAAGATAGCCAGGCAGGATGTCAGGGTCCACTTGTCTATTAAATTCGCCATTCTTATGGTATAGTCGTATAGAACCTCGGTTTCTTGGAAAGACAAGAAGGTTTATCCTGTTTTGAAGTCTTAATCATAGCTTTTAGTTCAGAGGAATTAGTATCAAGTTTAGAGACTCTCCAAAGAAGAAATGAAAGATATTTATAGTAGCCTACTGCAAAAGAAGATAGAAAAATTAATAGTTTGTTTGCAACTCAAAGCTCTTCGGGAGGTTGAACATTATTCACGTCAGTTCTCTTGGTGCCATTCATGAGGCCTTACATAAGGCAGATGGTAGCACCAACAAAAGTAACTGTTGCCTTTAAAGGAAGGTAATTTATGATATCAAATGGTTTAAGAAATGTCATTGATTTTGCATGATGTAAGAAATTGCATTCACCTCTTTCTGGAGAAATCTGTGACAACATGGGCCTAGTGATGGATCCCTCCTGTGGCAAGGGTGTCATATAGGGTTTCTACTGGTCCCCGTAAAAAAGATCCTGCAACTGAAACGTCTATTTCATATCTTATGGACCAGCAATGGGTCTAGAGAGTCTTTGTCCTTTATCTATACCCTTTTCGGGAAGCTTTCCGAAAAGAATTTAAGTTATGAGGGAATTTCTGTACAAAAAACCCTTTATTACATTTGTTTTTTTTAAAATACAGATTATTGTAGGTTTTAATTTTGAATAAAAAAAGACAAATAAAGGTGTCCATGCAAATATTGCTTTTACTATATTGTAGATATTGACGCCAATAAGCGTATCTTTAATATTGCCACATCATAAGACCTTGACAGACATTTCTTCAGAATCAATAATTTAAATAAGTGAATATGGTACTTTTCGATATCTTAGTAAATGATGCATTTCTCCTTTAGGGAAGAAAAATCCATATAGAATGTGTACCTGGAGAATTTTTCCATCAAAGCTTTCTTATTATTGCGTCCAAAGAAGATCCAAAGCTAAATTTCAGCCAAGAGACTAGGTAAGGCACTAAGGAAATTTATTTCCGCTGAACTTCGTACAAAGTTTAAAATGTGCTATTAAAAAATTTACTCACCATGAGCATCTCTGTAATAAGCGTGTGTAATACTCCTGAATCTTTCTTGACCAGCAGTGTCCCAAATTTGAAGTCTGACATCGCTGCCGGCTACATTCACTATTTTATTCTAAACAAAAAAAATCTACTTATTTCTTATCAACTTTATTCACTTTGTTACAGCGGCAACTTAAATCCTGTATAGGTTGGAACGTCATTTCCGCTTTAATGATAACAAAATATATATATAAAACAGTCATTCTTTTCATTAATATAACTTAAAAAAATACATTAAAGAATGCTAAATTATTATTCATTTGTCAACATTAAAATAGTCTGATTATACTTAGTTCTCATATTCCTGGCCTGTGATGACCTAACCTAGTTTTAGATTGAATTGAATATATAATTGCATAATTGGTGTGACTTTTTCAATTATTTTGACTATTTGATCCATGGTTTTGTTAATAATAATAGCTGGTTAAGGATTAAGATCATGATAGGTCAAGGATTAATTAATATGGTTCAATTTCTTTAGTGCCTAACATTGAACTTTTCACCTTTAGCTTGGAATGTTGGGAATAATTCATACTGATGTTGTTACAACTGCTATGATTTTTTTCAGGATGAAAAGGCATCTGAGTCTACGAAATACTGTGAAATTTTGCAAGTTTACCTAACAGTCTTAGCAAAAGGAAAAAGACATTGGATAACTGCCTCGATATTCTGAGAACAGTTATAAAGGAAAAAGGAGTGCCACAAGGACTGGACTATGAACTAAGAACCAAAACTGACTTCTTTTTCCATGCAAAATCTAATCATGTTATTCTGTAAAAACAAAATCAGATTAGAGAAGTGAAAATAATGCGTAAGAAAGCAGACTCAAAACTGCGGTAAAAATTGTACTTGAAAGGTATGTACATACCTTATTTTCTTCAGAACAACAAAATAAAAGTACAATAAAACAACTAAGAAATCCCTTGTCAAGAAATTCTTTGAAATATTTTTGTCACTAAACAATTTTCTAAGCTACTAGCATCAAAATTTTGCCCTCCAGGACCTCAAAAGGACTACATCAGTGGAAATACATCCAAAGCAGATTCACAGAATTTCTTGAAAATTTTCCATTACTGATTAGTGATCAATTCTCAATTAATCCATTGAAACTTTAAATGAAAATAATGTAGAAGTTTCTTTGTGTTGGGTTAAGTGGTATACTCATAGTAACAAAAACAAATCTGTATTTTACAGGCCAACTGCAATAGAAGTGGAGCAAATTCAACCATGATTACATATTCTCGCGGGGCGAACATTACATTCTCACAGGTAATTTTTTATTTTATGCATTTGACAAGAACTAGAGATTAACCTGCAACTTCAAGGAAAATAATCGACAGGAGCCATAGTTTTAATAGGTAATCTATCAGAAAGGAAATTAAGCTCCTAACTGAAACCGTGATAACTAGGAATAAGTATTAAAGATAACAATAATAAAAACATATTGAAACTGTATATAGCCAACTTTCAAAAATGGTTCAGATTTCGTCAGACTTTCAAATATAAAAAACATGCACAAACAAATCCAAAACTCTAAATTGTAAAATTAGATATAATTTATTATTGGCTGTTTATTTATAAACTAATAGTACTTACAGTGAATCCAATACCAACGGTAGCCGAAAACTTTCGAGGTTCAAACTTCCCCGTTTCGAAATGAAACAATAATGAAGTTTTGCCAACTCCACTGTCTCCAACGAGAATCGTCTAGTTTAAAAATAAATACCTTGTATATCCAAAGTGAGAGATATTTGAAAAGTATCCTATTTTTAAAAAACATAAAATCGAGTGTTTTTGTGTGTTAGTATACATTGAAATATTAGCTAAACTAATCAATCTAGAAACTTGGTTCGCTTGAGCGATCTTGGAACCACAAAAATGGCTATTGACTATATAAACATACATAAATCAATGAAAAAAAAAATGGAAAGCTAGACATGAAATAACGCCACAATTATGTCATAAGAGAGTTAAAGGACTGGGTGCTGACGGTTACGAGCAAAACGAGTTGTGGAGATGACACGAAGCCCACGGTGGACTTCCTACCAACTGGTGGTCATTACCTTTGTTCCAAGAAACACCCACTTTGTTGCCCTCTTATCACTTTTCTCAGCTTGATTTGCCCGTGCTGTAGTGTGCCTGTGGCTGTAACTAATCGTGAGGTCCACGATTTGTCCGTGGCTCGGGCCTCCGTTCCTCACATAAACACCCTTGAAAATCATATGCTGGCTTTGCTCCACCGACTCTTCGACCTTCGGCTCTCACACTTTGGGTTTTCTCACTCTGTTATCTTCTCTCACTACAATCAGGAGCTTGGGATTTCCTCACTTTTGGACTACCATCACTTTGCTTAAGCAAAGCTCGGGCATCCGCCCTTGCAAATATATCCTCCCTTAGCTTGGACCGCAATCTGACTTTCAGCCCTTGTAAATGATACTCTTGCTTCGGTTGGTCGGTGCTTGGGCCTTTGATCCTAGCATGGTGTAACTATAAAGTCATTTTCATAATCTAAGATTATTTTGCATCGAACTTCATGTTCCTAACTAAGTTACTTATTTTTGTTTGTACAAGCAAAGAATTTTGAAAAAATGCATACTTTTTTTTATGTGCAATGTGTATACTCTTATACATCCTAAGAAAAACCCATTACGCTTCCCTCGATTCTTAATTTTAACGTAATGTTTTACCGTAGAGTAATTTACCGTAGCCAAGTGGTCCTTGCCAGAGAGTAGGTGAAACCTGTAAGAAATGAAAGTTCGAAAGCAAAATTTAAATGAAATGAATCCAATTTATATGCTGATTCCAAACATATAACAGTTTATAGTTCGGATTTATGCAGTAAAAGAGCATTAGAAAATCTTTGCGACATTTGTAAAAGAGACAAAGCACCCTAAAATGGAGAATATAATCAGATTACAACCGTTAGGCCTAAATATTCAACTTCACCGTAAAGTCCATCTTCAAATTTGGTGTGCCTGAGAACCCTACAACAAATGGTTCGTTCCTCTGTGCACAAAGAGTTGTCACTTCACATTTTTTTTTTTCCAGAGGAAGTCGTACTTGATCATTTTTTATATTTTATTTCGTGAATCACCGCTAAAAAAAATTTATTCTACAAAAAAATCTAAATTCTTGCGTAGAGCAATCATTGGCAAAGACAAATAATATTGGCCTTTATAATCAGATATTATTGGTGGCCTTAGAAATCATATATAACTTATACCTTGTGATACTCCTCTTCTTTACATTTGAAGTGCTGATTTATGCCATATACCAGACATTCCTTGTAGGATCCATGCAATCCTGGATCTGTAACTCTTCCAGTACTGATATTTCTAGGCATTTTGTGGAGATATGTCTCTACAAAACTCACAGGAGTTGCAGCCTGCAATATGTTTCCGGTTGTTATTAAAACTTACTTCCAGATTTTCAGGCAATCCAAAACGAGTTGCCTCTTTAAAGACTTGGTGAAATATGAAACCTATACGGGTTACAGCGGTATCTAGCAACCGAGTAAGAGACAATCACGTCCCATACTAAGAAATACAGTAGCCCATAACTCCTAAATTACAGTTAAATTGAAACACAAAATATACTATTAGAATATCCTTGAATATAAAATATTGGTAAAGCTAATTATAAATGGGAATTATGTAAGTTTTATCAGTATCATGGTCATATTAACGAAGAAACTCCAGCCCAAAGTAAGTGATTATATAAAGGATTGGTACAGTTAATTATAAATGGGGATTATTTTGTTTGTGTCATGTTTGTTTGGTTGTGTCATGCTGTACAGATAGCCAGAACTAAGGAAAGAGCGAATCATCATACACATTGAAATTAGTTAACTGCCTGAGTTTCTGGCGCTCGTCTCTTACTATTCCAAATAAGAAAAAGCCATAGGCTTTTTCCTGTTTGTAATTTTCTTTCGAAAGTCCGAGTCGCAGCGGTAGCTAGCATCCCATTTTATTATAAAGAACGGACTCTAGCCTATACTAACTGAAATGTTTAATAAAAAGCACAACTTTTCGAGGATTGCAGCGGTAGCTAGCATCGAGGGTTGCAGCGGTAGCTAGCAACCTAGTAAGAGACGATCACGTCTATTCCTGAGAAATGTGATAGCCCATAATTCTTTAAAATAGTGTCAGATCAAGACAAGAGTACACTATTATAACTGCTGTGTCCGAAACCGCTATATTGAAACTTACCATCCCTTGGCTTGAATAGTGAGGAAAATCTATTAGCTTGAAAAATGTGAAAAGTTGTTTGAACTACAATATTCTGCATATACGGCATCTTTTTTTAAATCTTTTTCCTCATATAGTTGGAACACACTCAAACGTCGTAGAGAGCTATTTAATGGCTCATTTTAAAGGAAATTAATGAAACTAAAAATCTTTTGCTATAAAAGAATTTACACAATGATTATGCTAATACGGAATTCAAGAATGTAAAAAATCAAAGCCTGCCGCATACCTGATACCAGGGCATGAGCGACACTCAGGTTTGATCTATACCTCATTATTCTAATGATGTGTCCCTGTGTCCCGGTCGTCATTTATATTCCCTGTGTCCCGGTCGTCATTTATGTCCCGGCGTCCCCGTTGTAATTGTGTCCCTGTGTCCCGGTCGTCATTTATATTCCCAGTGTCCCGGTCGTGATTTGTGTCCGGGTGTCCCAGTCTTTAATTTCTCTTTGAGATTCCCGGTCGTCATTTATATTCCCTGTGTCCCGGTCGTCATTTGTGTCCCGGTATGTAATTTCATCAGTTGACAAACATGACGTCAGTCGACAAACAACTTCATGACGCATACAGCTCAATCGTTATAATGACGTCAGTCGACAAACATGACGTCAGTCGACACACAGACATGACGTCACTCGACACACACACAACTTATTTATATATATATACTAGCTGTTGGGGTGGCGCTTCGCGCTACCCCAACACCTAGTTGGTGGGGGCGCTTCGCGCCCCCCCCAAGCCCCCCCGCGCGCGTAAGTCGTTTCGCGCCATATTAGTTACGCGCCATTGTAGTTGTGTCCCTATGTCCCACCTGTGAATATAGATATATATATATATATATATATATATATATATATATATATATATATATATATATATATATATATATATATGTTTTTAACTACGTAAAACTTGCGAATATACAACATTCTTTGCTGTCCCATTGTCTGTGCATATAAATAGATTGTCAGGTTTACCGACTCTTGAACATGCAACATATAATGGTCCATGGGAAAACAATCCGTATTCAGATCTATACCTCATGATTCTAATGATTGCCCTTGAGCTTTGTTGATGGTGATTGCTAATCGACCATTCCCTGAGTCGCCATCGTCATTTATATATCCCCCTGTGCACCCCGGCGTCCCCTTTGTAGTTATGTCCCTGTGTCCCGGTCGTCATTTATATTCCCTGTGTCCCGGTCGTCATTTGTGTCCCGGTGTTCCAGTCTGTGATTTCTCTTTGAGTGTCCCGGGCGTCATTTATATTCCTTGTGTCCCGGTGTCCCGGTCGTCATTTATATCCCCCTGTGCCCCCCGGCGTCCCCATTGTAGTTGTGTCCCTGTGTCCCGGTCGTCATTTATATTCCCTGTGTCCCGGTCGTCATTTGTATCCCGGTGTCCCGGTCTGTATATACATTCGTTTTTTAGTTTTGTTTTTCTCCTTTATTTTTTTCCTTTTTTCTTTTTTTTCTTTTTTAGTTTATTTAGATTTTTAGATTTTTTAGTTTTTTTATTAGTTTTTAGTTTTTTTGTAGTTTTTACCATTTTTTTAGTTTTTTTTAGTTTTTTTTTTTTTACTTATGTCCTGGTCGTCATTTATACTCCCTGTGTCCCGGTCGTCATTTGTGTCTCGGTGCTTTGTTGATTGCTAATTTATATTATATTTATATTTATATTTTTTATATTTATTAATATTTTTTTAGTTTTCTTTTTCTCTTATTTTTCAGTTTTTTCCTTTTTTTTTAGTTTTTTCTTTTTTAGTTTTTAGTTTTTTTTTGTTTTTTACCTTTTTTTAGTTTTTTTAGTTTTTTAGCTTTTTTAGTTTTTTTATTAGTTTTTAGTTTTTTTTTAGTTTTTGCCTTTTTTCAGTTTTTTTTTAGTTTTTAGTTTTTTACCTTTTTTTAGTTTTTTTTTTAGTTTTTTAGCTTTTTTAGTTTTTTTTCTTTTTAGTTTTTTTTGTAGTTTTTACCTTTTTTAGTTTTTTTTCTTCTTTTGTATTAGTGTGAAATAATTCAGACGTCATATGCGGACAAACACGACGTCACTCGACAGACAGACAGACAGACATAACCCACAAACAACTTATTTTTATATATATTTATTCATATTTTTTTAGTTTTCTTTTTCTCTTTTATTTTTCAGTTTTTTCCTTTTTTTTAGTTTTTTTCTTTTTTAGTTTTTATTTTTTTTAGTTTTTTACCTTTTTTTAGTTTTTTTTAGTTTTTTTAGTTTTTTAGCTTTTTTAGTTTTTTTATTAGTTTTTATTTTTTTTGTAGTTTTTGCCTTTTTTTATTTTTTTCAGTTTTTTTTTAGTTATTAGATTTTTACCTTTTTTTAGTTTTTTTTAGTTTTTTAGCTTTTTTAGTTTTTTTTTCTTTTTAGTTTTTTTTTGTAGTTTTTACCTTTTTTAGTTTTTTTCTTCTTTTGTATTAGTGTGAAATAATTCAGACGTCATATGCGGACAAACATGACGTCACCTGATCCACAGATCCACACACAGACAACTTATTTTTATATATATATATATATATATATACTAGCTGTTGGGGTGGCGCTTCGCGCCACCCCAACACCTAGTTGGTGGGGGCACTTCGCGCCCCCCCCCCCCAAGCCCCCCCGCGCGCGTAAGTCGTTACGCGCCATATTAGTTACGCGCCATTGTAGTTGTGTCCCTATGTCCCACCTGTGAATATAGATATATATATATATATATATATATATATATATATATATATATATATATATATATATATATATATATATATATATATATATATATATATATATATATATATATATATATATATATATATATATATATATATATATATATATATATATATATGTTTTTAACTACGTAAAACTTGCGAATATACAACATTCTTTGCTGTCCCATTGTCTGTGCATATAAATAGATTGTCAGGTTTACCAACTCTTGAACATGCAACATATAATGGTCCATGGGAAAACAATCCGTATTCAGATCTATACCTCATGATTCTAATGATTGCCCTTGAGCTTTGTTGATGGTGATTGCTAATCGACCATTCCCTGAGTCGCCATCGTCATTTATATATCCCCCTGTGCACCCCGGCGTCCCCTTTGTAGTTATGTCCCTGTGTCCCGGTCGTCATTTATATTCCCTGTGTCCCGGTCGTCATTTGTGTCCCGGTGTTCCAGTCTGTGATTTCTCTTTGAGTGTCCCGGGCGTCATTTATATTCCTTGTGTCCCGGTGTCCCGGTCGTCATTTATATCCCCCTGTGCCCCCCGGCGTCCCCATTGTAGTTGTGTCCCTGTGTCCCGGTCGTCATTTATATTCCCTGTGTCCCGGTCGTCATTTGTATCCCGGTGTCCCGGTCTGTATATACATTCGTTTTTTAGTTTTGTTTTTCTCCTTTATTTTTTTCCTTTTTTCTTTTTTTTCTTTTTTAGTTTATTTAGATTTTTTAGTTTTTTTATTAGTTTTTAGTTTTTTTGTAGTTTTTACTATTTTTTTAGTTTTTTTAGTTTTTTTTTTTTTACTTATGTCCTGGTCGTCATTTATACTCCCTGTGTCCCGGTCGTCATTTGTGTCTCGGTGCTTTGTTGATTGCTAATTTATATTATATTTATATTTTTTATATTTATTAATATTTTTTTAGTTTTCTTTTTCTCTTATTTTTCAGTTTTTTCCTTTTTTTTAGTTTTTTCTTTTTTAGTTTTTAGTTTTTTTTTGTTTTTTACCTTTTTTTAGTTTTTTTGGTTTTTTAGTTTTTTAGCTTTTTTAGTTTTTTTATTAGTTTTTAGTTTTTTTTTAGTTTTTGCCTTTTTTTAGTTTTTTCAGTTTTTTTTAGTTTTTAGTTTTTTACCTTTTTTTAGTTTTTTTTAGTTTTTTAGCTTTTTTAGTTTTTTTTCTTTTTAGTTTTTTTTTGTAGTTTTTACCTTTTTTAGTTTTTTTTCTTCTTTTGTATTAGTGTGAAATAATTCAGACGTCATATGCGGACAAACACGACGTCACTCGACAGACAGACAGACAGACATAACCCACAAACAACTTATTTTTATATATATTTATTCATATTTTTTTAGTTTTCTTTTTCTCTTTTATTTTTCAGTTTTTTCCTTTTTTTTAGTTTTTTTCTTTTTTAGTTTTTAGTTTTTTTTAGTTTTTTACCTTTTTTTAGTTTTTTTTAGTTTTTTTAGTTTTTTAACTTTTTTAGTTTTTTTATTAGTTTTTATTTTTTTTGTAGCTTTTGCCTTTTTTTATTTTTTTCAGTTTTTTTTTAGTTATTAGATTTTTACCTTTTTTTTTAGTTTTTTTTAGTTTTTTAGCTTTTTTAGTTTTTTTTAGTTTTCTTTTTCTCTTTTATTTTTCAGTTTTTTCCTTTTTTTTAGTTTTTTTCTTTTTTAGTTTTTAGTTTTTTTTAGTTTTTTACCTTTTTTTATTTTTTTTTAGTTTTTTTAGTTTTTTAACTTTTTTAGTTTTTTTATTAGTTTTTGCCTTTTTTTTATTTTTTTCAGTTTTTTTTAGTTATTAGATTTTTACCTTTTTTTAGTTTTTTTTAGTTTTTTAGCTTTTTTAGTTTTTTTTCTTTTTAGTTTTTTTTGTAGTTTTTACCTTTTTTAGTTTTTTTCTTCTTTTGTATTAGTGTGAAATAATTCAGACGTCATATGCGAACAAACATGACGTCACCTGATCCATCCACAGACAGACAGACAACTTATTTTTATATATATAGATATATATATATATATATATATATATATATATATATATATATATATATATATATATATACGCAACAGGCTTGATGGTTTCTAACCAACAGGAAAATGAGTTCTAGCAGATAGGAATTTGCATGGTATTCAGTTTGACCAGAACCTGACAAACTAAAGTTATATATTTTGTACGTCAGATAAAGAATGTTGGTAGAAATAATATTTTAAACCAGACAGAATTGAACAAAAGGCCGTCGTTGAGTTTTTAGATGTCAGAAAACAATATGGCACACCAACAGCCATATGTGATGAATTTATTTAAAGCCTTGAAAACGCCTATGCTCTGTTATGTGTTTTGGACAGCCAATGGGTATCCATAATAATACGGATAGCATACCACATTAAACTTACTTCGTTAGAAAAATCCGGCTCTTCATTTATAAAGACCTCATCAGCTTCATCATCTTCAATATCAACAATAATTGCAGAATCAACGTTAGATAAATCCCTCGATTTGGTTTGAGATGCTAAATCAGCTCGTACTGAAACTATTGCGTTTTTTTCTAAGTCCTTAGTTATCATCCTAGCCCATTTAAAACCTTTCTGCTCTCACGCGTAAAGAGTCACTAGCTTTTCCAAAGATAAGCTTAATTCATTCTGTTTCCTTTACTTGCGCCAGGTTACTCCTAGAGTAGATCGATAATATGTCCGTAAACGCTCTAGAATAACTAATTCTCTACAGCTTCTCCACCAGAATCTTGAATGATAACCGGAATTGTAAAACAAGATTTATAATTACAAGTTGAATAAAGAAGATGACAGAACTTTGCTATAAAACTTGATTGTCGAATTGCAAAGTGTTGAAGAGGAAAATTAATCCACCATCTGTCCAATATCCGCGATTAGGCTAAATCCACAAATGAATCTCGATTGTCAGTGGAACAGAATTTTCATGATGTATATTATCATTTACAATCCAATTATGAATTTGCGGTCAGGTTTGTCAGTGGTTGTCCAGTTTTGTTTGGCCTTTAATTAGCAATTTGAATGGTCTGCCGCCACAATTGTTGATAGTTTTGTCACAACTTAACAAAAGATTAACGAACACAAGATACGATTTGACAGAGATTGGTAACAGATCTACCTAAATCAATGTGTTTTATTAGTTTTTTGTTGTTGATCAATTATGTTTAAATGCATGGAGAGGAGGGGCTAAATACAGATAAATTAATATTGCATAGTGGCTTAAAACCTGTATCCATTCGACATCAAAGGACGCTAATACATGGGGATTGAATTAGTTAATTCAATCAATATTGAGAGAAAAATGTTAGGGAAAAATATACCCATTTGAATATCCAAATAAATTAACAGATTCAGTTTAGATGACAAAAAAGTAATTCCATTTACTGAAGTGTGGAAATTACAAGGAGCAAAGATAAAGCTGTTGTACTTAAATAGTTTTAAGCTGTAAGTAATAGGTTTTATACTTTATTGGAAACCTAAAAGACACACAAAATCAGTATTAAAACTTTAAAATTATGTGCCTTTAAATTATACAACTTTAAATTATACATTGTAATATCGAAGGCATCTTCCCCTTTTTTGCTCCCTGATAGCAACATAAACTTATCAACATTATTCTAAGAATTGAAATTGGCCGAGATTGAAACTGACTTCTCCCCCATGTATCTCTGGCCAAGAAGCCTATCGAGGGGGAATAAGCGTATTGCATTTTTCAAATTGTATTTATTGGGGAATAAGCTCTGAACTCTGAAAAGTTTGACCCAATTTAGCTTACCACTCTTAATTCTCATGAAATCCTAGATACAGGGCAGCCTATTAAAGGCTTCCCAATCGCTGTCATTTCAACCACTGGCTTCTTGATTGTCTCTTTCCATGTGCTTTTAAACGTACTTTTATTTTTTCGATCCCAGAATGAAATGGGAGCTTTCTCCAAGATTTTGGAAGCTTTCTGTACGATTTTCTTTTTAACAAGGATGTAAAAAATTATAAAGATCCAAATCAGTTTGGCCCAAACCAGAACAAAGTACGGCCCATTATCTTGTCTCGACGTTAAATAGTATCTTGAAGCGATTAGAGACTAATGAATATTTGACGTGTACTTCAAGATTTTGATCCTTTAGTTTTTTTGAGATGACAGAAGCAAGATCTCTTATTTAATTCGGTATTTTCAATAAAAGGTGAAGTCTATAAGAAAATGCAAGAAAATACTTAAATGTGAGTATTCGTTCTTTGCCTTGGGTAATATTAGCACTTTTTAAACTCAAATCTCGCTGTTAATTTTATAGTACTTAGGATTTTTTATTAGTACAAAATATCACCTTTGCGAACAGTTTTCTGACCTATTTGAAAATCAAATACCGTACTTTTTCACTGTTTACAGTGTCAAACTTTCGATGGAGCTTTAGTCCTCTCTAGGGGTTTTAACCCATTCCTAAATGCGCAATTTTGCAACAATCAATGGTCACTGCCAGCAACGACAGGTCTTTCTCAATCAGAAATAATAATAAAAATAAAACATTTGATCACTTTTCACTTTCTCCTAAATCATAATATTTAAACTGCGTTTACTCTTTACTAGGTTATCAACACCATAGAACCTATATAAGCATAAACTTTTTTAACTAGTTGCATAAGCATTTCCTGTAGCCTATGTCGGAAACTCAACAGGGCCGAAGCCAAAGGGATTACACTGTAGATCGCTTGGTGCATGCCTTGGAAAGAAAGGGTGGATGGTCAAGAGGGAAGATCAGATAAAGACTTAGGTGTCGAGGGAGGAGGAATGAGAACAGGACTAGAGACGCAAAAGGGAAGACATATAGGAAAGATATACCTATGCAAATTGGCAGATTTTCATATTAAGGGGTTAAATTCCTTCCAGGAAGGAAGAGGAAGGGTCCAACTTAACAAAGGTAATTTTGTCAAAACATTGGAGAAATAAATCTTGCAAAAAAATTCACCCCTGCATAGGGCAAAAGCTAGATTAAAACCTTGGGTTACTTACCCTAACATGAGACGGGTAGAACCAGAGGTACAGAAGTGAAACCGACTACCGGCTTGAAGGAACAGGAAGCTGGCATAGAGGCAGAGAAGGCAGGGCCAGATACACATTTCCGTGATGGTTGATGATAGACACTATGCATTTCTTTGATAAGACGACTAGCCTACCTTTAGAAGGGTTCAACTTATATCAAGAAGGGGGCGGCGAGGGATTCAAGCTAATTCTGGTTTCTATTACGTAGTGATAAAGCACATGTTATACACCGTCAACATATTTAATTTTGGGGACAAAGTACATTCTCTATGTAATACTTCCATGATTTACAGGCCATGGGCCTCTGTGGGATTAGTGTAAAATCATGTGTTTCTTGATTTTTTTTTTCTTTTTCAGTAGAAAAGTATATCTTATCTTGTCAACATGATATTAAACTAGGCAGCAAATTATGATAAGTTCCTGAAAGATAGTGTTTGAAAAGCCTTTTTTTAAATTTTATTTTTATAGTGGAGAAATACCAATTTTGATTCCAATAGCCATTTTCGTGTTTTTTCAAGGGGGAGGGACACTTGTATGCAGGTATGGTTTATACGACAATAAAACATTCTTGTCTCTTGAGAATGGCTATGTTTACATGTCTTAGAATTTAATATGTATTACTTTGTTATTGATAGATTATACAAAAACTAAGGAAATTACGGAAAAATTAAAATAGTAATAGGATTTTTCACTACTCGCATTGAGCAATGATCAGTCTGTCATATATGTTTATCAATAAATAAAATCTTTATTAAGTCCATAAGAAACCTTAAAGAATCACCCTATCTCGTCCATTATAAACTTTTCATTTTGTGGGGCCAAACTATTTACAATTGATGGTCTTGCCAGGATAAGCTTGGATAAAAGATCCGAATAAACGACAGAAAATCAAACACCGACATATGCTTTCCCGGAAATCGAAGGAAACCCATTCAACTTCTCCAGTTTAGTGCCAAAGATAGAGATGTTCGGTTTTAATGAAACTCTCGCTTTGAGAGTTTCCTGTGGTGCGCTCATTTTGACTGACAAATTCGCCAACAAAGGGAAGTAAACTTAACTTCATTTTTTTGTAAATTTTACAGTCAAACCAAAAATCCTCGACAGCTTTCGATGGTAGCTATTCCCCTGGGAAATATCACTAGTGGAACCTTTTGTATGTCCTTAAGTATGAATCAAGTTTTCTTCCGCACACGAGTACTTTAAGGAAAAGTCTTAATTATAATGACGGCTTTTTTTTAGAACATTTTGGTGATTTTTTGCTATTTGAATTTTTTTTAACGTCGTGTTGTTCATATTTGGGTCTTTGGCACATAAGTATATCGACAACTGATCAAGTGTAAGAGACCAGTCTTGAACACACGTATCTTATTCTTGAAGGGCCATCCTTCTTGTTTAATATAATATTTATGCTATATACTATAAAATCTATTAACTATTATTGACCTACCTAGTTACCTATCTTATTTACGAGCTTAAGACCGATGCCAACTCTAGGAATTCGATAGGAATTATTAACTACTGCTAATTATTCTATTACGAACAACAAACGGCGCTAAAATGTCTGGTTACCTGGTTTTTGTAGAGCTTCTTTGAAAGTTGGAAATACGAAAAATTGAGCAAAGAAAAAAAGGGTTTAATTTCGACGAAGAAGTGAACATAAATAAAATATAAAAACTACACTTTAATTAAAAAAAAATAAAAATTTCTTTGCTCAATTTTTCGTAAATGGAAAAGCAGTGTGGTAGAAATTATTTACGTCCAGCCTAAAGTTGGAAATGTATCTTTTGTCAGAAAAAAAAGAATTCAAAATTATCTCATTTGAAAACATAGAAAAAATACTTGATACCAAATTGTAAGTATCTGAGCAATTGTTTTGCAAGATATAATCTCAGAAAAGCGATTTGGCCGTCTCGAAACTTGTCTTTTAAATTAAGACGTGTTTGGTTTTTTCACTGGGAGCAGCATACACCACCCTTTATAAAACGCGATAGTGAAACCATACAATGTCCCAATCCATTTTCTAACAATGCTAGGGACCCCCGTGAACTTTGGAAAAGAAAAATTATTTCAATAATCCAGGGTTTTTAAGCAACTTCTAATTTGACATCGATGAACGTCACTCAAGAATCCCACATTCGGTACCAAATTTGGTACATAAAACGAGAGATCTGTAGATTTTTCTCTGATAATAAAAACGAAAAACATAAACCTTTTAAAGGAACTTTTATTGTATTTCTTCCTTTAATCGATCAACTATACTGGAAAACCTGTCAAAAGGAAAGACAAAGACTCGTCGGAAAGGTTCCCATTCTTCGTCACTTTCGCTCCAGGATCCTCCTAGTCCAGTATCTGCTTCATGTTTCACTGAGTAATCAAAAGAAAACAATGCTTCCTAAAAAAAAAAAAATAAAATAACTAAAAGCCTTTCAACGCCTCTACCTGAAAGACTTCTAATCAAACTCTATATACTGTATCAAGAGGCTCACATAGTAGCAGTTAACTTCTTGGCTACTTTTGGTTCTACAAAAAACTTATTTTATTATTACGCAGGCAACTGTCCGGCAGCGCACGCCATATAATAAGTTAAATAATATTCCAAGCGTAAAACATCCTTAAATCACCATCAAACTACAAAATAAAACCCGAAACAAATAGAAGTTACAATAAATAACCGATTCAAAGTCAAAGCGAGCAGAAATTAACATAAGTATGACTGACAACCCCCATGCCTTCTGAAGACCAGAATATGATTTGCACTTTACTGAAACAAAACAGATGAATTTGGATTGACAATTTCATAGACATGTGCTGATATTTATTCCTTAAATGTTACTAATTTTTGATTCATTAAAGTTCAAAAAGTGAAAACATTTAATAAGTATTTTGTTTTCAGTTGCATTTTGGAATTGTAATGTTTAAATTAGCATTAACCCAGAAATTGCTATATTTGTCTCTCAAACGTCAAATTATTTAGGTCCGTTTTTACATTTTTTCAATACAGTCCAGAACAACTCCCGTATTTTAAATTTGAGGTCGTTAATTAGTGGTGGAAAACCAGCAAGGTTTTAGTAATAGGAGGGTTTTAACCTTTTATGTATATTAGAAAGTATTATATATCACATTTCTACACATGAGGGAAGAGGTTACCCCTCCCAAAGATCTATCCAAAGGCCCACAAAGAACAAAAAATTATACCCTTTTGTGTTTCAGACCCCTTGGTGATATCCCAGATACACTCTTCCCTACAAAGGCTAGAAACATTAAGCGCCTAACTAAGCTATAATAAGTTAGCATTATTATGATAATAAAAAATTTAAGCGACTATCTTACCTCAAAGAAAATTTCTTCTTCATAATTAGTCCACAGCAGCTCAGGTATATCTTGTTTTTTGGCCTTTTTCTTCTGCAATTTCTTACTGTCAATAGGCTTATGGATCTTGCTAATCATTATAACATGCGAAAATTCACTGAACCTCTTCCTTTCAACTTTTTTGGAAGCGACTTCTACCTCTTTCCTCCAAGAAAAAAAAATATAAAAATCGCAGAAATATGAATAATGAACCAATCAAAATTCCTTAGTATACATCGTACAGTACCACAGACCATGTATATGATACATAGGCTCTGATAGAACGTCAGACACTTTTTTCACAATATTAACAATGATCTGTTTCTCCTTTAATATATTTTTTTTAATTTTTTATTAATCTTCTTAGTCATACACACTGATTAAACGAGCAAAAGGAGAAATATTTACAACAGAATTTGGTTGTATCGATCTGTGATAATCAAAAATGGGCAATAATTAGTTTTCTTGATCAGCATGAAACTTTCAGGGCAAGCAAAGGACGAATCCTCGTAACACGAAATAAACTACTACTTTTGCTAATAAAGCAGAAGCTTTTAAGTTTACCCAAAGTTTATTTCGTTTTGGCCATTATTTATGATGTGTAAACTTGCTTAGTGTTGAAATGCATAACTTTTTTATCTTCTTTAGTACTAGAGGCATAAAATTTCTTGCCTGGTTTTAATTAAATTATTATAGATAGGGACTAATCTTCTACTCATCGATTTTCATCGATTATATTAATTAAACTATTTAAACGAAACTATTAAACTATTTTATTTTAATTTATTTAATATCTTAATCAAAACATTGAAAAAAGATTTTAATTAAACTATTACAAATCGGACCTAATCTTCTACTCATCGATATTTAAACTAGTCCTCTTTTAAATAATGTTTAATTTTTATCGTTTCATTTATTAATTAAAATCAATCTCTCTTCAACTCAATCATCTGGCTTTCTTGTGAACTTGCAAAAACA
Source organism: Artemia franciscana (assembly GCF_032884065.1). Classification (NCBI taxonomy): domain Eukaryota; kingdom Metazoa; phylum Arthropoda; class Branchiopoda; order Anostraca; family Artemiidae; genus Artemia; species Artemia franciscana. The sequence continues at coordinate 24,932,959 of NC_088865.1, read as the reverse complement.
AGTTGTCTTAGGACAGTGCCAGGAAAATAAATATATTCTTGAGTATACACCTTGTCATTAGTATGCACCTAACTTCACATAAAATACTGATAATACAAATCAATATGTAAATACTTCCCCGTTGAGCTGCTACTGAAGCCACTGCAATAATAATAACATAAGCAAAAATCAATAATGGAAAATTTCCCCAATCCTCCACCAGTCACAGTGTACAATTCTAAAAACAAATTTAAACAACTGATAAAAACTTATGATTAGATGCGTTATTTCCTTAACTTTATTGAAAATTCTTCAAACCTTTTTATTTATTTAACTCTATCATCAGTACCATTCCATAATTTTAACTATTTTTCTTTGATGGAACGTAAGGTTATGATTCTGAAGATCAAATAAATGTTCCGCAAGAATAAATAAAAAAAACTATACTGAATCACACAAAATTTGTTTTAGAAAAACAAATCGGTGTAACAGTCTATACTACACAATGTTTAGCTTATAAACATGCAAATGTAGAACAAGCAAACGGTAAATCTACTTTGAAGAGATACAGATCAGATACAACTGATACAATCCTTGAAGAAGAGGCCTTCACAAAAGCGTAGAAAGAGGTAAGAACTAAAAAAAATTAATTAAGATACAATAGAAATTGTTCTTCAAAACCCGGGCAATTCTATTTTATTTTTCAATAAATATTCCAAAAGAATTTTTTTTTTCCAATTTAGAGAAGTGGAATTAGACGTGGAAGAAATTACCGAAAAAATATACCAGAAATACAACCCTCAAAAGAGGCCGTGGTTCTTTTTTGGTCTTCCATGCTATGCCATTGATGAAACTAAACTTTAACTCTATGAAACGCAATTCGCTTTTAGATTATGTGTTTCGTATGGTCTCCACTTTCTTAGCCTAAAACCATAAAAAATTTTCTTATTCTGATAAGTTTTGAAAAACACATTTGAAATAAGCAGAAAATTAGTTTTTTTACATATTTAATTCGCTATCGAGAGCAGCCAGGTACGCGCGACTTTTTTTGGGAGGGGGACGGCTTCGATAGTAAAAAATAGAAAAATATACGATATTTGAAAAAGAGTGCCCAGATAGACAAGAAAATTTTGTATTTAAGAGGCAGGGGTAGCTCCCAAGGCCCTCACGTATATACGTCCCTGTTCGCGAATGTCGGCTACTACTGGCGAGTGCCCCTCTTAGATTACCGTACAGTACTATGGACAGTTTGATTCTCAATGACATCTGACAACTAAAATCAAACTACTACCACTTCGCCATCATGTTCAAATAATTATCTTTAGAAAAAACACATTAGGATGTTTTATAAACTTCAGATAAATCTCAACTAAGATTTTTGTGAGACCAATTTATTCATGATTTTTTGTAAAGTTTAAGTAAAGTTGTAAGATCTACATATATTGATACGTACATGTAATTGTACGTTTTATTTGCGTAAAACTTGCATACACGTAATATTGTTATAAAGTTCTACAATTTACTGTTGGCTTGTTACCTTCAGGTTTCATTGACAGTCCGATTGTCTGATTTTAACTATCGTTAGACTTTTTTTTTTATCTTTTTGGAAATAAAAATAAAATAAAAAACGCTACTTCAGAAGCATAGAAAAGGGAAAAGCCAGTTGGAAACAAACAACTTAGGAGCAGGTTACTTCTAAAGGTTAATATTTTCTTTTTCCACTGAGGACGGCATTTTGGAGGTTTTTGCCAAAATGTCTGCTTTGTCTTTTCCTTTATCACTGGCTAAAAAATATCCTCGCTTTGTTTTGTCATTTTGTTAACTATTTTTTTCCTTCTTAGTTTATCATCTTAGTGTGAGCTTATAAAAATGATAACCACATTAATTTTTTTGTTGTTTTGGAAAATTCGGTACTTCATAAAAATCTTACTTTAGATTGTATTTGCTTTCAAAAATCACTGTATACTATGAAAAATAAAAGCTTACCTTAAACTCTCAAATAGAGGAACAGAAATCTGAGGGGGAAGATTAATAAATCTTTCATTTATAAGAAAACCCAAAGAAGTACTTGGATTACTAAGTAACTCCTCGAATATCTTTTTAGTGGATGGGTTTTCTCCAGATTTAAGAACTGCAAAGTTAAGAAGCTGCTCAATAGACTTTTTGTCCTGAAATAAAACTGTCATAAATAAACAAGAAAAAATAAATAACGACAGAACTCTCGCAGCGTTAAGTAACATGCGTTTTCATCATGTTTTAAGAGTAAAAATTATCGAATATGCTTAATTATCTCATATATGTGAACCTAATTTTTTTTTCAGCTGTCACAAAAATAATTTTAATATGAAACAAGGCACCAAATAGGAACAGATTTCTTGGGGGGGGGGAACACGCAGTATATAAGTCAGGTAAGTTACACAAGAAGTAGAGAAAACAACTGAAAATCGACCAAACAAGCCTTATAACTAGACTTTCGTTAGAAGCTCAGTTGCAAGAAATAGCCCGAGCACAAATAGTAGGCTGCTTAAATGTCACAGGAAAACTTGAATTGGAATGTGTCTGAATCTCCGTTATTCACTCATATCAAATACTAAAGTGTACTAATTATCATTAAAAGGAACATTTAAAAAAAAAGAAAAGTAAGTAATAAAGGTCTCCAAAGCTTTAATAGATTCTTTCAATCACAGATCTTATCTGTGATCTTATATATAAAGATAGCAATTTTGTTCAATGTAGTTGAAGGGTCTAAAAATTATATCTTTGAGCAACACACCCCCACCCCCAGAGTTCTCAAGGTAAGGATTATAGGTTATACCCCTGGGGCATTTATGGATTTTTATAGAAAAAGTGGTCGTATATACTCCAGAGGTGTCTCATTGGATTGGTGATCTGAATTTCCATTGCCATATGAATTTCTAATTTCAATATAAAACGAACAGAAATGAATTAAAAAAAAAACTTTTTCCACAAAATAAGTTTTTCAAATAAATGTGAAGAATTCATTTAAACCAGAAATGAGCAAAAATAAATTAAATTATCTACCAAGCGTTAAACTACCACAAACAGCATCAACAAATAAATGAAACCCAAAATCAACAGAAATTTCAATAAATAACCGAGTCAAACTCAAAACGAGCAGAAGTTATCACGGGTAGGGCTCATAACCCTCTACCTTCCAAAGGCCAGAACATAATTTGCACTTTACTGAAAAAAAAACTTAAATGTATTCACTTTTACAGCTTAAATAAACCAAATATTGTTAGAACAAGGAATAAATATCAGCATATGTATATTGAACTGACAATGTAAATTCATTTGTGTTTTTTTCAGTATGGTTGGCCCCCAACCCCCCATTGCACTTCCTGGCTGAAGGGCCAAGAAACGGAGATCAGCACCGCCGGTAGGGACTGTAAAGTCTTATGCCGTATCCTTTACCTTTTTTTTTACCTTGGAAAGGTATAGAGGTTTTAAGCCCGACTCATGTTAATTTCTGCTCATTTTGAGTTGTACTCGGTTGTTTATTGTAATTTCTGTTTATTTTGGGATTCATTTATTTATTTATTTTGGCTTATGGTAGTTTTACGCTTGGTAGATATATTTGATTTTTTTTGCTAATTTTTGGTTTAGATGAGTTCTTTACTTTTCTTTGAAAACTTATTTTAGGGAAAAAGTTTTTTAATTAAACATATAAAAAGTCAAGCTTATTCATTATAAGTGAAACTTAAAACGAGCAGAAACCAAATCGAATAATCAAGTCAAACACACACACAAAGAAAAACACAAATTACCGAAGATAGGATGAAGCTGCCGTCGACTCAAGCCCTTTCAAAGCTAAAGTGTTATTTCCTCTTTGCTGAAGAAGATATAAATTTTGGAAAGTTCTTTGTTTATAGCATATAAAAACAGGTTTACAAAAGAAAAACAGAACTATTTCTCTGAATTAATACATTGTTGACTTTTGATTTGGTTGTACCTTTTCAGCAATGCATTTTTTGGCAGTATTTTTGTTAATTTGATTACATTTCATCACCCACCTATAGAAAACTAAAGCGTAAACTGAACTTTTAATTAGTAATCTTGAAGCAAGTCTTTTATGGGATGGCAGCCTCACTCTTATTTTTTGGTAATTTCTGTCCGTCTTAAGTTTCACTAGATAATTAACTTTAATTTCTGCTCCTTTAAAGATATAATATTACTCTTTACTTTTTAACCTGTTTAAAAAACCATTTTTAAAATTACTCCTGTTCATTTTTTGTTTACATTTTTATAACTAGTTAAGTGCAAAAATCCATGGAAATACTTTTTCAAAGATTTTCTGTTTCACAGCTATAATATTGGATTACTAATTTGTTTTTAGATAAAACTCGAATATTCAGTTGGAATGATCGATCAGTCACGGTTTTGTACATTAATTCATTAATAGTTCTTTAACTAAAAAATTGGGAGTCGATAGATAGGGAATTTTCAATCACACAGACTGAAAAACAATATCACGATTTTCGACCTGCGATAGGGATGAAGACATCCTAAACGCCTGTGGGCATACTTGAATTATAGACGTATCTTATTCAGCGCTTTAATGAAAATGATCAAGTCAAGTTCAGTTTTGTAGAGATTGATAATGTGATTTATGTCTTTTTATAAAATTATTTCAGTTTTTCAAGATTGCTTTCATTAAAATATACTATTTATGAAATCTTCTTTATTTTTCATTTATTTTCACCCAAAACTATAAGCACCAGTGATCTTCGTAGTAATAAACGTAAGGAAACATCACTTGCGCTAAAAAAAAAAAAAAAAAAAAAAAAAAAAAAAAAAAAAAAAAAAAACACTAAAACAGAGAGAAAATATCAGAAATATATCTACTAGAATAAAAAACAATAAACAACCTCTAGGAAAACGCTGAGTGAAACGGTGTACCTATAACACCCTGCTTAAAAGACGTCAAATTTTTAGCGCAAACAAGGTCATCTGGCAAGGGATTCCATAACTAGTGGATCCTATTAAGAAAACTAACAGCTTCTATGCTTCGTTCAGGTTTTGACGGGAAAATTTTCTGTGTATGCTGCCGTGTTGCCAGATACCAATTTCTTTTCCAAAGATATAGGCGACTGGATCACAAACAACTTGATGGGCGAATCCATTTTTACAACTATGGAACCTCAGTGAAACTAGAGTAAACTAAAGTATATGTCGTAAAGCAAGTTGATTGCGTTTCTAAAATACATTTTTGGTACAAACGGAAATACCACCGAAAAGAAGAATTCATTATACATTTGTGGTTATTTTATTATAATATAGGTGTCGCTTATTGTCAAAATTAAACAAAAACATAACAACAGGCAAAACTTTAAAAATGAGACAGTGAAAAGTTTAAACATGCATACAAATATAAGTCCGAATATTTTTACATCTGTAGCCTTTATTAAGGAAACAAAAGATGAAAAAGTTAATATATAGCAGAAAATAACGTGAGATAAGTAATATAAGAACGCTTTAGAAAAAAGAAGAAGAAAGAAACCCAAGTCTGATGAATAAAGTTGTTGTTCAGTACAAAACATTGTCAGAAACGAGTTCATATTTTCTAACTTTCACTATTTAAATTAAAAGATTCATAGTCTAATTTTATGCCTATTTCCAACCATACCATACAGTCATAAAAGAGTACAATCCCAAAATACGAAGAGGCTACCATGAGGAAGCTTTGAACAGAAGTACGAGGCAGCAAAGCTGTCAAGCCAGAGGGCGGTAGACAACTGTGTGGCAGAGAAATGAATGGGACTTGAAAAATGATTTAGGATAAATAACTTACGTAGTAACTTGCCAAGAAGTGATAAGAAAATCGTATGTGCTCGACTTGGCTTGTTTTTCCGCTGAATCGGTCTGCAGCTTGAATTTATCCTGTTTTTGCACTTATTTAGGACTTAATACCAAGTCACGCAAATAATAGTTTAGTCACTAAGTGTCGAATTAGCTCGTTTTGCAGTGAGTCCGGACTCATTTCACGCCAAGTCAGGAGTTTTATTTTTGTCCCGAGTCCGATCTTAGCTTGTTTCTGTACCAAAACAGGCTTCATTTTTGCAACGAGTCAGTTTGCAGCTTCGAGTTAGCTAGTTTTTAAGCTGAACTAAAAATCTTTGCATGGTTTGGGTAGAAACAATCAGAACATGCCTACCTTTCTGTTAAAAATTTGGCGGTTGAGCAGGAGGAGGAGGTTACAAAGAGGTAATGGCCAAAATCGTACCTTCAATCATAAATATTGGAATTCCATGGATGTTTCCAGTTTTAACAAAACACGATATGCCAAGGTTTTGCTAGAGTTGATTTGTGAAGAACAGGCTAACTGCATAATTTGGGACCCTTAACCCTGGGACTATGTCTCTCTGGAAACAAGCAATAAACACTAGTTTACTGAGTCTGATTTGGAGGTGCTAAATCAAATTCTCTGGTAAGTATTATCACAGAATTCTGCAAGGTAAACTACTTAACATTAAAATGTAAAATGATCTATACTATGTCAGCTAAAATCGATCAGAATCAAGTTTACATTCTAAAGAACCTACAAGAGGCCAACTTAGCCTATTCAAAATCCCTGCTAAAATAAAAATTAAATTTCAAGATGGAAACTTTTTGGTAGAGCACCCTCAAGTCAACCAGAACAAAATATCACCCTCAAGTCGACCAGAACAAAATATCTCATTAGTTACTTTTCTCTGTGATAAATTTACAATAGTCGTAACGCCAAAGACATCCATTTCATCGTCATCATCTTCATCATTGTCACTTAGTTCATCCTCAGGAACAACTTGCTAGAAAAGACGTATGGATATCAAAAATAGTTTTAGATGAACTCCAAAATAACGATTTCTCATACAAAACCATAACCGCTTTACAATAAAAAATATAGTTGCATTAGGCAGCCAGCTTGTCTAGTCTTTGGGTGTTGGATTCAAGCTTTGTTGCAGTAGCTATCTTCTTTAAATTTTATGCGATAGGAGGGTACTTGGGGTGTTACCACAGATCTATCCTAGAAATGCGAAACAGGAATAATAGCACAGAAAAAGTTCATGCAAAATCACTAGACCGTACCTGTAGAATGTCTAATTATAAACTTTTCCTGACATCCACATGTTATTTAAAAATTCTAAAACAAAAACGTGAACTTGAAAAAAAATAGCTGGAAACTTTTTAACTTTTGACAGTCAGATGAGCTTAAGCGGAGTAGTACTTAAGATTAGTTTAGTCAGATCAGCATACTGGGCTAGCTTATCTCTAAAGATATTTGTAGAAAACTAGCCTAGTAGAGAAATTTGTTGACTTTAGCGAATTTTGCCAGCATCAATTGTCCTTCAATGTTTGTAATGCAGAGGCTAGTCCTTTTTTACTGTATTACCAGATTTTGAATTCGGCATTTTAAATTCTCGGAGAATTTTCTTCACAACGATTTAATTTATTATAAAAATGCTTTAACAATATTAGCTAACAATGTTTGTGGGTACAGACATTTATGACAGACCACAAGTAATATCAGCGAGAAGGGGGAAATATAACGGAGTAAAACAGCCTTCCAGAAGAGTTCTGTCTTCCTAACCCACTGTTATGATACCACTAGTTACGTTTCCATATTTATTCCTGCAGAACAGCCTGACACGGTTGAAAAGCCTCCTTTTCTAGAAAAATACAAGATTTAAAATGTACTCTTTTGCTGTTAATTATATATTTAACATATAAAAGATATGTTTTCAAAGGAAATATTCTTTAAATTGGGTACAAAAAAATCCTTATGCTTATTTAGGGATTTCATAGTGTATGAAGTAACACGTTGCATTAGTGAATCAAGTTACAACTTTCCTCGAATTTTATGAACTATGAACTAAAGTTTCACTCCAAAATGGCATATATTTCCTTTCCCTCTTTCCGTGCCTTATCAAATTCCAATTACAGTGGGATAGATTCGAAATAGGCTTATCAATTTTCTGTAGAAAAAAATTTTTGGGGCACCGCTTCTTAAACAAGCAAGTCCTAATCCCATAGACAAAGTGCCATAGTCAGTAAAAACAAAAGCTTAATCTTATGTAGGAAACAACTTCCCCTATTAGTAACTAGATTCCAATAAAAGGAACATACAAATGAAAAAAAAAAATAAAGAAATGATTAAGAATCTATAAATCAACAACTACCAAGATAATTATTCTTAACTAATGCATAAAAAAAAGAAGAACGAAAAGATTTTAATAAAAAGAACATACAAATGAAAATAAAAATAATGAAGAAATGATTAAGAATCTATAAATCAACTTCTAACAAAATAATTAGTCTTTATTAACACATCAAAACCAATGATAGATTTCAATTAAAGGAACATATAAAAAAAAATTGAAGAAATGATTAAGAATCTATAATCGAACAACCACCAAGATAATTAGTCTTTACTAATGTATCAAAAAAATTAAAAAATAGATTTCAATAAAAGGAACATACAATAGGAAAAATTGAAGAAATCATTAAGAATCTATAAATCAACAACTACCAAGATGATTAGTCTTTACTAATGAATAAAAAAAGAAGAACAATTATGTTTGAATATAAGAAGTATACAGATGAAAAAAAATTGAAGAAATGATTAAGAATCTATAATCGAACAACCACCAAGATAATTAGTCTTTACTAATGTATCAAAAAAATTAAAAAATAGATTTCAATAAAAGGAACATACAATAGGAAAAATTGAAGAAATCATTAAGAATCTATAAATCAACAACTACCAAGATGATTAGTCTTTACTAATGAATAAAAAAAGAAGAAAAATTATGTTTCAATAAAAGAAGTATACAGATGAAAAAAAATTGAAGAAATGATTAAGAATCTATAAATCAACAACAACCAAGATACATAGTCTTTACTAACGTAAAAAAAATAGAAAAAAAATATATATTTCAATAAAAGGAAGATACAAATGAAAAAACAAGAGCTAAGAGCTCGTATGGCACTTGTGACAGGCCAGAAGGGCCAAGAGCTCATATGGTATGAACTCTAACAAAATTTTAAGAATCAATAAATTGATTTAAAAGGAAAATCAGAGACTTAATGCCGGTCGGGATTTAAAATAAGAGCTCTGAGTCACAATGTCCTTCTAAATATCAAAATTCAATAAGATCCGATCACCCAGTCGTAAGTTATAAATATGTCATTTTTTCTAACTTTTCCTCTCCCTTTAGCCCACCAGATGGTCGAATTAGGGAAAACGACTTTATCAAGTCAATTTGTGCAGCTCCCTGACACGCATACCAATTTTCATCGTCCTAGCACGCCCAGAAGCACCAAACTCGCCAAAGCACTGAACCCCACCAACTCCCCCAAAGAGAGCGAATCCAGTACGGTTACGTCAATCACATATCTACAACATTTGCTTATTCTACCCACCAAGCTTCATCTTGATTCCTCCACTCTAAGCGTTTTCCAAGATTTCCGATTTCCCCTCCAACTCCCCCCAATGTGTACAGATCTGGTCGGGATTTGAAATTTGAGCTCTGAGACATGAATTCCTTCTAAATATCAAATTTCATTAAGATCCGGTCACCTGTTCTTAAGTTGAAAATACTTCAATTTTTCAAATTTTTTTAAATTAACACCTCCCCCCAGCTCCAACAAAGAGAACGGATTCGTTCCAACTATGCAAATCACGTATCTAAAACTTGTGCTTATTCTTCCCATCAAGTTTCATCCCGATCTCCACTCTCAGCGTTTTCCAAGATTTCTGTTTTCCCCTTCCAACCCCCTATGTCCCCGGATCCAATTCGAGTCGAAAATGGAGCATTTGAGACATAAGATCCTTCTATATATCAAGTTTCATTAAGATCTGATCACCCGTTCGTATGTTAAAAATACTTCATTTTTCCAAATTACCCCCCCCCCCAACTCTACCAAAGAGAGCGGATCCAAGCATTGCTCCAAAACACGAATGCTCCCTAAGGTGGAGGAAGACATGCGAGATGCTTTTCAAAGATATAGTCCTTGTTTAGTTTTAGCTACCTGTCTGAATGAGCATGTATCAAATAAAGCTATTCAAACAAATTTGGTTCAATCCCGCCTTCTAGGACTATTATGAAAGAATTTCAATATGAGTAGATCATCTTCTGCAAATGAGGGATGGTAGGTCATCAAAAAATGAGTTTTGCCAATCAAGTAGGGGCCAAACTAAAACCGGGGCATCCTGAAAAACGTTAGGAAATGATCACGAGAAAGGAGTAAAGCTAAAAGCAGTAGCAGCTTTGTTGCCCTCACGCGGCTTAGTGCTGCCACCAATTGCCAATAGCAGAATATTATATGTAAAAAAAAAAAACAAAAAAAAACTGAAGCTCAGCAGTAAATGGACACTCACTTTCAATGCACTTCCAATGTAATTCTGACTGATAATGATGTCTGTTAGATTGGACAGGTCAATTTGAGCCTTCAGAAACAACTGATTAAGTAGTTTCTTAACACTATGAAAATCTTCACCTTCAATATTTCTTCCTTCAAATTCTACAGGAACAACCTAAAAAGAAAAGGTACAGCAAAGTTATATTGAAATTTTGTACAACTGCAACAGAACAATAAAAAAACTTCAGAGACAACAGAGGTTTTAAATAGTATTTAGCCAGCATATAAACACACACACACACACACACACATACAAACACATACACACACACACACATACACACACACACACACACACATACACACATACACATACACACACACATACACATATATATATATATATATATATATATATATATATATATATATATATATATATATATATATATGTCAAATCATAATATATATTATGAAAAATCATAAAATATATACCGTACATATATATATGTGTGTGTGTGATAGTACCGGAAGAAAGGTGGCTTCGCCGCCGGTCCCTTGCATGGCTACGGGACAGGCTTATATTGATTATCATAGTCACTTGTCTTCTAACTGTAGACAATAAGAACTTCTTTTTGATGTCATGGCGTTGTTATACCACCCTGGGGACAATACGAATTCGTCCTTAAAGTTGTCGCCTATTTAGATTTTTACGGCCAGAAATGTCAATATTCTGCTTTTAAAAAAAGAAACTCTTTAAAGAGTCTTTCATAAACACATATATACGCAATTATTAAACGTTTAACTAATTTAAAGATGAAAAATAATTCCAACAATAAGATATTTGGTTGGATGTTGTCAGGGCTTCCCTCCAGACATCCAGATATTTTGTTTTTTAATTTTCATGTAGAACCAGAACTTTTAAGCTATCTTGTCTTTTAACACGAGAAAATACCACGAATAACATACCATGATTAAAAACAGGAGTACAGAGGTCAAAGCCAAGAAATTCAAAAGTTTGACCTTTTGACTTATGTATAATAATGGCAAATGCAGGTCGAAGTGGGAACTTATGTTGTTTAACATTACATCAAACTAGATATTTACTAGAGCTGAGTATAACTCGAGAAATTTGAACTACCTTTCCTGATTTTCCCCCAGTCATTATATTCGCCTTTATCAGGTTGTTAAATAATTCAGGAACAATAAGGAGAATCCCATTAGACATCCCTTCTGAAATATCTAAGTTACGCAAAAGCACAATATACTGTATTTTTCTTTATTTTCAAGTCATAAGGTGGTAAATCCGCGGTATCGATTGAATTGAAGAATTCTGGGGTGAATTCAATTCCTCCTTTTTCTTTATCTTTTAAAGAATCGCAACTTTTACATGGTTTGTATTCTCCTGGGAGGCGATCGACAATTTTCGTATTTATTTTACTAACTTGTTTGTTGACCGAAGCTAAAATAACATGATCCTTCATTAAACTGAAATTTTGATTTGGCAGAAATTCAGTAAAAGGAAGAAAATACTTCTACTTGAGCTAATTCTAAAACCTTGTTTGAACCAGGTCTTATGCTGGAAACTGAATCTGAGGAAAACGGAACTTTCAAGCCAAAGGTCTTGTGTGTTATCAGTACAAATGGTAATAAAGTCGATGCTATTCCTGTATAAGCCAATCCTGTACTTTGCGAGTTTTGCCACACAGAATGTGACACAAGGTTTAATATACAAAGGTTTTAGTGGTACAGCCTGGCCCATTTATGAAAAAACATTTTACCCAACATAATCAGAATCATTAACAGCCTGTAAAACATTATCTACAATTTCAAGCCATTTTCCTTGCACAAGCGGACACATGCAATGTCCAATAGCGGCTGACTCCCTAGAATTTAGAAATTCCAAGTTTTAGTCTTTTTTGTAGGTCTCAATGGTTGTCCATGCCATATTGTTCCACACAAAAACTAAAATTTTGACCTTCAATTGCCATTGTGCTTAACTTGGATGCAATAATACGTAAAGCACGCTTAACTGCATTATCTTCAGATACACGAATTCGTCATGCTTGTCAAATAAAATCCTCAGCAAACTGATGTTTTAGTCTTTCCCAAAGACCTCTTAGATACGCAGGATTTTCAAAAATAAGAACCTGTGTGAAAAAAAAAATCATATTACAAAAGGCATTTTAGACACTGCTGATCTTCGAGGGAATCAAACCGGTGTTTATTGTCGAATTCAAAGCCATGATCCTGGCATGCTTCTTCTTCTTCTTCAGCAGTCGGGGGCTTTTCAGTCGATACTATTCAGCCCTTTTCCTTTTGACTCACTCTGTAAGATCGACAGAGCTATGGAGCTGGTATGTCTTATATAATTTGTATCTTCTCAGATTTCTTGAAGTATATCTTTTGATACTAGCAGTTGAATTATAAGAGAATATATATTGAGCTCTGTGCTCTGTGAGAAAGTATGGTCAGCAAGACTCTTGGCTGTTAGTGGCATTTTGTAGTGTTTGAAGCATTCTAACATTTTACATCACAGGGTATACTGTGCAGACGTCAGCATATTACATTCAAATAGGCAATGGTCAATTGTTTCATTCTTAAGATTACATGGCCTGCAAAGGGGGGACGAGGGAACTTCGCCACTTGAATTAGGGATCTGATATGAAAATGCCTGAAAATTTAGCCCATTTGAACTTGACCGAATTCTATGATAAATCTTGGAAAGGTGCTTACTTGGGAAAGGTGATAGGGTTGGATTCTTATTATTTAGAAGTACCTCTGTAAGTCTCCAGCGGTAAATATCTCTAATGGGGATTGGTCTCCCACTTGGCTGGTCAATATTTAAAGCATTTTTTGCTATTTCATCTGGAGTGGCTTGGAATATACTGGATATGAGTTAAAATACCTTTTGAAGCAAAAATATGAATAATCCTAAGACAAAGAAATGTGTCAATATCCATCTTGTATTGAGAAGCTGAAGAAAGCAGCTCAAGGCTTGACAAAGTCAGAATATATTATAATATTTTTAATATTAACATTCATATATTCATTAACCATGAGGAAATCTAATGCCATGATTATGGCATTTATCTCGGCAGACATTAAAGATGAATTCTCGTGTAATCTCTCTCCTAAAGTGATATTATGGGTTGGGAAGAATTCTCCGCTTGACACTTCCTCATTCATTTTGAACCCATCTACAAAAATTTGGAAATGGTTTTTATAAGCAACATTATTTAGCTCGGCAAATTTTTTCTGAATATAATCAATGGTGGTAAGTTCTTTGGTCCACTTTGAGAAGTCAGTCTTTATTATGGGGATTGACCAACTCCAAGGGGGGGTTTGGGGGAATGTGGGTGCAATAGATTTTACTGGCACTGGGAACTTCTTCTGGATATTTGCATATTCATTTGCAACGCCTCTAAACATAGATAGATTTCTTAACCAATTATGCAGGGTATGAGAATCATTGGCTTCAATTTTTGTAAGGTATTTAATTAGTAGAGACCTTCTTTAATTTATTGGTGATAGTCCACTCTCAGTAAGCAGAAACTTAGTTTTTGTTGGTTTCCTAAGACCAAATATAAAACGAATTATATCATTTTGAGTCGTTTAGAGTTTTTGCGTGTGGATCTTAGCGCAAGCACCATAAACTATGAGGCCATAATCAATATGGGGTCTTATATTTAGTTTATAAAATTGGAGTAGTGTTTTCTCGTTACAGCCCCAAGGTGTGGCTAGTAGCCTTTTAATTATTCTTATTTTTCTATAGCACTTTTTAATTGTGTTTGTGATGTGAAGGTGGAAGTTTAGTTTTTGGTGAAGTATGAGCCCTAGATAATTAATTTGATTGTCCTCTGGGATAAGTATTCCATTTAGTGTTAGCCTTGCATTAGAATGATTTCACTTATGGTGGAATTGGATAATTTTTGACTTTGTGGGTGCAGTAGATAAAATAGACTTTGACTTTGTGGGTGCAGTAGATAAAATAGACTTTTGAGGAAACTTTTCAAATTGGAAAAGTGCATTTTGCAACTTTGAATGTGCAATCTCGAAGGTGTTGCCAGTTGCCCATAATACCATATCATCAGCGTACTGTAGATTGGTATGTGGGAGGATTATGTCCCAGAGAAATAGTGAAAATAGGAGGCAGCTCAGGACTGCACCCTGTGGAAGGCCTTTGGTTATTGAAGTTTTGGGTAAAGAGGCTGATCCTACACAAACAATGAAACTTCGGTTTTCTATGAAGGATTTTATGAAGGATACAAGTTTGGGGGGTAGTCCAAGATTCGTAAGTTTAACTAAGAGAATCTGGTGGTCAACATTATCATATGCTCCTTCAAAGTCTAGGAATGCAGCAGTTAGGACATTATTTTTTGATAGGGATTCATTTATTGCACTTGTTAACACTATGAAAGAATCTGTTGATGAGTGGTGTTTCCTGAAGCCAGTTTGAGTATGAGGTATCAGATTATTCTTCTCAGCGAACCATAGCAGCCGATGGTAAATTATTTTCTCTATCAATTTTCCCAGCACTGGGGTAATCATTATAGGTCTATATGACTCAGGGTATGATAGGTGTCAATTCATTTGGATTTTCATCTGGCTTTTTGTTGATAATTTGATTAATTCCCGATAATACTTCTGATTCACTTCTACTTGATAGAGGTGGCCATTCTGATCTTTTATCATTACATGCAGAGGGTAAATGGTTTGCCCACGGTGAATCTCTCTTATAGGAGTGTGAGCTTGGTTTTTTTGAGGAAGGAGTCTTATTGGGGGGTGCTTGATGCATTTGGTAGAATGGTTGGTCTGTGGGTGGTTTCATAAAGTTTTTGATCAGGTGTGATTGGGCTGCATTTGCTTCCATTGCTTCGAGTGGGTAAGGTATGTTTTTTCCTGTTGCTATTTGGAGTGTTAGTGCTCGTTTTTTATATAAGGAGCATAAAGTTTTATTTGTAGAATTGTGGGGACCGTTGCAGTTGATACATTTTGGCTGATTGTTTTTACAATTTGTCATTCCAGAGGGGTGGGAGATTTTACAATAATTACATTCATGTAATGTTTCACTGCATGTGTTTTTTGTGTGTCCTAGTTTTAAACATTTTTGGCATTGGATAGGTTTTGGCTTATAGGGCTTGTGGGGTTTCCTTTGTCGAAAAAGAAATATTTGATCCAGGCTATTATTTACTTCTCTTAGTGTGAATAAGAAAGACTTACTTAACTTTTGGCCATTGGCATCTGGTTTACCCAATTGGGTTACATCAGCTACTGGGATTGGGTTACCAGTTCTGTCAGAGAGCCCTTCTTTTAGATCCTGAATAGGAATTTCTGGAGGGATGTTGTATACTCCTATTTTAGTTGGGTTTTGGTTTGGGGTCCAGAGAACAGATTTTATTGGTATGTTAAGAAGAGATTTTGAATTCTGTAGTATATCTGCTGATTTAGAATCTTGGAGGGCTATTAGCAGAGATCCATCACGGTTAAGGTTTAATGAAAACATTGATTTTAACACTTTGAAGATTGCAACCCTCAGTAGAGCTATCTTTTTTTTATCTCAAAGGGGGTATCTGGAGTGATTTTTAAGTATATTCCAAAGTTTTGTGAGGGAAATGTTGGATCATGAGGAGGAGTAATATTTTTGATTGGGGATTTTTTTTTCTTTTTTTTGAGTTTCTTGATAGGACCTCTTGAAATTCATTTTCATTATCATGCTGTATCGTAACATATGCCCCCACTTCCACCATTGTATTGTTCAGTGACCCCTCAAGTGAGCTTTGAGAAAGTTGACTTGACCAGCCAAGAGGTTGAATGTTTTCGGTAATACTTTGGGTAGGGTCCGGGGGGACTTTTTTGGGGGGTGTTCTTTGCATTGCCTATTGGAATAAGCTTTAATACAATCAAAAAGAATAAGCAGGAAAAATTGATATTACAAAATCAGACTGTCTGCACTCAATCAAAGGGAGGACTTCGCCATCCACAAAAAAACACTACAGTGTTGTCCAGAAAATGGTTCAGTGTACGATTGATACAATTGACTGCTGATAAATCGAGGTAAATATCACAAGAAATTTTATTATATCTAGCAAGTTTATTAAATCTATGTTTTTGTATGTGGTGTATACGTTTATATAGTGTGGTGCAAGTTTATTAAATGCTTGTTTGTATGTGGTGTATATAATGTTGTTCATAGTTTTGATATCTTCAAGACTTGTTCCATCCTTTAAATAACAAAGAAGTACTCGCAAATAGAAGCACTTGGGATAAGCTAAAAAAGTTTATGTTGATAATTCAACCAGTGATTCATGGTCCCATGTACTCGTTTTTCAATTTAAAGTGTACAGGTATAACCCAATAATAAAGATGTTCCTAATTTCTCATAGGTTTCAACACCTTTTTGTGTAAAAATATGCTTCCAGCATTGAGCCTTATTGCCCAATATCTTACAAATCTCTTGTCGATATCTTGCATTTGATATTTTCCAGGTAAATTAATATTTAAACATTGACATTGTAAACTAAGCACCATTGATTTTCGTCAATCTTTATTAAAGTACAGTCATGTCCTTTGTAGATGCATTTTTTATAAACACTTTCATGGAACTATGTTGCCAATATGTTTGACATCTTCTTGCTCATAACTTTGCGTGTGACATCGGAATTTTTTGAGCAAATGAGGATTATATTTGGCGACATGAGGATCATCAGAGTAACTTGGTGATTGTTGGAAGCTCTTGAATAAACGACATGGTCATGTAAATTTGTTTCCATTCTGTCTAATTTGGGATCATAACGACGCCAATACTTTGGTTTTTCCTCGTCTGCTAGAGATGTAACTGAATTAAATTGCATTAGAGAACCAAAACCGCACTGCAATTTTCTTTTTTTATTAGTCATACAACTCGCATTTGGGTTTAACTCCCCAAACGGATTATGAGTCATCCACTTTAAGATTAATTCTCTTAGTAAAGGATCGTCGGTATTTGGAATTTCAGTCAAAATAAGATCATCAATTTCGACTAGATTATGGCTTCTATCACGAGGACTCAGGATTAATATCAAATGCATATGTGGTAGTCCATTTTGATTATTTTTTCTAATATGAATTTTGCAATACCAGCCACGAAATCACGACAATATTGAGTGAATTGTTTTATGATAATATTGTTTTAAAGATTTAACACTTGGTGCTTCTTTAATTTTTGTCAATCAGATGCGAGTAAATGCATATTTAAACATTGCCATTGTAAACTAAGTACCTTTGATTTTCGTCAATCTTTATTTAAGCACAGTCACACAGCCACACAGAATTGTGACACAGCCACACAGATTGTAAGGAAATCTAGGGGCTCAAGGTGATGAACAATAGCCAAGGCATCTTCAAAATGCTCAGCAAAGTAGCACATTAATCCGATGAATGATGCCGATAGTATTACTTTTTTGCCAACAACTGCATTCTGTTTTGGAGCTAAGTCGTTGAAAGGTCGTGTAACACCTACATAGTTTTTGGCCATAGTAGTTTTCTGCTTGAATTTTATCCATTGGATGTGATCACACTAAACACGCATTATTGTATTGACAAGATATTATTGAAGAGGCCTGCCACCGAAATGCAAAGCATTAAAACCAATCCAATGCAGGTCAAGTCTTACAGCTTGACGAGAAAGGCTTTTGGTATGTTCAGGTCAAAAAGAAATATGATATATTGCTAAACCAAGCCTCGTTAGATATGGAAAACTTGCATAAGGCGTTTGAAGTAGCATATCCATAATCCTTCCTGATGTTCCAGCTGAATAAAACAATGGGTAGGTAAAGGGATCCACATGATAGTCGGTATTTTTTAAATTGACAAGATTTTTGCCATTATGTTTTACAATCATTTCATTTGACTTAAAATTGTGGTCAGCATTAAGAGAAGCACAGTAGATACTTCATTACATGCATAAGGTTTAAACAATCTATAATCAACACCATCCAGCACAGTAAAACTGAGCAGCACGGTTTGAGGCTGTTGTCCCAGTGAAGCAGCAAGTCAGTTTACTTCATCCTCCACATTTCGAATTTTCTCGTAACCTTTGGCATAGTTGTTTGTGTCTTAGAATATTTGTTCTAAGAGGTCCATTAGGGTACAAGAGATCCCATAATTTAAAGGATGTGTGAGGTGTTCTTCAACAGATTCATAAAGGTCTAAAAAGCACATTTAGCCATATGAAGGTGGTTTAAAATCATCTTTAGTGGTTCGTGATGAGTGTTCTGCTAAATTTATTTTGTGATACATTGGTCAAACTACTTTAAAGCTAAAAATACTACGACCATTGATAGTTCAATCATCGCTTAAATTTAATGAAACTAGGGCAAAACATGAGTTCAAGGTTTGGATTTGTTTGTGGAAATTTTTAGAGAGCAAGTGATGTCCTAAAAAGGCAAACCAATTCATTTGGAAGTTGTGGAGGTGGCAACAGAATTCGACCATGCAAGCAGCAATCTCCAAATAAATTACCCTTCTTTGCTAATCCTTCCTTGGGATAATAGAGGGTTCTAGGGTGAATATATAACCTGTTGAAGGGTCCCAATGACTTACAATTAACACTTACATAGTTTTCAAAACAAATAAAAAAAGCGATAAATGTAAAATACCTAAGATCAAAACAGAATGAAAAGAAAAACTCAAACCAATGTGCACAACGACTAATCCAAGTAAATGTCAAGGAAGTAGAACGTAATACAAACCTAAGTAGCCAAACTGTATACATTATATTCTATTTCCTTGGTTTTTGTACTTTTCATTTTATTCAATTCTCATTTCAGTTTACTTGATTACTTTTTTATTTTGGTTTAATATCTTTTCTGTTTTTTGACAATTTGGATGCCTTATTACAATGATAATTAATAAAGAAGTTTTGGAAATAAAGCTTCATAAAGAAAAGCAAAAAGTAATATTTATACTGAAGAGGAGAAATAAAGCCACGTAACAATTTAAAATTAAACATTCAGATATAACTATAAATGAATAAAGGAAACCAAACAGAAACAAGAATTAAAATGAATAATCCAACATAAAAATAACAAATATTGCCAAGGATGAATAAATGAAACCTGAAAAAATAAGTAAACAAACAATGAAGTCAAACTTAGAGAAACATAGTTAATCTCATTACATATCAAACAATCTATCAAACTTTCTTCAATAATTTCAATTAATCTTGTTAATTATGAAGCTTTTCCCCATACTTTGATAATTGAAAAAAGCCTTAGTTTGAAGCCTACTAGAGACTGAAAGTAGAATTTGTAATGGTGGAAAATTAGTATATATGGAAAAACATTAACAAGGCATTGATTAGTATCAATTCCCCTTTAGCAGGCAAGTTAAACACCATACATTTACCTTTATAAGTAATCTTAACGATATCTAGCCCCATTAGAGGGACTAGAGTGAAACTGTGATGACAGTGATTATTATAGGCAATTTTGAGGGAGCATTAAATTAGGAGCAAAATTTGGTTACATTCTGTTCAATGGGCCAAAAACTATAAGGACAAAACAGTAGAGCCATTTGATTCCATTTTTACCTTCCCAAGATTTTTCATGTACCAATTTAGATGTGGGTTAGCTCTGGCAGAGCTTACAGAGCCATACCACTGATTCCGATCCAAAACAAAACTTTGGTGACATCAAGACTCAAATCCAAGTCCTGAAGGACAAATGATTTCAATTTCAGTGTGCTAACCACTTGGCTATGACAGCCATAATAGTCATTACTGCAGCAGAATACCCCAACTCCAGTGGCACCAATTGGAGGGAGGTGGACAGATTTAGAAGAAACACTTTCTTTGAAATTTTTATAGAACAAATTTGGCTAATTTATCTAATATGGGCTGCCTCATCATAATGAAAGAATATCTGTAGGCATGAATATACAATTATTCAGAGGTAATAGGCTTGAGACTGTTTGTGCTGGATTTCAGCTCTTGTTTATGAAGAGCATCGCCAAGAGTGGAAAATCCCGTTTTGACCTACAGTGCCCTAGGACTGCGCAAAATCTCCATTCATACTGGAGGTCCCAGGGACTTCTTGCTCTCTGGTTCTAAGCCAGCTTAAGCACTTTGAACAGACTTGAGAAGATGTGTCGGTCCCCATACTGTACTGGTAATTGGGACTGTTACTTTTTCTGAGTCCATAGCATTTTCAATTATTTAAATAATACAAGAATTACAACCTGGTATGTTAAAATGTTAAAAAACAACTATAGTACTAACATTTTAACAGACAAATTTGGATACTTTGAACTTGACTTATTTGAAGTTTTAAAAGCTAAAATGGCAGGGGTAGGAAACATGAAATAAGGTTATATAGAATTTATCCACTGAGGCAGGAAGGATGGAGTGCAGTGGCGGGGAGTAGTGTTCACAGAGAATAGAGAGCTTCCAAGGCTTTTATGGGTTGGGAAGATATTTATAATATAATACTAGTTGCTCATTTTACAACCAAAAAGTGCAGGGTATCAGTCATAGTAGTATACATCCATGTAGAAACAACAGACAGAAATTTTAGTAACTCAAATGAACCCTACTTACATCTACAGGAACAAATAGACAGGATCCCAGGCAGAAATACAGTATTTTCATTAGAGGATTCTAATGCCCCGGGGTGGTTGAAATAAGGATAGATGTTATCCTAGCCAAGGTAAATTTGGTGTAGGAAAAGAAGTCCAAGAAATGCATAGAGCATTTCCGAAACCACTGTCGAAATTTTCCTTCAAAACAGGATAACTCTCCTTGGTCGTGACTAGGAGCGTCATCTCTTGAAGCTGTCATTATATTTTGACAATGCAAACATGGACACTATATGTGAAAATTAAATAAAAAAAAAACAAGTTTTTTTAAAACTGAAAGTAAGAAGTGACATAAAAACTTAAAATGAACAGGAGTTACTCCGTATATGAAAGGGGCTTTTCCTCCTCAACGCCCCGCTCTTTACGCTAAAGTTTGACTCTTTCTCTTAACTCCACTTTTTAAAACAGTAGAAAACTTTGGCCTAAAGAGCGGGGCGTTGAGGAGGAAAATCCCCTTTCATATACAGAGTAATTTCTGTTTGTTCTAAGTTTTAATGGCGCTCCTGTTGCTGTCACTACAGTTTGCTACCACGTTACCACGAACTGTTTGATACACCCATATAACAAAAGAATAATCGATTCTATCAGTTTCCTGTTTTCAACACACCATGAGCTACCAGCAATTTTTTAGCTTTGTAATGTTCAAACTGTCTTGTTTTTTTTTGCAAAAAAAAAAGTTGGGATCACCAATGCGTCAAGATGCATCTGATCTTCTCTAAAATATAGCCACATGGGCTTTTTCTTGATTACATTAAATTGAAATGGCATCGAATATTATATTGACAAAACTATATCTCAAGTGTCAAAAATTCCTGTCTGATTTAGTGGAATAACAGGCCAACTAAAAATTTTCCTTTAGCCAAATTCAAACATAGATATTGACTTCTATCATGGGATTTAATTCTTCTGAGGATATCTTGTAGTAACCTTTTAGACATTACTGAGAGATAGCAAAAGGTCTTGTAAAAATATAGGTGATTCTGTCAAAATTTCACTGAACATGCAAAACAGATGAGAAAAAATTGGTATCGAAATTGAAGGATCCTCTGACAAAAACATAGTTGTCAGATTTGAGTGTACTTTCTCAAAAACAAGAAATTTTGACGTTTATTATTTATAATAATATTTCACATGAAAAAACATTAAAAAAAGCTTTTTTTTAAACCATGGTTTTACTTTCGGATGCCAGATTTTTCCATCATCTGAGGAACTGCCACTTGGCCTCATACCATATTTATATTTTTAAGCATTTGGCTTGATTGATTCTAATATCTTAATTATTTATTACTGAATGGCTTTGAAGTAAAGCCTCTCCTAGTAAATTTTCTAAATGTTTTCTTTCAAATAGGTCCCAAGGATAAAATTCAAAAATATTTTCTCTGAGCCTCTCCCCACTAAATGTGGAATTCCTCAAGGAACCTTATTGGGACCACTCTTATATATAGTATTGATTAATGAAATTGGTAAGAGACTCCTTCAAAGCTATTAGTATGCATATTGCTTGCTGATCCTTGAAGGATGTCATAGAAGCATCAGAAGTGACCCCCTCAAAATACTACCAACGTTTTGGATGAAGCTGTGAATCTCCATATGAAAGCAAATTCCACTAAGTCAAACATAACCGAGTCAAAATCAAAACGAGCAAAAATTAACATGAATAGTGCTGACAACCCCAAACCTTCTCAAGACCAGAACATATTTTAGACTTTACTGAAAACAAAATACAATTGAAATGTTTTACTTTTGAATTAATAAATATAACTGACAATCACCGTTATTATTTTTTTAGTATAGTGCAAATTATGTTCTGGTCTCAAGAAGACAGGGGGGTTGTCAGCCCTACTCGTTTTAATGTTTCCTCGTTTCGAGTTTGACTAGGTTATAGATGGTAATTTCTGTTCGTTCTGGGTTTCGTTTATTTAGTAATAATGATTCGATGTAGTTTTGCACTTGGAAGATAAGAATAACTAACTTGTAGAATTTGACAAAACTTCTGTCTGTAAGAACTTAAACAATAACAATTTGTTGGTTCTTAAGACAACTATCCTTTCAAAGGAAAGTTAGGCCTTCTTAAACTTGCTGATGTCATATGTTTTCAGCTTAACTTTAATGATTTTTTTCGGACATTTTCTCTTCTTCTTTTTTTTTTTAATTTGGTGCCCACTACTTCCAAAAATTGCAGAAGTTCAAATGAGAGTCTTTTGAACAAAAATGAATTTGCAATATTCTTTTTCTAAGTTTTTAAGATACTTATGAAGTGTAAATCCCTTTTTTTCCCTTTCCTAAGCACTTCTCAACACAACTAAAAAAAAAAAAACGCAACGCACATATAACTTTCAAATTTGGAAAACACAATTTTTTGCAGGGGGAGGGGGTATTTTCCGTGGGTGGGAGGTATTTTCCACGGAATATTTTCCAGGGAGTATTTTCTATGGGGAGGTATTTTTTGTGGAGGGGGGTATTTTCCATGGGTAAACACCTAGAACCATTTCCTAGACTCTATCCCACCAAAAATGCTAGTGAAACATATTAAAACTCCTTGCTGTTACAAGGAGTTTAATGTGCATATTCCAAGGATTCTGGACTTTTCAGACAAAGGATAGTCTAGAACTAAAATTTTTAAAGTGGATTAAATGGAAGACTAACTTTGAAATGGCCAATGTTGGCCAAATTTTGATTCTATATAAGAATCAAAAGAGAAAACTTTTGGTTATGGTTATGTTCATGATTTCAGTATCCTAGATGAAAGTCTTATCAAAACAAATTAAATTTTTGGAGGTTTTAACAGTTCAGGGTACAACTTAATGGTGAAAGTTAAAGTTAAGAAGACCAAATTGTTAAGACTGAGAATAAGTGAAATTAGAGAGTTAATGTTGGGTAATAAGAAGATGTTGACAATTCTTCCTACTCTAATACATAGAGGGCTAAGGATGGATTATCGAAAATGTAAAGAAAATTATAATAATGAGCATAAATTGGCAACCTAAAAATGTTTCTCTGTTTGCTCAGTTATATCTCCTTCTAAAGAGCTGGCATTTTAAACCTTATAATCATTCCTAAAAGCATGTCACTTTAATTTATACCTCATCACCCCTCCTAATGCATAAATATATAACCTAGCCCAAATTGTAAGGGTTATTTCCCATGCATTTTGCCAAATATCATCCTTTTTTTGCAAGTAAACACTCGTAAATTGAAGCAATATTACAAAATCAAGAAATAGAAGTATACATTGTAACTATATTTTAAGCTATACATTTACAGATTAGACGAAGTGGGGTTAAAGCTACGTGAAGTGCTTTTAGAAATAATAAGCTACAATTTTTTTGCATCTAACGAAGTAAGAATTGCTTTCTAAACATATTCCATCTCAATAGGCCTAATTTTATAATTGATACCTTGCTGTCTTTACTCAACCAACAACTGGAGAAATGTATTCTTGGATTTGAAAACGTTTGCCTTTGAAGGATCCTCAAAATCATTTGGCATCAGAAAATTACCAATAGAGAAATCTGGCTGAAAACAAACCAGCCCATAGTGACCAAAGATATGAAGAAATAAAGATAGACATATTTGGGTCATGATCTACACATGCCAAAGACAAACTTCCCTCAAGAGTGTATCAGTGGCAGCCTGATGGAAGTTGAAGAAGAGGCTAACCGAAGTAAAAACTGCAGAGGCAGTATCATTAGGACCTGAAAGAGACCAACATTTCACTCATTCCACAATGGGAAGATATCATTGCAGCTGCTCAGCTTCATGATGAACGGAGAGGCTTTGTCCATGTCCTATGTGTCACTGATGGCTCAAGAGGATCCAAGGTCCAAGGTAAGGTAGAAATATACATACAGTATATTATCTCAGACAAAAATTTTGATTAAAATATATTTGCTATAAATGTGAACAGTAGCCTAATGCATATGATCTTAAATAGTTGGAAATGGGCTATTTAGAATAGTCTAACCATAATCTAAGAGCATTTTTTTTAACATTTTCCCTAAAGAAGAATTATCCTGACACCCAAGCCAATTTAGGCTGCATTACTCAGCTTCATAAGACCTTTAAGATGGAGTATGTACATGCAAGACTCTTTCTATGATTGAGATACTTTAGTTCTAACTTTTAAGTTCTTACATGTAAGATTAGGCAGTATTTCAACTTTAGGGTCAGGCTTAAACAGTGTGTCAAACATTATACTCCATTGTTGTGTTATCAGTGGATTTAAAATTATCCTTATTTTTGTAGACTAACCTAAAGTAGGCTATATGATTCAAATATTCAAGCTGATTACAAATCTATTATGAAAACTGGACAATTCTAACTGTGAAACAATCCACTTTCTAGATGATGTAAAAGATATTTTATGGTGATTTAACTTTTGAAGTGGTGAATAGCCATCCAACATGGCCTACTGAGTGTATTACTCCAAGATCATCGATGATTGACCAGTCAACTGTTACCTTAGAAAAAATAAAAGAGACAGATATATTCGTTTACCATGTTCTCATCAAGAGTTTCACATTTGATTTCTCAATGGCTGCTTTCTTCAGAGGTTTCATTGTTTTTACTGTTGCTTTGAGCTTCCTGTTGTAGAGAAAACAGAAAGACTACAGGCAGCCAAGCCTATAAGGCTTAGGTGGGAAGATGCCCATTGGATATTCTTCAAAAATTATATTCTGTAGAATGTAAAAATAATACCGAACTATACTTAGTATCAAAAAATATCCAGCTAGACAGACAATAGTACTTGTAAGATTCTTACACATATACCTATCTAGCCGAATATTTGATTATCTATGTTGCATAGTAAAGACCTACCTAATTCAATAAGGATTGAACCAAGTTCACAGTCTGATTATTTTACTAGGCAGATAATAACATATCTTAGACTTTCTTATAATATATTCAACTGGGCACATAAGTTAATTCTCAAAGCAATTTGTGTATAGTATCCAACTAGCCAGATATATATTTCTCTGATGAGTGGCATAAAAATTTAACTAAGTAGAAAAAAAGTTTTGGTGGTTGTGTTTGCAGAATATGAATAATGCATATCATTACCAGAGATACAAACAAGCATGCAACCAGGTGAGAAATATCTCTAGAAAGATTTTTGACAGTATGAGGAGGGAATAGCTGCATCAGCTAAATCAAATCCTAAAAGATTGTGGAATTATGCCTCAGATAAAAACCTGGAAGACATTCAGTTACCCAGCTGGCACATAATGGCTGCAAAACTGATGATCTCAAAGTAATAGCAAATCCCTAAGTGATCAATTTGCCTCTATCTTCACACCTGTTGCCAGTACTCTGCTCCCAGATACCCCAGAATATGACATCATAAGTGTAATGCTACCTACTACTATCAACAGAGTTAACCTTGAAACCTGTCTAAAAATCTGAACCAAATTAAATCAGCTGGACCAGATCACACTTTCCCTTGACTTCTCAAAAAAGCACATGCTGAACTGTCTCTTCCTTTTACCCAGCTTTTCAGAAGTCTCAAGATTTAAAGTGTTTACCTGCAGAATGGAAGTTAGCACACATTACCCCAGTGCACAAAGGGAGAAACAGAGCTGAGGCAGTTAACAACAGACCAATCAGTGTCACCTCTGCTATGGAAAAAATACTTGAAAGCATAGTCAGCTCTGCAGTCATTCAACATCCGACTCAAAATAAGCTATTTGTCCCAGTGCCAGCATGGTTTCCATTCTGTTAGATCAGTTGAGAGCAACCTGATTGGTGAATATGAATATGTCACCAACTTACAAACAAGGGTTTCCCAGTTGACACGGGCTTTGCTAAGGCATTTGATAAGGTGGGTCAAAGGCAACTGCATATTAAGCTTGAAGCCATTGGTATTAATACAGAAACTATTGACTGAGTGATGCTTTTTGTTGGTAATAGAAAACAAGCAATTAAAGTGTTTGGGGAATGGACAATCATTTTTCTCTGATATTATGGGAGTGACAAGTGGATTACCTCAAGGCACAGTCCAGGGCCCAACTTTATTTAATATTATCATGAATGTTGTACCTTTTAACATCAAAAATAAAATAAGCCTTTATGCAGATGATTCAAAGGTAATTGGTTCAGTTGAAAGTTGAGGAAAAATAGAAACCATTTTAGCAGACTTGGGCTCATTTACTTGCTGGACAGGGACATGGAAACTGAAGTTCAAAGTCCAGAAATGAAAGGTTATCAACTTTGACAATAAAAACTCAAGACACCAGCACTCAATTGAGTCAATGGAAAAAACAAGGCAACCAATTGTCAGTAGTCATAATGAGCATGATCTGGGTCTATTAGTTGATGAACAGCTAAAGTTCAGTTTTCATTCCCAGACTGTGGCAGTCAAGGCCAGTCAGAATTTCAGTATATTTAAGAGAATTTTCAGTAGTTCTTTACCCTCAATTGTTTCAAAGTTCTATAAAGGTTTAATTCACCTTAAGCTAGAGTTTGTCATGTACATTGCCAACCCAATTAACAAATCTGACCAAGAAACTTTAGAATCAGTCAAGAGGCATACAAATAAATGCATCCAATGTTTCTATAATGTGCCCTACCCCTCCCAGCTTGAAAAACTAAATTTACCATCACTGACTGATTGCCCAAAACAGAGGGGATATCATTATGACATTCAAGCTGCTTGTAGCATCCTGCTGGGCATGCTTGCTTATTAGTTTAGTGTTGCTTTGTTATGTGCTTATATTGTTGTAGCATCCTGCTGAGATTGCTTGCTTATCAGCTTAGTGTTGCTTTTGTTATGTGCTTATGTTGTTATATTTACAGGTGCTTGGGTCTTAATAAAGAGTTAAATCAACTTGAGACATAAGTACTCTACATGGTGTCAGAAGTGGGATTTTGAACAGCAAAGATGGATGGAGTTGCCCCTCCAGCAATCAACTGGGAATCTGAAAATCTTGATGAAGAATGGTCAAAGTTTGAAGAACATGCAAGATTTATGTTTCTAGGCCCTCTCTCTGGCAAATTGGAGAAGATTCAGTGTGCCTATCTACTTATATGGATTGGCGAAAAAGGAAGAGACATCTTTAAAACTTTTGACATTGAAGCAGACGATTCAAATAAAATCGAGCCTTACCTTCTGAAATTTCGTGAGTATGCTGCTCCAAAGAAGAACAAAGTATTTGCCAGATATATCTTCCAGAAACGTGACCAGCGTGATGGAGAGACACTTGAGAAATACATCACAGAGTTGAAGTTGCTAGTCAAGCCATGCGAATACCATGATCCAAAAGAGATGACCAGAGACAAAATCGTCTGCGGAATCAGAAATCCAAGAATACGAGAGAAACTTCTAGCTGACGGCAACAGCCTAACACTTGAAAGAGCAGTAGAAGTTTGTAGGATCTATGAGACGACCCAAGCACAGCTGAAATCATTTGACAACAATTCCCACCATCCCCCAATCAAACAGGAAGTGGATGTAGTATACCGGAAACAACCAAAACCAGCAGACGCAAGACCAAGAACTTCTGTGGAGGAATCTATGGCCCTGGACACAGCTGTCCTGCCAAAGGGAAAACATGCTCAAAGTGCAGAAAATTAAACGACTTTGCAAATGTATGCTGCAGCAAAGTCGTGAGTGCTATCGAAAATGACGAACAGAGCCGAATAGCAGAAACTGCTGAAGAAGATGAAATACTGCTATATGCTGTACAGCAAGATAGGAGTAAGGATGAGGCGTTTGTTCCACTGAAGATCAACAATCAGACTACTGTAAGCTTCAAAATCGATACTGGTGCTCAGGCAAACATCGTACCAAAACACTACTTTGATCTCCTTGCTCCAAAACCACTCATACAGCCAACAAAGCAAAAACTCACCAGTTACTGTGGCTCAACGATCCCAACAGCGGGAACCTGCCTCCTGTCATGCAGCTATAATGGAGCTCCTGAACAGAAACATAGGTTTTTCATAGCTGGAGGAAATTCTGTTCCTATCCTTGGATTCAAGTCTAGCAAAAACATGAAACTGGTGAAACTTGTCCTGAATATAGATGCCTTAGATGACAGCAAATCAACGCCAGATCTGGAGCCACTCCTTGAACAGTACAAAGAGCTGTTCTCTGGCATTGGGAAAATACAAGGCAAGTGCGAGATTCACCTCAAGGAAGGAGTTGTGCCGACAGCATATCCTGCCAGAAAAGTGCCTATTGCAATGCGTGAGAAATTGAAACAAGAGCTGAACAGATTGGAAAGCTTGGGGATAATAGAAAAGGTGGAAGAGCCTATGGAATGGGTCAACTCGATGGTGCTAGTTGAAAAGAAGGATGGTGGTGTGAGACTTTGTATTGATCCAGTAGACCTGAACAAAGCCATCAAGCACCCTCATTACCCAATCCCGACTTTTGAAAATGCCATTGCTGATTTGAGCAGTGCGAAATATTTCTCAAAGCTTGATGCCACCTCAGGGTACTGGTCGCTTGTGCTCTCAAAATCAGCTTCAGACCTCACAACCTTTAATACAATTTATGGCAGATACCGTTGGAGGAGATATCCCTTTGGGCTGATATCTGCCCAGGACGAGTTCCAGCGGAAGATGGAAGAGATATTTCAAGGTCTTAAAATACTTGTCGATGACCTACTTATCTATGGAGCCACACGAGAAGAGCACAACAGAAGACTTGCGGACGTGCTCGAAAGAGCAAGACAGAAGGGGGTGAAATTTAATAGATCAAAGTGCCAGATTGCAGTCCAGTCAGTCTGCTACTTCGGCCACATCATCAGCAATGCTGGCATCAAACCAGACCCCGAGAAACTCCGTGCTATCAACGAGATGCCTACTCCAAAATCGAAGGAGGAACTGCAGACTCTCCTTGGAATGCTAAACTTTCTCTCAAGGTACATCCCAAACCTGGCAACACAGAACCAACCATTAAGGGATCTGATTAAAGCTAACGATTTCGAATGGAAAGAGCTCCACACTACATGTCTCAACCAGCTCAAAGAGTCCATAGTAACCAACCTGGCTTTCTTTGACAGCTCCAGCCCAACCCTTGAGCTCGAAGTTGACGCCTCAAAACATGGCCTAGGTGCACAAATATCCGCGAATGGCAAAATCTTTGCTTACGCATCAAGATCGCTGAGTAAATCCGAACAGAACTACTCACAGCTAGAAAAGGAACTCTTTGCCATAGTCTATGGCTGCCGTCATTACCACCACTACCTATACGGAAGGAAAGTACAAGTCATCACAGATCATCGACCACTCGAATCTATACTAATCAAACCCCTCCATACAGCACCACCAAGGATTCAACGCCTGATGATGTACATACAGCCGTATGACTTGACTTTCAAGTACCGAGCCGGTACGGAAATCCCTGTCGGAGATGCACTCTCAAGACTACATCTTCCAGACATTGATGAAGAATTACACAAAGAGATCGAAATCTTTGTACATTCGTTTGTAAAATCCATACCCGCCACGGGCAGCAGACTGGAGGAGATCAAACAGGAGACCTTGACAGATCACGAACCCCAAGTGCTGAAGAGGGTCATCTTGGAGGGATGGCCTGACAACAAGAGACAGTACCCAAACACCATAGTCCAATACTGGAGTATTCGCCAAGATCTCTCAACACATGATGACCTGATCTTCAAAGGTTCAAGAATTGTCATTCCTACCAGTCTACGAGACAACGTCTTAAAGGGACTACATTCCGCTCATTTGGGCACTGAAAAAACCAAGCAAAGAGCCCGAATGATCATTTACTGGCCAGGTATCAGAAAAGTCATTGAAAGGTTTATCCAAAGATGTGATGCCTGCACTCACACGATGTCAAACAATCAAAAAGAGCCAATGATTCCCACGCCGATCCCGTCACTACCATGGCAGCATGTGGGATGTGATTTGTTTGAATGGAATGGGAAGCAGTATGCAATAACAGTCGACTATTACAGCCGCTATTTTGAGGTGGACAAACCTAACCTCCACCACCACTTCTCATGTGGTTACAAAACTCAAAGGACACTTTGCTCGCCATGGAATACCAGCAATTCTCACTTCTGATAACTGGCCACAGTTCAGTTCCAGCGAATTCAGGCTATCCACAGAAAACTGGGGCATTGAACATCAAACGTCTAGCCCTTATCACCCCACAGCAAACGGGCTCGTCGAGAAATGCGTGCAAACCTGTAAGAGAATCTTGAACAAGTCCAAGGTCAGTGGACAGGACCCATACATCAGTATCCTAGGATACCGGAACACGCCCATAGACGGTATGGCAGCACCAGCCCAGCTGCTCATGAGCCGACAGCTGCAATCAGTCCTCCCTGTCATGCAGAAGCATCTAGAGAAGAACATCGCGTCCAAAGCAAGCTTTCAGAAACACAGAGAGAAATCAAGAGTGCCACAGAAGGAGTACTACGACAGGACCGCTAAATCCCTACCCAAAATTCAGGTAGGGTCAAGAGTGAGTGTCCAAATGACACCCAGCAGTCCTTGGAAGAGAGGAACCATTGTCGAAGTGTGCCTGCAGCCGCGATCCTACACAACTGCTACTGATGACAGATCAACGCTCCAACGCAACAGGGTCAGACTCTCCCATAGGAATTCAGACGAAGCAATCCACTCAAAACAAGACTACCAAAATGTAGAAACCACCCAACCGTCCGAGTTGGTACCCAAAGTCAGCCCGGTTGAGCGTCCAGCCTCACCCGGCCTGGCAGCCCTCCCCAAACACAATGGAAATATTGTCAATGTCCCTACTAGCGCTGTAACACAGCAACAAAAAAAAAAGTCCCGGACAGAGGCGGAGTGACGCAAACAAGATTGGGTAGAACAATAATCAAACCCACCAGGTTAAACTTATAGAGACAATAGCACGCTCAGAAGAAGGAAGATGTAGCATCCTGCTGGGCATGCTTGCTTATTAGTTTAGTGTTGCTTTTGTTATGTGCTTATGTTGTTATATTTACAGGTGCTTGGGTCTTAATAAAGAGTTAAATCAACTTGAGACATAAGAACTCTACACTGCTCAACCATAAAGAACTTATCCAAAATGTCTTTCAATCAGCTGTCTCTTCCAGGACAAGAGGAAATGATCAAAATTTTTCAAGAAGCATGCCAACTCAAGGTACCATAGCACAGCAAATTCTTGTCTAATTGGGAGGTGAATCTATAACACAGGTGACTGTCTCTCCTGCCACTATTGAGTCATTCAAATCATCAGTTGACAAGGAATGGTGCAACAAGCCCTGTCAATTATTTTGGGACTCACCTGATCAGTCAGCACACAATCTTCACTGACAGTGAATACAGGATCATCCTATCACTAACAAATGCAATTTAAGGTAGATAATACTTTGTCCTAGCCTTTCTTATATTATCCAACTAGGCAGATAAGTAAATTATCTTCGCAAATTAGCAATAATGTCCATCAAGCTAGATGATTAATTCTCTCAGGCAACACATGAACATCTAACTAGGTGGATAATACTTTGTTCTAGGATGTCTTATATTATCCAACTAGGCAAGTAAGTACCTTCTCTAAGTAATTTTGTGATAACATCCAACTAGGTGCATAATACTATATCTTAGCCCCTCTAATATACAATCAACTAAGCAGATAAGTAAATTCTTCAAGCAAGTCAGTTGTAATATCCAACTAGCCAAATAATAATTTCACTTAGGCATTGCATGAGCATTACCTAGGTGGATAATACTTTGTCCTAACCTATCTTTTATTATCCATCTAGGCAGGTAAGTGACTTCACAAAGGACTTTGGTGATAATATCCACTATCTTGATAATTATTTCTCTTAGGTGTAGCATGAATATCCAACTAGATGGGTAATGCTTTATCTTAGCCCTTTTGATATGTATATATCCAACTAGGTGGATAATGCTTTATTTTAGCCCTTCTGATATATATCCAACTAGGCAGATAAGTAAATTCTCTTAGCAAATTAGTTATAATATCCAACTAGCCAAATAATTATTTCACTTAGGAATTCGATGAACGTCTAACTAGAGGGATAATATTTTGTCCTAACCTCTCTTTTATTATCCAACTAGGCAGGTAACTAACATCCCTAAGTAATCAGGTGATAATATCAAATTAGTTAGATAATTATTTCTCTTAGGTATTGCATGAACATCCAACTAGATGGATAATGCTTTTTTTTAGCTATTTTGATATATATCCAACTAGGTGGATAATACTTTATCTTAGCCCTTCTGAAATACACCTAACTACGCATACGAATAAATTCTCTAAGCAAATTAGTTATGGTACCTAACTAGATAAATAACTATTTCACTTAGGCATAGCATGAACATCTAGCTAGGTGGATAATACTTTATCCTAGCCTGTCTTATATTATCCAACTAGGTAGATAATAATGTTCTAGTTGGATAAATATCAGAAGTGATATGATAAAGTGTTATCCACATAGTTAGAGAGGCTATGTTAGCTCTTACACTTTATTATGTCTGGCTAATAAGCTAAAATTTGGAATCTGCTCAATGGATATTCTTAAAAATTTATAGTCTATAGAATATAAAAATAATAGCCAACATCACTTAGTGTCAAGGTAAAATATCAAGCTAGAAAGATAATAACTATTGTGAAGAATCTTACACCTTTAACTATCAAGTTGAAACATGATTAAACTAAGGTCAGAGCAGGAACCTCTAGCTAGGTGAATAATGCTTTGTCTTAGCCCTTCTGGTATTTATTCAACTAGCCAGAAAAGTAAACTCTTAGTATAATCAAATGACAATGTTGAACTAGCCAGATAATTGGCTCTCTCAGGCAAACCCTTGACATCTACCTTCCCAGCTGGCAACTCATATTTTAAAAGAATTTATTATCTGCATAGCCAGACAGAGGCTGTGCTTGCTGATTAAAGTTTCAAGCTAGCTAGTTGGAAATTGTAGCATAGTTGCCAAGACAACTAATTATCCTGGTAGTTGGATTTTATCACCATTTGACTTTGGGAATTTATTGTTTTCATAGTTGAATATATATCAGAAGGGTTATTTATTATCTACCTAGTTATATACTTGTCATATGCCTAACAGGAATAATTGTCTGGCTAGTTGGATATTATAATCAAATTGCAAAAAGAATTTACTGATCAGCCTAATTAGATATATATCAGAAGAGCTAGAAAAAAGTTTTATCCACTTAGTTAGATGTTCATGCTATGGGAAAGAAAAAAAATATCTGGCTAATTGGATATTACCATACCAATAGTTTGCATAAAGAATTTATTTTTTTGTCTAGTATTGGCAAAGCATTATTCAACTAGTTAGAAACACTGAGTTGGCTCTCATACTTTATTATATCTGGCTAGTGGACTAATTTCTTTTTTTTTTTTTTAGAAATTTTTCAATTACTTCTCTAGTTGGCTAATGTTGTGTTTGCTTAATAGGACTTTTGAATTAACTAACTAGTAAGAAAATTTATGGAAAATTTAAGTATGATTGGATATTATTTTACCATTCTATTAAAGAGAAATTTTTAGACATTATCCA
Organism: Artemia franciscana; assembly: GCF_032884065.1. Lineage (NCBI taxonomy): Eukaryota > Metazoa > Arthropoda > Branchiopoda > Anostraca > Artemiidae > Artemia > Artemia franciscana. The sequence continues at coordinate 24,898,498 of NC_088865.1, read as the reverse complement.
TTGAGTATATTACCAGCTTAGGTCACTTGTTCACCTATGAGTCCAAGCAAATACAGTCCAATGTTTTGCATACAAGTCTAGTCAACACTGCCCATCATAAGTAAACCAAAAATTATCCTGATCATCTATCCCTTAAGTTTATGACTATCTACCTTAGTTCTGCCCTAGGATGGAAGGATGATGGACTATCTATCAACAAGTATAGTGACATCATTTTTATACAATCCTAAAAAAACAAGAGGCACTCATATGGCACTTGTGACAAGGCAAGAAGAGCTAAGAGCCAAGAGATCATATTGTATGAGCTCTAACAAAATTCTATGAATCAATAGATTGATTTAAAAAGGAAAATAAGAGGCTTAATGCCAGTCAAGATTTAAAATAAGAGCTCTGAGTCACAAAGTCCTTCTAAATATCAAAATTCATTAAGATCCGATCACCCACTCGTAAGTTATAAATCCCTAATTTTTTCTAATTTTTTCCTCTCCCTTTTGCCCCCCAGATGGTCGAATCTGGGAAAACGACTTTATCAAGTCAAATTGTGCAGCTCCCTGACACACCTACCAATTTTCATCACCCTAGCACGTCCAGAAGCACCAAACTTGCCAAATCACTGAACCCCTCCCCCCAGCTCCCCCAAAGAGAGCGAATCCAGTACGATTCTGTCAATCACGTATCAAGGACATTTGTTTATTCTATCCACCAAGCTTCATCCCAATTCCTCCACTCCAAGTGTTTTTCCAAGATTTCCCCCTCAAACTCCCCCCAATGTCAAAAGATCTGGTCGGGATTTGAAATAAGAGCTCTGAGACATGAATTCCTTCTAAAAATCAAATTTCATTATGATCCGATCATCTATTCGTAAGATAAAAATACCCCAATTTTCATGTTTTCCAAGAATTCTGGTTTCCCCCTCCAACTCCCCCAAATGTCACAGGATCTGGTCAGAATTTAAAATTACAACTTTAAAGCACAAGATCCTTCTAAATATCAAATTTCATTAACATCTGGTCACCCTTTCGTAAGTTACAAATACCTCAATTTTCAAAATTACCCCCCCCCCCCCCCAATTCCACCAAAGAGAGCAGATCCGATCCAGTTATGTCAGTCACGTAATCTTAGACAGGTTTCTATTCTTCCCATCCAGTTTCATCCTGATCTCACTGCTTTAAGTATTTTCTAAGATTTCTGGTCCCCTCAACTGCCCCCCCCACCAATTACGCTTGATCCAGTTGAGATTTAAAATAAGATATCTGAGTCACGAGGTCCTTCTAAATATGAAGTTTCAAGAAGATCCGATCACTCCTTCGTAAGTTAAAAATACGTCATTTTTTCTTATTCCCACCATCCCAATTGAGTGGATCCGTTTCAATTATGTAAATCATGTATGCAAGACTTCTGCTTTTTTTCCAACCATGTTTCATCCCAATCCCTCCAATCTAAGCGTTTTCCATCATTTTAGGTTTCCCCACTCCAAACTTCCCCCAATGTCACCAGATCCGGTCAGGCTTTAAAATAAGAGCTTTGAGACACAATATCCTTCTAAATATCAAATTTCATGGAGATCCAATCACCCATTCGTAAGTTAAAAATACCTCAAATTTCATTAAGATCCTATCACCCACTCATAAGTTAAAAATACTTCATTTGTTCTATTTTTTCTGAATTAACCGGCCCCCCACTCTCCCCCCCCAGATGGTGAAATCGGGAAAACGACTATTTCTAATTGAATCTGGTCCAGTCCCTGATACGCTTGCCAAATTTCATTTTCCTAGCTTACCTGGAAGTGCCTAAAGTAGCAAAACCGGGACTTTAGGTTTCCCCCCTCCAACCCCCCCCCCCCCAATGTCATCAGATCCGGTTGGGATTTAAAATAAGATCTCTGAGACACAATACCATTCCAAACATCAAATTTCATTAAGATCCAATCACCCACTCATAAGTTAAAAATACTTCATTTTTTCTATTTATTGCAAATTAACCGGCCCCCACTCCCCCCCAGATGGTCAAATCGGGAAAACGACTATTTCTAATTTAATCTGGTCCGGTCTCTGATACGCTTGCCAAATTTCATTGTCCTAGCTTACTTGGAAGTGCCTAAAGTAGCAAAACCAGGACCAACAGACCGACAGACCAACAGAATTGGCAATTGCTATATGTCACTTGGTTAATACCAAGTGCCATAAAAAAAATATGCCAGATTTGCCTCTCATTTAGTCTATCTGTCTTGATTTTTTAGTAAATGTTTAGTTTCATCACAAGCTATCATTGCAAGCACTTAGAAATGCTAATATTAGAAATGCATTCATTTCTGGTTGACTGTCCACCTCTATGGGGCAAACAAAAATATGTAAAGTGGGCTGGGTTTTGAAGCCAAGGGAAATGTTGGGGTTGTACAATATGAATGAAATTATATTTGAAATACTATTTCCAGTCATCACTGATTATAGGATAATTAAAACTTATACATCCATTAATGCTAATTATCCACATTCACTTTTGAACAAAACAAACCTCCAATTTTACTTACAGGTAACATTACCTATACAGTTAAGCATTTTAGTCCATTAGCCCTGCAGGTAGTGGGGTGAGTTCTCTATTCTGATTGGTTGAATTGTTGCTTGATGTCTATACTGTGCTTTTTGCTGATTGGTTAAGCCTTATTTTTAATGGAAAGGATGTTTCATCATTCAGCCCTATTTTTGCCAGAAATTGTAGTTGGTGAAAGACAAGAATGCTTCACTAACCAATCAACTGTTGGAATTGAAGGAGCAAAGTGGAATAAAGATAAAAAATGAGCAAAGAGATAATGCAATTATCAGTTGCTGAGTGTTCAGACTGCTCATTTGGGTGCCCTGATGAATGACAAGAAAAAATGTTATACTTTTTTTTCAAGAGCATGGAGTGCAAGCAACTTAGGTATTCTGCAATCAATGTGGTTCTGAGCAATTTCCAGACAAACAATTCACACAGTTTCAATCTCAAAAAGTAGTGAAATTTATTGACAAAAAAAGAAGAAAACAACAGTTCAAAAACTGGGTCAAAAGTTTTAATAAATAAAAAATGTTTTTTTAGATAAATAAGTAAAGGAACATTTTGCAAGGGATTGCATTTGTCTGTCTCACAATTGCTGGTATTCTGCTATCTTTGATGCATGGGATCAGGTCCAAAACAAGATTACATCTGGTCAACTATTTACCTTTCCTCAACAATGACTGTTGACTGGTCTAGCTTTTGTTGCAAGGTAAGTCTTGTCAAAAGTATGTCCTGACCCATAGGAGGGCCAGGGAAAGTGGTTGAGATAGATGAAGTGAAAATTCAAAAACACAAATATAACAGAGGGAGACTCATTGAAGGACAATGGGTTTTCAGTGGTATAGAGCATGCTTCTGGTTTGGCCTTCATTGTCCCTGTTAGGGATAGAACTGCACATACTCTGTTAGCTGTGCCAGATAGGTATGTGCAGCCAGGAACAATGATTACTTCTGACAGCTGGAAAGCCTATGGTGCATTAAAGCATCAAGGCTTCCAGCACCAAACAGTAAATCATAGCAAGAACTTTGTGTACCCTGACACAGGTGCTTATATGCAATACATAGAGCAATGTCAGCCAAGGAATCATAAGATATGGTAAAAAGACCAAGCACATGGCTGGCTATCTTGCAGGATTCTTCTTTAGGCAGCACTATCTCAAGCACATGGATAGACATCATCACTTCCTTGACACCTGCAGTAAAGTTTACCTGCCACCAAAGTATGGCTTAGCCTTTGACCCCAGCCTGGACAATCAACAGTATGAACCCAAGCTCAGTTACAAGAAAACCACTAGCTCCAGAACAACACCAAACAGGTTTTTTCAAAGCCACAAATCACTAAAAAGCTCCTTTCTCTCTATTCTACATCTTGTTTACAGGTAACATTATCTATAGAATGAAGCAAATTAGTCCATGAGCCCTGTGGGCAGTGGGGCAAGATCTTTATTCTAATTGGTTGAATTATTAGTTGATATTTATTACCTACTTTTTATTTACTTTTTAAGGCTTCAGGCCAAACAATTATCAAATAAATATAGAATACAGACCTTGCCTAGTTGCCTGCAGGGCTCATAGACTAATTTGCTTAGCTCTATAGGTAATGTTACCTGTAAGCCAAATTGGACATTGCACTGTCTATCTTTTTACATAAACTAACCATTTCCAGATTTAAGACTAGCATCTATTCTCCATTTGAGTTTTTCTTTGCCACTGGTAAGAAATTGTGAAATGATGCAACCATGTTGAAAAAACCAGTTTCACATATTTTAATCATGAACAAGTAAAGCAAATGCATCATTAACCAAACAACTGTTGGAACTGAAGGAACAAAGTGGAATAAACTTGAAAAGTGTATAATCTCCATTGCATTGGAAGGAATTTCTTTGAATCAACAGAGCATAAACATGATATTTAACAAATTGCTATGATTCACCAGTTCACTGGCTAGTATAAAGTCAAAAGTGAAAGTGGATAATAGGCATTAATGGATGTGCAAGATTTTTATTTATCTTTTGACTTGTTACTAGCCTATACAGAAATTGTCAGTGATGACTACAATAGTATTTCAAAAATAATTTCATTCATATTGTACAACCTCAACATTTCTCTTTGGCATTTTTAGTTTGCTGAAGGGGGATTTTAAAAAGCTAAGAAATGGATTTAAGAAAGCTGAAAAATGGATGTGCTTCTAGAATTAGCACTTCAACTGCTCTGGGATAGTTTCCAGTTTAGAAAGCTTGTAAGCCATGGCTTGATGGCAACCTGATTTTTATTCAACAAATTTACAAATTCAGTAGGAAAATTGGACAAACCTAATGATGAAACAATCCACTTTCTAGATGATGTGAAAAAGATTTATGGTGATTTAACTGTTAAAGTGGTAATTAGCCCTCCAAATAGGCCTACTGAGTATAGGCTTATTACTGGAAGACAATGGCTGATTGACTAGGCTAGTTAATTGTTACATTAGAAAAAAGAAAAGAGACAGATGCCTTTCTTTACCATGTTCTCATTAAGAGTTTCACATTCCATTTCTGAGTCGCTGCTTTCTTCAGAAGTTTCATTGTTTTTACTGTTGCTTTGAGCTTTCTGCTTTTTCCTAGATGTGAGACCCATAATGATTCTTCTCTGTCTTCTGCAAACGCACTCTCAAACAGGGTTACTGTCAATAACAGTTCCTATAGTCATATAATAGCCCAAATTTACCAGCCACACAGCTATTTTGGTGCTACAGTCAAAAGAATTTTTGGCAGTTATTGCGACTTTCGCCGCAACAGCCACAAGATTCGTTAGCATGTCAAGATTTTCTTTTATGCTAATTTAATTTCTTTTGATGTAAAAAAGTAAATCATGTATCCTGAGTCATTTGGAGCACTAAATGAGAAAATACGTGCACATCTCGTATTTAAGTACATTTTGATTATTGCCATGCACAAAAAAAGTATTAAAACATATATTTTAATTTGAGAAATACCATATAAAAATATTTCATGTATTTATTATTATTTTTAACATAAAAAATTTAGCAAACCGTAAGAAAACTTAGCGAATTTTGGACTTGTCAGATTTTGTGAACATTTACCCAAATGGCGATATATACAGATGACGTGTGTAGAGCGACAGAGTAGGAAAATTTCAAAAAAAGACGTTGGTTGAAGCGTACTTATTTGTTACAAAAGAAGCATATGATAACCCAACTTTACGTTCAATGTGAGCAATTAGTAGTTATAGTGCAGCGAGAACATTCGTTTTATGGGAAAATGGGACGGAACACTGAAAGAAAGAAAAGCAGCCCTGATTTGCCATTTTGATCAAAACATGTCTGAACAAGCTTGAGAGCTGTCTTAAGGCCTTCGAAAGGATTTTTTCGAAAGGGGGGGGGGCATTAAAAAACTTGAAGACACGTCAAAAACACGACATTTTGTTATATTTTTACAAATTCGACAATATTTTTAGGGGGGCCACTTATCAATCCCTTTCTTTGGATACGCCTTCGAGCTATCCTTATAATTTTTTTTTCTTCTGAGCAAAAACCTATATAAACAATAGAAGAGCCTCAGACAGACATTTGCTTTTTTCTGTTCTGAACAATATTGAATTTTTTTCATTATTGCTTATCGTCTTTGATAATCTCCTTCTGCTGGTATTTTTTTTAAAGAAAATCAGTCCATATAATCGTTTTCCGTTAATTTTTTCATTTTCTGACAGTGTGAAGTTATAAATGTATTTCGAAAGTCAGAAATGTATTTCGATTAGTTCAACATCCAACTCAACATATCCTGCAAGCTTCAACGTAATATTTAACTAAATACGATCTTTTAAAGGATACATATAAAAATCATCGTCTTCCTTGACTTAGTGCCAATTCATTTTAAATTAACACCATGCTAAAGGAAACATTTAAGATCTAAAAAGAATTAGATAGAAAAATCATAAGCTGAAAGAAATTCTGTGTTCACCATTTCCCACTTAAAATCAATAATGATTACGATTTTTTTTTCTATTTTTAGTTGCAACTTATTTCATAGCTTTAATCGTGTATTCCATTCCCGATGTCTAAATCTTCTTTCCTTATAATTCGATTATATTTATTTTCCATTTCATTTCGCTTAAAACTACCTCTACTTATTAGCAAATAATTTTAATAAACACATTTCTCAATCTAAAATAATTTAAACATTAATACATAATTTAGTTTCAATGATCTCCATGACTGCTTTTCTTTCAAAAACTATAACACAGTAAATGTTACATAGATTAGCAGGTACATGATCTAACAAAAGTTTCATTTCTATATCAGCAGTTGATCCATTTCGTTTAATATTCTATTCATGCTTTGAAACGTCAAAAAAATAAAGGACATACCGTTTTAAAATCATTGTAACTTACTTTTGCTCCACTATTAACATTTTATGTTTATATCCTAACTGTAAAAACCGTTGATAAACGTTAGAATAATCTCCATTAGCATTACTGAAATCCCAATTAGGATCTTTTTGTTGATATTTATATCCATTTACTCTCACTTCAATCCTATCAGTGCTCATACGGTCAAATACCATATGATTATGCGTATAACTGTTATCTTTTTCACATTTCTGTAACACAAAAAAAAAATTTTAGTTGTAGTATAGCGTTCACTGACTAGCTTATATGTTAATCATTTTTCCGTTTTATTATCACTTTTATGGGTATTATACGCTTCCCACTTCAATTCAAGTGAGCTGCCCTTTCCTAATCCAGCTTTTAATTGTTCCGCCTTCTTTTTTAATCCGATTTCTAATTGAGTCACTATGGGTAAACTGGGATGTAATATCAGTAACATCCATGATAAATGCATTGCATGTTTTTTTAAATTATGCGCTACAGGTTTTATAATCATATCAGAAAAATCGTTTCTTTAAATATAAATTGATATATAACGTCTCTAAAAACACGATTAATATCTTGACCAAATCCAAATAATCCCGAAAATGGTAAATACATACTAACCACGTTATTTTCTTTTGTTTTATTAAATCTTTGAAATAAATCACTATGAAAACGTTATTTCGTTTTGTTATAATGGTTCCATCACCTACTGAAACAGGTGTAAAAGTGTTTTCAAACTCATTTTTTGCTTTAAAGGAATCAACAGATTGGGTTTTATCTTCATATCAAAACATATTAGCTGATGCACCGACTATAGCTATCAGAAAATTCTAATAAATTTTTAACAGTGTTCGTTATACTTACATATTCAATACTCTCAGTACATTTTCCATTCATAATATATTAAGCATTTCCAAAAAAATTAAATCCATTATTTGTTAAAGTAGCTTCATCATTATTTCGCATATTGATTCCATCCAATCGTGTGATTCGTACTTTTGCATAAAGGTAACTATTACTTGCAAGAATTCAAGATCCCACATTTTTTATAAGGAAACTATAATTTAATTTTTAAGTTTCATTCTAAATATTGTTTTCTCTAGCTTCTGTATATTCATATTTGGTTGTAGAATTACCAGTAATAGTCTTTTCAAATATTTCCCAATATGGAGCAACAACTTGATTCACTGTTATTCATATATAGAATGTTCTTTTTTAAATAAACTTTAAAAGATTTTCAAACAGTGGAAGCTGATCTTCAATTGTAACTGAGGTTGTTAACGAGTGTATCACCAGGGATGTACTTTAATTCCCTTCCCTAAAATCATTGCATCAAATAAGCCTTTCCTTTGTCCATCAAGATGTTTGTTGAAATATCTCTCATTATTTGAAACTATATCTTTTAGGGATTTCACATCATTTAACTCTCTTTGATTTTAATCTGTCCAATATTTTCCATATTCAGTCGCTCTATTTTTAAATAGTTCCAGTCGAGGTTTAATTGTTATATATGAAACGAGCTTCATCTCTTATATTTTTTATGGACGTCTTGAATAATTGAGAATTGGCGATATTTTTAAAGAAACTACCAATCCCGCTACCATTCGGTTTGTATACAATACATGTTTCTTACTGATCAACATTTATTATAGATATATTTTATTAAATAATTTTATTAAATTTTTCCATTCCAAAACACATTAAATATTTTCTCCATTCAGATCAATTAATCTACCTATTGACCAGTTATAGTAATTTTTAGCGTGTTGATATATTCGTTCCGATTGGTTGGAAGACATTGCCTTTCTATAGGAATTTCACAGAATAGCGTTCTAGGTTCATTTTTGGAGCAAAACTCCATATAACCTCAGAAGTTGTATTCCAATTCACAGCTGAAGTATCCACTAATTAGCAGTGAAAATGTATTTTATCAACATTTCTTGTAATATTAGGAACTTTAGTCCTTCATTATATTTACTACTTATTTCAGCTTCATTTTCAAATCCTATAATAAAACATAAATCATTATATTTTGAAGCAACTACCTCCACTCCTTCTCCCTCTAGAGGGCCCTGACCTTCGATAACCTTTAAAAATATGTGTATTATAAAATTGAAATCTTGCGAAATAGATCTTCTGCTTGAATTAAGTACAACAAAATTGTTTTCAGCTTCACAACTTTGCTCAATCCCAATTTATAAGGTTTTAAAAATATGCAAACACATTTCCTAAATAAAAAAAAAAAAAACATTGCTATGGCTCAGAATATTGCATACCGCCAAAGAGTATTTAGTTAAATTTAGGTTTATCAAGGGAATCTGTCCGTATTACTACAAAAGCCAACTGGGAGGTGAAAATCATCATTTCGTAATAACAAGGAGGAGAAATTTAAAATCAAAACTTCTTTAGGCTGTCGAAATGATATTTCAGGATTGTGCTTTCACAACGGGGCTGAAAAGCAAACTACTCAATCCTTTTTATGAAAATTTGTTTTCGAGTCTTTCTAAGACACTGAGGTGAAGAAATTGATATCATTATTTTTTTGGCTGTCTGTTTAAGTTTTATGGGTTTGTTTTTTGCAAAGCAGGGTGATTTTTTCAACTATGTTGTTTTTATTGGATTTCTATAATAGAAAGTAAATATATGAGAATTGCAAAAATCATTAATTTAAGTTTTGGATTTTGGTGAGGAAATGGTGACCACTTTACTGCTTATTTTCATCTAATTAAAGCTCTGCATTATATGACATATCACCTCCTCTGTTCATCCTAAACCATTAAAATAAAGGTCAAACTTTTCAGGACTTCAATAAAAGTTCGTATAACTATATACTTAAAACTAAGTATAGTAGTCGAAATACTCCTTCCAAGGTCGGAGTAATCATTTAAGAAAAACACATTTTCAAAAAATTGTTTATAAAAGTAGGCAAATAATTATGTTTTTATTTTTGTTTATCTAGCAGGTATAGATGGGTCTCTGAATTCTCATTTCGAATCTGAAGGATGGCATCGATTTTTTTTTCAAATATTTACCAATAAAATGTTAATAAAAAGTGAAAATTCATACAACTTGATTTAACCACGGAAATGGAATGCAACTACAATTTAACTTCAGAGTTTCTCACCTTCTCAATACCAACCAATCACAAAATAAAGTTATGTTCTTGCTTAAGAGTTGCATATATTTGTCCATAAAATTGTCTAAACTGCTAAATATACCGATGAGGATTTTTATACTTGCTTTGATACATTCCATCCAATCATATTTCCACGATTAATTGTATATAAATCAAAATTTTCACAGGACAATTCTTTTACTTAATGCTAAACCGGGGTCAAATTTCAAATTTTATATTTGTGCTTAACAGACGTATTGAGACTTAAACGTTTGAGTTGAATATATGAAAATATAAAGATTAAAAAAAAACACCTGAAATCCACCACAGCTTGAAATCCTGAGAATTTAAATAACCGATCTATACATATCAAATGCAAAAATGAAAAACACATAATAATTTGTTTTTTAAGGAGTATTTCGACTCATATACTTAGTTTGAAAAAGATAACTACATGCATCTTCATTAGAGTTCATGTTTTTCTGACGATTTTGGTTTTTATTCAAATATTTTCGGATGAAAAAAAAAACACTTAAATCTACCACAGCTTGAAACCCTGAGAATTTAAATCACCTATCTATACCTATCAAATGCAAAGATGACAAACACATAATAATTTGTTTTTTAAAGAGTATTTCGACTCATATACTTAGTTTGAAGAAAATAACTACATGCATCTTCGTTAGAGTTCATGTTTTTCTGACGATTTTGGTTTTTAAACAAATATTTTTGGATGTATAGAAGAGGAAATAGTAACGAAGAGCTCTAAACTGACATAACTCTAGACTGACAGGACTAGCCATTACAAACATTCACCTAAATATTGATGTAGACATCGACCTTGAAATAAATGGATATGGTGGGAGTGGAAATTGAGAAATAGACTTTCAAACAGTTCGTGGTAACGAACTGTAGTAAGGAGTGACCCGGCTCAATAGTAACCAAAACTCTATAAAACGGAATTTTGATACCAATAGTTACATCAAAAGAATTGCATTTTAATGCTGATTCTAAATATATAAGTTTCATCAAGTTTAGACTTACCCATCAAAAGTTACGAGCCTGAGGAAATCTGCCCTATTTTAGCAAATAGGGTGAAACACCCCCTAAAAGTCATAGAATCTTAATGAAAATCACATCATCAGATTCAGCGTATCAAAGAACCCTATTGTACAAGTTCCAAGATCCTATCTAGAAAAATGTGGAATTTTGTATTTTTTGCAAGAAGACAAATCACGGATGCTTGTTTATTTGTTTGTTTTTTTTTCTTTTTTCTTTTTCCCAGGGGTGATCGTATCGACCCAGTGGTCCTAGGATTTTGCAAGAGGGCTCATTCGAATGGAAATGAAAAGTTCTAGTGCCCTTTGTAAGTGACCAAAAAAATCGGAGGGCACCTAGGCCCCCTCCCACCCTCATTTTTCCCAAAGTAGTCGGATCAAAATTCTGAGATAGCCATTCTATTCAACATAGTCGAAAAACCTTATAACTATGTCTTTGGGGACGACTTACTCCCCCACAGTCCCCGTGGGAGGGGATGCAAGCTGCAAATTTTGACCAGTGTTTACGTATATTAATGGTTATTGGGAAATGTAAAGATGTTTTCAGGGGGGTTTTTTGGTTGGGAGGGGGGGTTGAGAAGAGGGGGCTATGTGGGGGAAATTTTCCATGGAGGAATTTGTCATGGGGGAAGAAGATTTCCATAAAGGGGGCGCAGCATTTTCTAGCATTATTTAGAAAAACAATGAGAAAATAAATATGAAAAAGTTTTTTTCAACTGGAAGTATGGAGTAGCATTAAAACTTAAAACGAACAGAAAAAATTACGCATATAAGGGGTTCATCTCCTCCTAATACCTCACTCTTTACGTTAAAGGATTCTTAGCAATTTTAACTATTTATTGTACGGCCTTTGTGATTCAGGGGACAAAATTTAAGCTTTAATGCAAAGAGTTATTGACGAGGTATTGACGAGTGGGCGAACCTTCTCATATGCGTAATAAAAACATACGTACATAGAAGTTTGTTACGTAAGCTAATTCGTTAGTTACGTATATCTTTTACTAATGAAAACGTTCGTAAAAACTAAAAGTTCTAGTTGCCTTTTTAAGTACCCAAAAATTGGAGAGCAACTGGGCTTCCTTCCCCTCCTTTTTTTGCAAAATCATTCGATCAAAACTATGGGAAAGCCATTTAGCCAAATAAACAAATATGCAAATTTTGCTTTAATTATTCATCTGCGGAGAGCCGAAATCAAAACATGGATTAACTAAAAAACGTTCAGAAATTAAATAAAAAACAAGTTTTTTTTAACTGAAAGTAAGGAGCGACATTAAAACTTAAAACAAACAGAAATTACCCCGTATATGAAAGGGGCTGCTCCTTCTTCAACGCCCTGCTCTTTACGCTAAAGTTTTTACTGTTTTCAAAAAGTAGAGTTGAGAGAAAGAGTCAAACTTTAGCGTAAAGAGCAGGGCGTTGAAGAAGGAGCAGCCCCTTTCATAAACGGGGTAATTTCTGTTCGTTTTAAGTTTTAATGTCGCTCCTTACTTTCAGTTAAAAAAAACTTGTTTTTTTTATTTAATTTCTTATAAAAGTGTGAGTTCCGTAATTTAAGCAAAGTATATCGAACTTTTAAACATGGAAAGATATGCAACGTTGGTATGAAAAGTAGAATTTTGATTAGTAAATTTTTGAGATTTCGTTGAAGTATTAAAACACTATTTTTAAAAAGAAACAGTCATTAGTTAATGTTTTATTGCCTGTATATAAAACCCTCGTTTTAAATGTTTTTTTTTGCATTCCCATCTGTTACATTATAAAAAAATCAATTTTTATTGTTACATTCCTAAAAAAACTAGTTTTTAATGTGTAATATATCTTTTGCGAATATACAAGTTGTATCTTTATCCTCATTTCCTACCCTTCATTACTACCATAGTTAATAAGCGATGCCACAAAGTTAGGCGACATGCTAAATGATTTGACCTATACAAATTTTCACAAAGAATGCGTGACTCCAAAGGATGGTCACTTTCAAGATCACTTTTTTTTACAATAAAAAGACTAACTCACTCGCTATAGTGGTCAGAAGTTTAAAGGTAAAAAATTATGCCGAAAATATTAAATATCATTTTTTTTACAGAGGGTGAACAGCTTTTTATTTTTTGTTATGGTGAGATGGTTTTTATAACTTACTGTTTTTGTATTAATACTTTTATATCATTTCAATTTCAACATATTTATTAGAACTTTAACCCTCACCAGGTTTTGGATTAGATTACAACCATTTCCACTACCTACTTACGACGCATAGTTGTCGAGGTTCCCTTTAAATTGCAGACATTTCTTTGTTTTTAAATTTATCCGAGCAACCTATTATGCGAGCAACCGTAAAGAAAATCCTGGATCCTCCCCTGCTCAATAGTAACCGAAGCTCTAAAAAACAACATACATATCAAAAGGATTGGCTTATTATGCTGGTACCAAATATATAAGATACTTTACGTCCAGCGTTCAAAGACTACTGTTCAAAGACTACGAGCCTGAAAAAGTTTGCTTGATTTTTTAAAAAAGGGGAAGACACATCGTAAATATCTCAAAAAGCCTTGCCGAAAATAACACCATCAGATTCAGCGTATAAGAGAACGCAGCTGTATAGGGTTAAAGCTCCTATCTGCAAAAATGCGGACTTTCCCAGAAGATGTATTTTTCCATGAGAATTTGCCCTTCCGTGCCCTTTCTCCTCTGAATCGTTTGATCGAAATTTAAAGATACTATAGCCTTTTGTTCAGTATAGTTGAGAGACCCAATAACTTTGCCCTACGAGTTAATTTGACCTCCCACAACCCCCATGGAAAGGTATTGAAAATATATAATTTGCCCATTGTTTACGAATAGAATCTGCTATTTGGAAGTATGCATTCTTTTTTTGGGTAAAAAATTGAATTCTTTGCTGGAAGATTTTCAGCAGGGAGAACTTTCCATTGGGAAGCTTATTTCCGGGGGATATAATTTTGAGGGGAAATTTTACACTAGGGCGATTGGCCAGAACTCGTAAACAAAATTCTTTTTATTTATTTTAAGTTTTTCTTTGTGAACCCAATCTTACGCGTGGACATGTTAGGAGTGATTGCCCAGGATAAATTTTTAATGGTATTGAACTGTCTAGACGATTTTTCTGGGAAGAGGAATAATTTTTCCGTGGAGTTGGAGCTGGATTTCCTGGAATTTAAAAAAAAACCATTTGAAATTAAATTAAAGGTTTTTTCCGTCTGAAAGTACGCCTAAGAAGAAACATTAAAATGAACAAAAATATGATATATATGAAGGGGATTGCCGGCTCTTTCTTTACGTTTAAGTTTAAATTTAGTTCCGATTCTCTAAGAACGACTCCCGAAACATCATTGTAGTTTAGATAGAACAATGAGAAGCTTAAGTACTAAAAAACTTCAGCGTGAATAGTCGGCTGCTTAGAAAGGTAATCCCTTTAGTATGTTATCGTTTCTATTCGTTTTAATTTTTGCTGTTGCTCCTTGCTTTCAGATGATTTGTTTTCTATTAAACTTCTGGTGTAAGTTCAGGTTTGTTTGCCGAATCATTAATTTGGAGAAATCATTAATTTGGAGAAATCATTGCACTTGTTATTGCTCTGTATTAGTCCGCGAAGCCACACCGAAAGTCGGCGGCCACCGCCGAAAATAGTTCAACGGGCCGCCACCGAAAACATGTTGGCGTGCCGCTGAGAGGTTCGGCGGCGGCGGTCCGCCGATGAATAACTGTCACCGATTTTTATTTAGTCCTATATAGCTTATACAAGTGAGTACAGCTGTAACTACGGACGTTCTATTGTCTTTGCCATCTGTGGGTGATTTTCGGCGATTTTACGCTGAAATTAGCGATTAGTCACTGCCAAACGTTCGAAGTTAGCTCCACATCGCGTGAACAAGCTCATTTTTATACGTGATAATTACAAGGTAGTCAAAACTTTCAAAGGAATAATTTATTATATACATTCAGTGTTAAAGGGTATTTGGTATTCGAACACTAATTCCAAACTCTCAATCTTATGAATAGTCCTACACTTATATTTTCTAGTCTACCGTTTGCTGAGTTAAGCGTAAATCTCACGATCTAGAAACCTCCACTAGTTTTTGCAAAGTCATGTCGTAAGGCGAATATTGTAGATCTAAGTAGCCTATATATAACCACTGCCTAAACACTCGGACAAGATATTATATAACTAGGTAACGATGAAATATTTCATCGTTATATTGATAATTATCAATGTTGTGAAAAACGCTATGAATTTTTATAAAGACAGTATTGAAAATTCCAAAGAAAATTAAAAAAGTTACTGAAAATGCCTTAAAAATGGCGAAAACGCCGAAAAATAGGTGGCGGGCCGCCAATAGTTTTTCGGCGGCGCGCCACCAAAATTTTTAAGGCGCGCCGGTGACGCACCACCGCCGACATAACTTCTCTCCGCCGCCGCCGAATTTCGATACGGCACGGCTTTGGGGACTACTCTGTTGGCGATTATTGCCTTTCTATGCTTTATTTTTGTCGTCTTTCTGAAAATAAATGACATAAAATTCTCGTTTTCGGGCCAAGAGAATAAAGCATCAAAGATAATATTGAACCTAAAGCAATAATGTTTCAGATTGTCGTTTAGCCTATTTTTTTTTTTAATTTGAAAAGAGGTTTGAGGTTTTGTCTCTAATATCAGCAATAATCGTTTTTGCTATGGGTTCCAATCCCGTACTCTGGCTCTAAAACCTACTCTGTTAAGAGCTTGATTTACTACGCGGAACCAAGCCCTACTTGAGCCTGAAACTGAAGCTATAACCAATTTTGGCTCCCAAGTTTTTTGCAACGAAATTTCATTTTGAACGTGCGCGCGAAAAACCTCCGAATGTTGAAGACTTATCCCCGAAAACGCCCCGAGCTTTTAAAACTTGATCGCAAATTTTAGATTCGAGAGTGAAGCCCTGCATCCAGTTCGAGAAGGATTTCAAAATTCAAAAACGTGTTAACAATTCCTTGACTTACTCTTTGCATGTTGAAGTAGAACGGAAGGAAATGAGATTCAAATATACTGATAGCAAATTACCCAATTAAAATTTCTGTTTATTTTTATTTTGGTAAAATTATAGTTAATTGACTTCTTGCTATCTCGGAAAGGGTTTGGGTTAGGAAAACGAAACTTTCAGGGATGGGGTTACAGGCTAAAGTATGTCCCGGGAAGGAATTTTAGAGTACCCACCGCGGTAAAATTCTAGTTAATTGACTTCTTGCTATCTCAGAAAGGGTTTAGGTTAGGAAAATAAAACTTTCAGGGATGAATCTATAGACTAAAGTATGTCCTGGGAAGGTATTTTGAAGCAACTACCTCTACTCCTTCTCCCTATAGAGGGCCCTGACCTTTGATGACCTTTAAAAATATGTGTGTTATAAAAGTGAAACCTTGTAAAATAGATCTTCTGCTTAATTGAAGTACAACAAAATTTTTTCAGCTTCATAACTTTGCTCAATTCCATTTTACAAGGTTTTAAAGATATGATAATACATTTCCTAGATTAAAAAAAAAAACAAAAACATTGATATGGCTCAAAATTCTACCTAAATAACAGGAACTGCATTTTCAGAACTAAAGGCAGAGAAAAAGCAACTGGTAACTGAAAATTAAGGTAAAATGTTGTTTTATCAAAATTTCAATAGGTATAGACCTGTCATGTATGCAGATTTTAGGCCTCTCTAAAGGGAGAAGGAGTGGAGGTGGGTACTCTAAAATACCTTCCTGGGACATACTTTAGCCTTTAGACCCATCCCTGAAAGTTTCATTTTCCTAACCTTAACCCTTTCTGAGATAGCAAAAAGTCAATTAACTAAAATTTTACTGGAATTTTAAATCATATGAGGTTTTTTTCATAATTTGAGAAAAATCTTTTGATCTTTGAAACCTTATGAATTGAGATCAAAAAGTCATGAGGAACAAAACAATTTTCTTTTGCTGCCTTTATGCAAAAGATCCATTTTGCAAGTTTTCACTTTTCAGATATTTCAGAAGGTCAGTGCCCTTTGAAGGGAGAAGCAGTAGAGGTAGGTGCTTCAAAATATCTTCCCTGGAGATCATTATTGCTTTTTAGCAAAAAGCCCCTAAATTAGAATTTTACTTGTTTTTCTTGGTTAAATACAGAAAATATGTATTAAACAGGTTTTTCAGGTTGCTTCTACTCCATTAAATTTTTGTCCACTAATCTGTTAATTTTATGTTCTAAATATTGTTTGTTGTTTGTGCATATTTATTTTGATGTTTTTTTTTAATATTTAAGGTAATTATTTCTGAAATTATTTCTCAGTTTTTTTCAGAATATTTAACCTATAGATTTAGCAAATAAGAACAACCTCAGAAAATATTACAGTAATATTAGAAGAAATTAAAAATGTAGGCTATGCTATTAAACGAAATCTAAATCAATGTCATAGCAATCTATAAAATCTGTATAACTTAAATGTTCTGCACATGGTAGATGAGTAATGCACTAAAAAATTGTTTTTTGACAAAACATTACATAACTGCAAAAGACTTTTACACAAATTGCTGGTTTTCTGCATCACAGGCTTCAAAATGTAAACAAAACAAATACAAAGAGTTATTTTTATTCAGAAAACATGGTGTTCCTGACTGTCATCAGACAGAAAACTTCAAGTTTACAGCACATGCCAAAATCTAATTTATTTTAGAAATTACTAATCAATGACAGATTCTGCATCAGTTTCAATCTGTTTGAAGCAGATGAGCCCATTGACAAGAATGTTTCAATTTGATATTTTATAAACTGGAAACAAAATGAATCATTTTACATTTTCCCTGAGAAACAATTAGAGTGATACTCCAAATGCTCAGACCAGGCCTAAGCTTAGACAAACCATTTGATTAAAATGTATCTTCCCCAAACATAGAATTCAGGTTGCTAATCTTGAATAAAGTAAAAAAAAGTTTTTTTCTAATGAAAGTAAAGAGCAACATTAAAACTTGAAACCACAGAAATTATTCTGTATTTGAGGGGGCTTCCTCATCCTCATCCCTGTTCTTTATGCTAAGAACTCGATTGTTTGTTAATGCATGGGCTTTTTAATGAGAAAACAAAGTTTTTTTTAAGCACTATAGAATTTTAGTGTAGATAGCAAGGGGTTTTATGCCTAAACACTTTTTTTTACTTAGTGTGTGTTGGTTTTTAATAAAATACATTCTCAGGGCTACCCTAAATTTGAGAAGAGCTGTTCACTTTGTAAGCTCTCATTCATTCACTTCATAAGAAAAAGGAGAAATTTCACGTTTTGTAGGCAGTGGCTTCAGGCCTCATGTAGGCTACATTTTTAATTTTATTTTAATGAGAAACTTTAAAACAGCTCAATATTCACTTTTCTCTTAACATTCTCTGAAAGTTTCAACCTGATACCCCAAGCTGTATCCAAGGTATAGTAGATATGCCATTTTGATAAATTGACAAAGCATAAGGTCTTTTGATTTACCTGGCTTCTTAACTTTACATGGATTATAAATCCCATCA
Source organism: Artemia franciscana (assembly GCF_032884065.1). Taxonomy (NCBI): domain Eukaryota; kingdom Metazoa; phylum Arthropoda; class Branchiopoda; order Anostraca; family Artemiidae; genus Artemia; species Artemia franciscana. The sequence goes on along the minus strand of NC_088865.1, from coordinate 24,879,906 downwards.
AAGAATAAAGTGTAAAGCTATTTAGTGAATCCAAAACAAAAATAGTTCAGTCAAGCTGCTTCTCCTTTCTCAATACAAAACAAGAAGTTGCTGGATGAAAATAGTGTCTTTTTTTTAACTCTTCCTCCTCCCCAAGGTTAAAATTTGAAATCTATGTGTTCCCTCTTAATACTCCATGAAAGTTTACACAATACCCCTGACATTCCAGATATTGATATTGCAGATACCACAGGTTAAAAATCTGGTAACATATAGTGTCTTTTGATTTACCTTGCTATGGGAAAGCAAACATTAAACTGTCACATAGGGGAGTGCTTAGAGGAAAATTAAAAGAGACTACTTTCATTCAAGTTCTCAAAATGCAATGTCTGCAATATTTCAGGAATGGCCTAGGGGATGTAGTTGAAACATTCTGGCAATATAAGAGGAGAAGTAGGAGGTGTCAAGAGAAACTTCATATTTTACTTTGGAGTAGGAGCTAAATATGTTCTGCCAAAGGTCAACCTATACATTTTTTTTTACAGTAACCTGCTGTAAGGCTTAGGATTTATTCATGGTTAAGTGACAAGGTAAATCAAAAGACATTCTGTGTTGCCAGGCTATCAGAAAAGCTTATCTGCAATATTTTAAGATCAACTTTGGAAAGGAAACTTTCAGGGAGTATTTTAAGAGGGGTGTTAGACCTCGAATTTGAGGCTTGGGGAGGAATAGAGAGGGGTCAAACATTTTGCATCTCAAATCTGCCTAGAAGCTTTGGCACTTCAACCCCCTGTGGGACCAGAATGTATTCACACTGAAGTAGTAATGTAAATTAATGTTAGAAAATCCACATCCACAATAGTATCCACAATATCTCCTGAACAGTTTTGGAGATCTAATTTTAAATTTCTTGAGATGTTGCAGGGTCAAGTACCTCAAATTTTGACTTAGAGAAGTAAGAGATAAATCTACAGTAGCTGCTTGTATCCAGGTAATCAAATAGTGTAGGTTATCAAAATAGAATATCTTCAATTTTTCTGTAATAGCATGGGGTATCAAGTTCTAGCTTTCAGGGAGGGTTGGGGAGGCCAAATGGACTTCAATTTATGGTTTAGGGGGAGAAGACAGAGTAGAAAAGGCCAGGGGCTAAAAGTCTGAAGCTTCCATAGAGTGTGAGATAGGGAAGGAGGGGGGATAAGTAGAATTCAAACCTTGAGTTGGACAGAGGGGAATAGTCTAAAGAATGGTTCTCCAATCTGTTGAATTTTCGTCATTCTGAGCCTCTGTTGAATTAGAATCTATTCACTATGAAGTAGCAATTTAGAACAACAAAAACCACGTCCATTCAGGATATCAAAATAAAGCATTTTTATGGCACTTGGTATTTACCAAGTGACATATAGCAATCACAATTTCTGTCTGTCAGTCCTGCTTTTGCTAGTTAGGGCACTTCCAAATAAGCTAGGACAGTGAAATTTGAAGGCGTATCAGGGACCAGACAAGATTAAATAAAAAATAGTGGTTTCCCCAATTTGACCACCTGTGCCATGGGAGTAGGGGGACAGTTAATTCAGAAAAATTAGATAAATGAGATATTTTTAACTTAAGAATGGTTGATTGGATTTTAATGAAAGTTGATATTTAGTTGATTCTTAATTGAACATTTAATTATTATGAAACCACAAATGATTTTTAGCCAAAAAAAAACATGCTTTGTCCATGTTAACCAAGTTTTTAGGGGTAGAGAGCAAGTCAGGCTTGGGTCCAGAGGTTTTAACTTTTGATGCTCAAATTATATACAACTAATAACAACTTACCACAGCACCAAGCCCTCTGAGGCTAAAACAGCAACGTTTACTCTCTTTCCATCCCAATCTATTTAAAGTCTCCATCTTCACACCCTTCCAGGAAGTTCCCATTTCCTTTGAATCTTTTTCTATGACATCCTCCTACCATAACCACAGACAAACTGATTTCTATCAGGCCTAGACAGTTGGCCAAAAAGGACAATCTTTGGCAGTCTGCCATTTTTCATCCACAGAATATACCTCAGACATCACAACCTTTCGTTCACTATAGTTCTAGAAAGCAGGATTGAAATACACTTTTTATAGGCTACAGCCTACTGTTTTGAAATTTCGTCAGTCAGCCAGAGTAACCACAACAATCTGTATGCAATTTCTCTAGAAAATATCTAGTAAATCTTTATCTGCTTTTCAGAGCATCCATGTTTCAGAGCCATATTTGACCACTCTAGCTTCTAAAATTATAATCTTGGTTTGTAGACTTATCCTCCTATTCTTCCAAACTTTTTTTGACTGGAAAAACACCATGAGCCTTTTCTATTCTACTTTGACATATTCACTGCTCCCACTGTGATTACTACCAAGGTAATTTTCTTACAAGAATAATATTCTTGCTAAAGCTGTTCTATCAACAGAATCGAACATTTGCTCTTAATCTATAAAACTGAGGACTAAAGGTGTTTGACAGCTCAGGTACTTCTCGATTATTAACCTAAGAGTGAAAATTTGGATGACATATCCTCTATTTTTTCTAAAACCGCACTGTGTTTCTCTTATAGCTTTGTCTACACCATCTCTCAGTCTAAAAAGTATCACATTGCTAAGTATTAACTACATAAACCAGGCTAATACCTCTATAATTACCACACTCACTCTTATCACCTTTCTTAAACAGTTGTCATATTAAGGTTTTTCTAAATTCGCTAGGTACTTTCCTTTTTTCAAAAATCATACTCATAATCTTCAGCAAGGCCGTATCCAGAGAAATTGTTAAGGGGTTTGAACCCTCTCCCCCGAAATGTTTGTCCAACTGGTAAAAAAAAGAAACAAAAACTAATATAAACCAATTTTTGATGCATTGAAATTTTTTTTTGTAAAACCCCTGCCAAAAAAATTCTTTTGTACCCTACTCCCTGTCTATGTACCCCATCCTTTCTGCCTGAGTAAATTGATTTTATATCACCTAATGTCATGCTTGCTGCCCCTGGGATATTAGTTTCTGAAACTCCTAATAAGTCCAGTTCGAATCGTCTGAATTCTTCTGTCAAAATGTCGATACTATAGTCATTTTTTAAAGTCGTAACATTCCAAGTTTCAATTTTCATATTCTTTAACTCATTGAAATTAATTTGGTCTCAGGAAAAGCAATGGTCCGGGTTGCCAGTGTAAGATGGGGATGTTAGTTTTTTAATTTTTGATTTAACTTTTTTAATTTAAGGTGATTATTTTTGAAATTATTGCTCAGTTTTTTTTCAGAATATTTAACCTATAGATTTACCAAATACAAATAACCTCAGAAAATATTATTGTACTATTAGAAGAAATTTAAAAATATAGGCTATGCTATTGAAAAAAATCTGAATCAATGTCAGAGCAACCTATTAAATTGTATAATATAAAGTTTTTGTAATGGTAGATGAGTTAAACAGTAAAAAATTGGCTTTGGATTTTATTAAAAGGATTTTAGATGCTAAAATTACATGATTTGGTCTGATTTTTGCAAATCGTGATTTTTTTGACTATTTTATTTACCCATAGGGTAAAGGCACCGATGATTTGACAGTTTTTGTAAAAAAAAAAAAAAACAAAACAAAAAAAACACTCTCTACTCCAGAATTTCTAATTTAAAGACTTTTGGTTTGAAAAGGGTTTCAGTATTTAGGAAAAACATCTAGGAATCGAACTATTCGATGAGAAGTTTGAAGTTTTATCTGAAAAGGGTACAAAGATCCGATTTACCAAAATTAGAGCGTTTTCTCCGACAAAGTTGACACAACAAAAAAGATACCTGTTTTCGATACAAGTCGGAACCCAATTCGACACGTGTCGAAATACCTAGGGAATACCTGTGGGTGGAACCTGGTGTATTCGACATGTATATTCTTGTTTCTTTGTTTTTCTTCAACTTCACTTAATGTATAAAAGTATAAAATACTATTCAAAAAGTTGAAGTAATAAAACTTACAAAATTGTTTCAACTATGTAGTATTTAGTATAACAAAATTGGTTAATCACAAGGAGTGCGATATTGTGACCTTGATCACATAAATCTTCTTTTTCCCAAGTGTTGCATATGTGCCACAGGAATAGTATTTCCAAACGCTTTCTGGAATAGCCCACTTCCTGTTAGTCTTAATGGTCGAGCAAAGATTTGTTCATTGTTGACAGTATAAATGTCATCAACATTTGGCCATTTCAAAGTATGATCTGCGATTCTAATTCACTTGAAATTTTTTTAGTTTGGATTGTCCTTTGTCAGGAAAGTCTAGAATTCTACCGACAGAATATGGCACCTCGCTTTTTTATCGCTAAAGAAAACGGCGTAGTATTCGTCAAGCTGCGGTTCAACTTCCGACCCAACTGGCGGCGGAATTTCGGAGTCGGATACAGAAAATGATTGTGACTTGCCATCTACGACTATCGCCTCATTACGAACTTTGTTTCCTCTTTTGGCTTTTGCATGACGGTAGTCAAGATTGGAATGATGTTGATAGAACTTCCTCCTTACCATTCCAGAAGTAGCTGCTTTCAGTGCCACTTGCGCCACAGTGTCACTTGTCTTGTCTTACGCTAAGCTGAAAGAAACTAATCTGTTCGTGGGGAGGGAGGTAAACGCCTAGAACCGTATTTCCTATTCAAGGTTATTAGAAATTATGACACCAAGGAGTTTAACATCTTTCACTAGCGTTTCGGAAGGGATTGGGTGCAGGAAAGCGAGAGAAGATTTTTTTCAAAAAATTTAAGAAGTTTTTTTGTCATTATATTTCATTTTGTGGATTTTATTTTCATATGTAGATTATTAGCTTCATAGAAAACATAGGTTAGGATTTTAAGGGGATCGCATCTGATATTTCTATGACATCATTCTTGGTGTTTACCCCCCTCCCCCGCCCAAATAAGGTTTTCCAAATTTGAGAGTTTTATTTATTTCTTTTTAGTTTCATTGATAATTACTAAGGAAAGGGAACAACACTTCCCTGCGAACCTCTGTAATTTTTGGCAGTAGCGGGCACCCATAAATTAGACAGATATTGTTTCGTCAGTGAACCCTGGAATTTCTACATCAATTATATCTCACCTGTTTTACATGTTCAGTGAAGTTTCGACAGAGTTTCCTATATTTCGACCGGGCCTGCTGCTGTCTGTCAAAAATTTCGACAAGGCTGCTACAAAATATTCTCAAAAGAAATAAATCCATTTATATCGATTAAATCCATAAGTAAAGAAGCCATTATTAGTGTTTGAATTGGGCTGAAAGAGCATTTTTTGTGCACTGATATTCCACTGCATTCAACAAGAATTTTCGACACTTGGAACCTAGTTTTGACAATGTAATATTTGTTGCCATTTTCATCAAGAAAAATTGTTTAAAAAATTACCTGAAAAATTGTCGGGAGCTCCTTTTCTTCTCGAAAACAGGAAACTGACTGAATTGAATGTTCATGAATTGAATGACTGAATTGAATCTGAATTTACTGAATTGAATATGAATGACTGAATTGAATTGTGAATTGAATGACTGAATTGAAGGTACCGGATATGGTGTCAACGTTTCTTGTCGTTGAAATAGAAAAACGTCTTCAAGAGATGGCGCTCCAACTCATGGCTAAGCAGAGTTATTCCGTTTTGATGGAAAATTTCGACAGTGGTTCCAAAATTGCACTGCCGAATCATCGGTGCCTTTACTCTGTTCTTTAATTATCGCATGCTAATTCTATGTATTTCATACAAAGTAATTGTGTTAGGGGAAGGGCAAGTTGCTGAAAGAAAGACGAGAGGAAGACAAAAAACGTTGACACGTATCAGAGTAAAATAACTTATTCTAATGCAATTTTATTTTAGGCTCATTTTGATACGAAACGCCTGTAAAATTCAATAAATATGGCAGAAGAAAGTACATGGCTCCTAGAAGGTATGTGTTTTTAATATTTTATTTTGTGTTTTTTTTTTATGTGTATGTTTTGTGTATGTTTGTGTGTTTTTTTGTGTTGTGTGTTTGTTTTTTAACTTTATTTTGCAAGCGGTAAATTTATGTAAATTTTACTCTCATCGTCTCTTACTTAGTTGAAATCTATTTTAATTTGAGCATGGTGATCATAATACCAATGAACCAAATTACGTGCCTTTCCTGCTTTATGGATATTAAATAAAAAAATAAGTTTTTTCAACTAAAAGTAAGGAGTCACATTAAAACTTAAAAAGAGCAGAAATTAATCCCATATATGAAAAGGATTGTCCCCTCCTCGATACCTCGCTCTTTACGCTAAAGTTTGACTCTTTCTCACAACTCCACTTTTTAAAACAATAAAAAAACTTCACCGAAAAGAGCCAGCCGTCGAGGAGGGGAGAACCCCTTTAATATACGGAATTATTTATGTTCGTTTTAAGTTTTAATGTCGCTCCTTACTTTCAGGTGAAAAAAACTTATTTTTCTTATTTAATTTCTGAACGATTTCGAATTGATGCATGTTTTGATTTTGGCTCCCCGTACATGAATAATTAAAACGAAAATTGTATATTAATTTTTTTGAGCTAAATTGCTTTTCTCACAGTTTTGATCGGACGATTTTGATAAAAAAAAGGAGTGGGGGATTAGGCCTAGTTGCCCTTCAATTTTTGGGTTCTTAAAGATGCAACTATAACTTTTTATTTTCCTACAAACGTTTTTATTAGTAATAAATGTACGTAACTTTCGAATTAACTTCCGTAGAGAACTTCTATATTTTGTATATTTTTATTACGTGCTCGCGGCACGGCTTGCACGGCACGCGGCAGGCTTCTGTATATGGATTCTCATTGTATCTTGTGTTCTATTGCAGTGTTTTCAAAGATATTTGATTATTAAAGCAAGTCAATTTCTAACAATGGTATCTACTAAGCTTCAATGTTTTGGTTTTCTTTTTTAAGGTTCTTGTTATCCCTTGTTTTTTAATTTTATTTTATTTTTAATCTTTTTTTTCTTTTTTTCTTCTTTTTTTAGTTTTTTATTTTTTTCTTTTTAGTTTTTTTTGTTGTTTACTTTTTTTAGTTTTTTTATTTTTTTTATTTTTTTTCTTCTTTATTTTTTAGTATTTTTCTGGAACGTGCCCCAGCAACACGTATGCAAGGTGCTAATTCTTAACTGCGTAAAACTTGCGGATATACAACTGGTAATTCCTATGATATACTCTGATAATTCTTCGACACGCATTCTTTTTTATTTTCTCTTTCAGCTGCAAGCCTGGTTTCGCGTTGTTCTTGTGCTATATCGACACGCTTTCTTTTGGTAATTTCTCTCTGAGCCGCAAGCCTAACCCCTCCCCCCTCTTAAAGCAACACGTATGCAAGGTACTAATTTAACTGCGTAAAACTTGTGGATATACAACATTCTTCGCAGTACCATTGTCTGTGCATATAAATAGATTGTCTGGTCTACCGACTCTAGAGCATGCGACGTATAATTGTCCATGGGAAAAACAATGCGTATTAAGATCTATAGCGCATTTTTCTAATGATTGCCCTTGTTGAGCTTTGTTGATCGTGATTGCAGATGCTAATCGATTTGGGAATTACAATCTTTTAAATTGAAAAGGCAGGTCCGTTGGAATCATGGGAGTGCGAGGAATAAGAACAACATCACCCTCGGCAGGCCCTGTCAAAATTGTGATTTTCGTTTTCAGTTGTTTTTTTTTTCACGGCAAGTTGTGTGACGTTGCAAAGCTTTGGTGGGTTAATATTTCACAACATTATTATTTGTACGCCTATTTTTAGTTGTAGCACTTGGGGTGGAAACCCTGGGAGATCCAGGGAATTTAAAAATTCTGATGGATAGTTAACCGCTTCATTTGATTTCAAAACTTTGTCGACTGACTTGTTAATGACTGCCTGGTCTCGAATCTTGGTCAGAATAATATTGTTGATTTCGTGGACGTCTTTGTTCTTGGCTGCCAGAATTGCTCGTTCGCTTAGCCATTTATGATTTTTTATAATTGGCTAGAATATTCGGAAATACCTTTTCAACCAAATCATTTTTGACGTCACTAAATTATAGAATTCAGGAGGCAGCTGTATGCGTCCTGAAATTAAGTCAACTGGGAGCTTTCCGTTTCCAATTGCCAGCAATTGATCTGAAAATATTTCATCAGCGTGATCCTTTTGCAATCGGACACGCATATTTATAGTTAATTTTAATGTATTTACGCGTGCCCATAAATAAGAATTTTTCAGGCAAGCATTTATTTCATCTGCAGGTGTCGATCTAGGAATACTAGGTAATGTTTGCCTGAAATCTCCCGCAAGCATAATTAATGTGCTGCCAAAGGGTTTAGAATTTCCTCACAAATCTTGCAATGATCCCTCGAGAGCCTCGAGCGATTTTTTGTGCGCCATTGTGCACTTGTCCCAAACAATAAGTTTGCATTGCTGCAATACTTTACCCATCCCAGATGATTTGGAAATGTTGCACGTGGGAGTTTCTGTAGATTGCATATTCAGAGGCAATTTCAAAGCGGAATTGGCAGTTCTCCCACAAGGCAGCAACGTTGCGGCTATTCTGGACGACACAAGGGCCAACGCTGTCATTTTTGGATTGAATTGATGCCAGAAGCAATCTAATTAGAAACGTTTTACCAGTACCTCCTGGCTCATCCATGAAGAAGATTTCTCCAACTTCGTTATCGACACAATGCATTATCTGATCATAAATGCCTTTTTGTTCAGACGTTAACTTAGAAGTATTTGTTTGTATATACGACAGTACACATGTAGAAATAGCAGCAGTAAGATTAGGTGAAGGCATTCCTAAATGCTTGAGAAGTTTGTTCGCCATAGGTAAGCACAAATCTTCAATCATAACTAAAGTGCAGTTATAAATTTCTTTTGTAAAGGCCAAGGTCATATCTGACCTCTCTAGCCGTATTCGGTTGAGTATATCCTCGGCCATTTGCGATTTGTATTTCTCCCATAACTCTGTAGGAGATGAAGGAGAGTAAGTTGTCAATATGATTCCAAACAATGCAGGAATTTGACTTGGAGTTGACATTTCGCACGCGTCAATGGTGCAATTATCCCAGTGTTGGTCGTTCTCCAATAAATTCAGAGCTTGGCATGCACTACGATAAGTGTCATGTATAGTCACGTTTACAGTTTTCAAATGCTAAAAGAACGTCGGGCCGGGATCATTAACTAAAAGCAGGCGGAGAAAGAAGCATTCATGTTGATTGGGGTGAATGATGTAGATTCTTCCTGTCGTGGTTTCTTTGAAGATGTTAGTTTGGCTGTCGACTGACTCACCCCGTTTTCGACGTTCAAATGATTTTTTATTAGAATTCCACGTATAATACGTAGGCACTTCAGAATACGTTTTTTTGCAAACGAATCATTTTGACATAACGTGAAGAAAGCAGTTAACGTTGTATCCGGTGGATTCAGGGCTCTTCGTTGCACGTTGGATTCCGAAAAATAAACACGTTGACCATTCTGTAAATGTACCGCTAAGTGAACTACAGCTGGACTTAGTTCATGTATCGGAAATGATTGCCTTTACGGAATTACAATATTCCACGTTTATGTGCGCATTGTATGTTTTCGATAATAAAGGTGAATTTGGAACGACCCACTGGCTATCTACTTTGATGTAATGGTTACCCGGCTTTATGATTGCTGATTTTCCGCCATCTTTGGTAGACATTTTTCCATATAAAGGGTATCCATCATTGCCGGTAATTGTGTTAGGTACTAAAAGTCGAGGATATTGCTTTGTGCACCTTCCTCTGTCCATGCATGGTGAATTTTCATTCAGTTCACCGCAAGGTCCATGTATCATATTTTTTACCAAAATGTCATGTAAGTCCCTATCGACATCTACATCAGGTATTTCAGCGGAAATCACATCGTCAATATCATTAGAAGCAATTTTATTAAATAACCATATTAGTATATGTGCGTGTGGCAATCCTCGCTTTTGCCATTCCACTGAGTACAACCAGCATCGCACTGGCCCAAACACTCTAAGTTTTACTATAAAATTGATCAGTGATTTAACGAAGGTAAAATATAAGGACGTCATATACAAAGCCCTATATACTTATAATGACGTCATATGCGGACAAACACACAAACATACAGCTTATTTATATATGTATAGATAGATATGAAGGGGTTCGCCCCCTCGTCAATACCTATCTCTTTACACCAAAGCTTCAATCTCGTCCCGGTTCTTTAAGAATGACCCCTGAATCACAAAACCCGTAGAATAAAAAGTTGAAATTACTAAAAATACTTTTGCGTACAGAGCGAGGTATTGAGGAGGATGTGAACCCCCTTGTATGCGTAATTGTTTTTGTTCGTTTTAAGTTTTAATGCTGCTCCATACTTCCAGTTGAAAGAAGCTTTTTTTAGTTTTTTTTTCAGTTTTTTGTTTAAATAATGCTAGAAAATCCTGCGCCCTCTTCATGGAAATTCCCTTCCCTCATGATAAACTCCTCCATGGAAAGATCCTCCCACGTAAACCACTCGCTTGACCAAAACACCCCCACCCCACCGCGAAAAAGTCCCCCTGAAAACGTTTGTACACTTCCCAATAACTATTACTATCTGTAAACAATGGTCAAAGTTTGCAACTTGCAGCCCCTCTCCTGGGAACTTTGGGGGATTCATTAGTCCCCACAGATATTGTTTTTAGGTTTTTCAACTATGCTGAGTAAAATGGCTATCTCAAATTTTGATCTGGTGACTTTGGGAAGAAATGAGCGTGGGAGGGGGCCTATGTGCCCTCCAATTTTTTTGGTCACTTAATAAGAGCACTAGAACTTTTAATTTCCGTTCGAATGAGCCCTCTCGCGACATTCTGGGACTACTGGGTCGATACGGTCACCCCTGGGAAAAAAAATCGCAAATAAACAGGCATCCGTGATCTGTCTTTTGGCAAAAAAAGCGAAATTCCATATTTTTTTTTATAGGAGCTTGAAACTTCTGCAGTAGGCTTCTCTAATACACTGAATCTGATGGTTCGATTTTCGTTATAATTCTATGACTCTTAGGGGATCTTTCCCCTTATTTTCTAAAATAAGGCAAATTTTTTTAGGCTCGTAATTTTTGATAGGTAAGACTAAATCTGATGAAACTTATATAGTTAAAATCAGCATTAAAATGCAATTCTTTTGATGTAACTATTGGTATTAAATTTCTGTTCTTTAGAGTTTTGGTTACTATTGAGCCGGGTCGCTCCGTACAGTTCGTTACCCCGAACTGTTTGATAGCCTTGAAAGAGAAGAAATGCTTATGGACTTTTGGATTTCCTGTACCGTTTTAGTACATGCTTGTGAAGACCCAAGGGGATGTCCTTTCGATTTTCTTCTGAAGGGAATGGGGGAGTTCAAAGACTAGAATAAAATTTTTTGTGCCATAAAAGTATGATTTTTTTTTAATGATTACTGCAATAATTTGCATCATTTTGCGTGGGTGTTTTTTTTTATCTAAGGGGGAGGAAGGGTAATTCTCCAAATGCTGTCGCTAAAGCAATTTTTTTCCAAATGCTGTTGTTGAAAGTATGGTTTGACTTCCTTATCCTTTATAGCCTATCTGTGAATAGCTCCATAATTTAATAATAGTTCAAAGTTAAGAATCGCTAGACTCTACTGTTTAAAGGCAGGCTAATTTTGATAATGTAAAATAATTTAAAGTTAATTGTTGATATTTAAAAAATAACAGTTTTCAGATAGAAACATAGGGCCACAATAAAACTGAAAGCAAACAGAGATCACCTGATATGTGTTGGGACTATCGTCCCCTCTCCAATCCCTGCTCTTTACGCAAGAGTTAGACTAGTGCTTTCACAAAAGAATTTTGAAGGACTACAAATACTGCCGGCCAGTAACTGTATGTGTTGATTCTTAATATGTTGAACAGTTTTAAGATAGTTTTGGTCTGTTAATTCGTGTTTTTCGCTTTCCTTAGCACTTCTCAACGAAACTAAAAACAAAAAAGCACAACTCAAATAAAATTCTCAAATTTGGAAAGCCCTGTTTTACGCGGGGGGCTGGGGTGTTTCCTGGGTGGCTATTTTCCACGGGGGAGGGGGTATTTTCCTTGGGGCATATATTTTCCGCGGTTAGTATTTTCCGGAGTGGTATTTTCCGCGGGGGAGTATTTTCCGGGGAGGGGGGTATTTGTTTTGTTTTTTTGGGGGGAGGGGTCAAATGCTGACCACCATTAAATCTATTGGACGCTCATTTGAATATGAATTTTGATGAATTTGAATTTGATCGTATTTGAAAATACGAGTGGCTTTGGTTTGGTATGACGTCTCTTTTCAATGACAAAATTATGGCAAAAAAGGTGACATGATAAAAACCCTATTAGGAATGCCTTGAAAAAAAAGTTTTGGATATCAGAATCTTTTTACCGTTGCTTAAAAATGTAAACAACTTTTTGTGTAAACAAAAGCTTCTGATTATCCATCATACACTCAAATCACAAGAATGAAGCTTTTATTCAACCTTTTCTTTCTAAAAAAAAATCTACGAATTTTAACACACAGTATTTTCTCTACTAAGCCAACATGAACATTGGTACACAGTAATTCAATTTTCGTCTGCAATAAGTAGGCGTACAGTAAAAATTGTAGAAAATAAATTCTATTTGGTAAACAGAACTGTCAATTGCGGGCTGGGAGCAAAATTCCCTTTGAGAAATTCTGTCCCTCACCCTGAGATAATTTTTTTTTTGTATTTTCTTCGAACAAACCTTACGCCTTTATTTTTAGTGAACAAGAACATCAAAATTTGGATGATTTTGAATTAGGAAATTTAGAAAATTTGGATGATTGACGCCCCACCTATTTTACCCACTTTTTAGACCTAATGTCTAAAAAGATCATTATACGGCCCTCATTGTGTTATTGTAGACTGACGCAGGGGCGGATCCAGGGGACTGCGGGCACTAACTCCTATTCTGCACCCTTATTTGTTTTCCTCTGTTTTTACACCTTTTTATATAGAAAAAAAAAGTTTTTTGGTTCTTGTTAAGTACGGCAATCATACTCAAGAAGTTTGATCTTTTTAAAACCTGTTTCTCTGTTGTTTTCTTTGTAATCTTTAGTTTAGTCTGAGCGAAATAAACTACTATGCAGGTACATTTTAATTAAGTATTTAATATATACAGATGGTTAGGTTAGGTTATATTAGGTATTTCATATAATGCGTTCTGGGTGGCCTGCTTTTCATAATCCTCTGTTGTATTTTCCATAATTTTGTTGCTAAAGTATTATATTTTCATCATGTTTTGGTATATCTTATTAGGATTAACCTAACTTCACTGAGTGTTGTCGCTGTACTTAACAAATACCGTAAACTTGTGAATTTGGTCAATTATTGGTGTCCTTGTCACGTTCCCTCTCCCCCTCTAAGATTTTGCTCTAAATCTACCTTTGAATTTACACCCCTACGATAAAATCAAAGGTAAAAAGCATGTATCAAAAGATATACTTTTTACGTATTTTTATATGCTCGTTTTCCCAAAATAAAAGTAACGATAGGTAAATACAAAATTATAAAAAATCACTGTCCACAGTAAGTACAACGAAAATTACAGAAAATTGAAATCTACATGAGGAACAGGGTTTTGGATTGGAATGAGGGTATATCTCAGGGCATTTTTACCACTTGGTTTAAAATAATACTCAAGTATTTTCGTCAAATGAAAACATTATTAAATGTTTTCATTTGATAAAATTAAAAAAAAAACGAAATTATCCCTTTTATATTTTTAATATGAATTATGAATATATTTAACATGAATATATTTTGCTCTTTAACACCTTATATTTTAATGAATTGACGCTCCTTGAAGAAAATAAGAGGTATTAAGCATGTGCAAAAATTTTTTTTGTATATGCTTGCCTTCTTCTTTTATTGAAGAAGGTGAGCCTCGATTGGCCTGGCCAAAAGGCACATTCATACCTAGTTCTTGCCTCTTTTTTTTCTCACGACATATTATTTGACTGTTTCTGTCGTTTAATCGCGTGCTATCAACCACTTTAAAGGTAACATACAGTTGTGAATAGTCCTATACCCCCCATTGAAAATATTTTGACACAGATCTAAAACCATATAAGATTCATTACCCCGCCTTCGCGCACGCGCAATGACAAATGTTTGCGATGGAAAACCAAGCAGCAACTGAAACTATGGCCCTGACTTATATGCTCATAGTCAAATTACGCGCTATGAAATGCGTTTCATGTTTGAAAAAAGGTTTCGCTTCTGGTATATACTTATAATGTGGCTATTAACAAACTATGAATGTTCCCTGCACATTTTTGCATATTTTCAAACTTGCTCGTTAGCGGCTAAACTACATTTACCCGGCCCCAAGTTAAAAACCCCTTGCATTAGCTCATGCGTCAAGATCTACTTTAATTTGGCAACTGGGAGTCTCTTCGTCGTTTATTTTCCAATTTTGCGAGCAGGTATGCGAAGTATTAAAAGGCAGTGTGTTCATTAACCACCTATTTTGAAATGAAGCATCCATTCTTTTTAAAGAATTTTTTTAGTCTATTTTTCGATACTACCTACAGGAATATCGAACGAAGGAGTTTATAAAGCAAATCTACAATAGGTTTTGGGCTTTACCTCAAATTTAAGAGAAAATATGTGTCGGCTTCAGCTTTTTTCCTTTCAAAATATTCGTCCCTTTTTCTTTTAAAAACCAACAGAAAAACCGACGAAATCCCTCAAGTACTTATCAATAGGAAGCTAAAAAATGTTTAACATGGGAGAGATAGTAAATTAATTTGGACAGGCGTCTCCCCTTGAACCAAACTGCTGCATTTAGTAAATAATTTTTATGAATATATTTACTGTAACTACTGAAAACTTCTCTTGGTTTACTATGTACCACCTAGCAGGGAGCGGTCCACATTGAGCCAGCCCATGGTTCATACCTTGTCACTGAACAACGCATTCAGGTATAATTAGTTTAATAGCTCACAAAGCTGCAAATACGAAAGTACAAAATAAAATATG
This sequence comes from Artemia franciscana, assembly GCF_032884065.1. Classification (NCBI taxonomy): domain Eukaryota; kingdom Metazoa; phylum Arthropoda; class Branchiopoda; order Anostraca; family Artemiidae; genus Artemia; species Artemia franciscana. The sequence goes on along the minus strand of NC_088865.1, from coordinate 24,864,899 downwards.
ACAAGAGCTAAGAGCCCATATGGCACTTGTGACGAGGCCGGAAGAGCCAAGAGTCATCATATAGTGTGTGAGCTCCACTCATATGGTGTGAGCTCTAGCAAAATTTTAAGAATCAATAGATTGATTTAAAAGGAAAGTAAGAGGCTTACTGCCGGTCGGGATTTAAAATAAGAGCTCTGAGTCATGATTTCCTTCTAAATATCAAAATTCATTAAGATCCGATCACTCACTCGTAAGTTATAAATACCACATTTTTTCTAATTTTTCCTCTCCCTTCAGCCCCCCAGATGGTCGAGTCGGGGAAAACGACTTTATGAAGTCGATTTGTGCAGCTCCCTGACACGCCTACCAATTTTCATCGTCCTAGCACGTCCAGAAGCACCAAACTCGCCAAAGCACTGAACCTCACCCCCTAACTCCCCCAAAGAGAGCGAATCCAGTACGGCTACGTCAATCACGTATCTACAACATTTGCTTATTCTACCCACCAAGTTTCATCCCGATTCCTCCACTCTAAGCGTTTTCCAAGATTTCCGATTTCCCCCTCCAACTCTCCCCAATGTTAACAGATCTGGCTGGGATTTGAAATAAGAGCTCTGAGACATGAGTGTCTTCTAAATATCAAATTTCATTAAGATCTGGTCACCCGTTCTTAAGTTAAAAATGCCTCAATTTTTCTAATTTTTCCAAATTAACACCCCCCCCCGTTCCTCCAAAGAGAACGGATCCATTCTAATTATGTCAATCACGTATCTAGAACTTGTCCTTATTCTTCCCATCAAGTTTCATCTCGATCTCTCCACTTTAAGCGTTTTCCAAGATTTCTGTTTCCCCCTCCAACCCCCTATATCTCAGATCCAATTCGAGGTAAAAATGGAGCATGTGAGACATAAGATCCTTCTTTATATCAAGCTTCATTAAGGTCCTATCACCTATTCGTAAGATAAAGATACCCCAATTTTCACGTTTTCAAGGAATTCCGGTTTCCCCCCTCCAACTCCCCCCAATTTCACAGGATCTGGTCGGAATTTAAAACAAGAGCTCTAAAGCACAAGATACTTCTAAATATCAATTTTATTAAGATCTGATCACCCGTTCGTAAGTTACAAATACCTCATTTTTTCTAATTGTTCCAAATTATTCCCCCCTCCCCAACTCCACAAAAAGAGCGGATCCGGTCCGGTTATGTCAGTTACGTATCTTGGACTTGTTTTTATTCTTCCTACGCAGTTTCATCCTGATCTCTCCGCTTTAAGTATTTTCCAAGATCTCCCCCCCCCAATGATACTGTATCCGGTCGGGATTTAAAATAAGAGATGTGAGTTACGAGGTCCTTTTAAATATGAAGTTTCATTAAGATCCGATCACTCCTTCGTAAGTTAAAAATACGTCATTTTTTCTAATTTTTCAGAATTAGTCCCCCCCCTCCAACTCCCCCAAATAGAGTGGATTCGTTCCCATTACGTCAATCACGTATCTAGGACTTCTGCTTATTTTTCCACCTTGTTTCGTCCCGATCTCTCCACTCTAATTGTTTTCCAAGATTTAAGGTCCCCCCAACTCCCCCCAGTGTCACTGGATCCGGTCGTGATTTTATAATAAGAGCTCTGAGACACGATATCCTTCCAAACGTCAAATTTCATTAAGATCCCATCTCTCGTTCGTAAGTTAAAAATACTTTATTTTTTCTATTTTTTTCCGAATTAACCGGCCCCCCACTCCCCCACAGATGGTCAAATCGGGAAACAACTATTTCCAATTTAATCTGGTCTGGTCCCTGATACGCCTGCCAAATTTCGAAAAATCGTCCGGTCAAAACCAAGAGAAAGCCATTTAGCAAAAAAAAAGAAAAAAAAAAAAATAACATACAAATTTCATTTTAATTATTCATGTGCGGAGAGCCAAACTCAGAATATGCATTAATTCAAAAACGTTCAGAAATTAAATAAAAAAACTATTTTTTTTTAACTGAAAGTAAGGAGCGACATTAAAACTTAAAACGAACAGAAATTATTCTGTGTATGAAAGGGGCTGTTCCCTCCTCAACGCCCTACTATTTACGCTAAAGTTTTTTACCGTTTTAAAAAGTAGAATTGAGAGAAAGAGTTAAAGTTTGATAGCGTAAAGAGCGGGGTGTTGAGGAGGGAACATCCCTTTTCATATACGGAGTAATCTCTGTTCGTTTTAAGTTTTAATGTTGCTCCTTACTTTCAGTTAAAAAAAAACTTTGTTTTATTTAATATTTTAAAGGACCGGGTTTTAATTGGTTTTAGCCGTCCTTGCATGTAGGGTATCTCTTCTTGAGGTATTAAAACGAATAAATTAAATAAGAAAGTTGCTTCATGTGATGGCAAAGAATGGTGCTAAAACTTAAAACGAGCAGAAATTAACCCGTAAGCTATATGAAATGGGCTGCCCTTTCTTCGACCCTCTGCTCTGTGTGCTAAAGTTGACTTGTCCCAATTTTTTAAATAGTTATCGGAATAGATAATTGGATATAGTTTTCTGTGGTATAACTAGAAAACTAGAGAATTTTCTCTAGTTTCGACCTCCTTCCAAGAAATGAGACATTTTTTCTTGAATTCCAATAGACTGTAAGTTAAACTACCGCTATTTAAAGACCATGCTTTTAGTTGCTTGAAATTTTGTTGCTAAATTGCCAAAACGCTGTTGGAAAAATGCACTCAATGCATTTTCTGAGGGACTGAACGACGTTGAACAAAATTAAAAAAGGTAAATTGAGTGAGAATATACAAGAAATTGTAGAATAAATAAAAGAAACTCTAGTTTTAGGGGAGGGGTCCGACAAAAGGGAGGAGACTAGAGGCTAGTAAAAAGCATTTTTTGTAATCACTAAAAAATACAAAAGTAACGTTTTTATGGCTGACTCCTCCTCCTCCTCTAAGTAGCTTTTCTCATCTAATTCAAAATTCTGGTTTGATAATACAGGTGGGTTTATGAAGTAAAAGGGTTCATTGACCTCAACCTTATCTCCTCAGAACAGCAAATGAATGCTTGGGTAATTGGAGATTTAAAAGCCCACTAATAATGTTGCGAATATAAACATTAAAAGTCATAAAACAATTATCTGTCAATCATGTATAGTTTTGATTTATAGAAAAATTACTATCCTATCTTTCGTCAAATATTGAATGTTATCATAATGTAAATAAGAGCTTTTTATTATAAAAGTTTACAATTTCTTTGATGACACTTAATTAACTGAGACCGTACACGCAACATCAGGAATAATTAATTGTCTAGGGATAACTACGTAAGTACATTCAAGGATTCCAATTTTTATATTAACCTAAGCGAGGGGGGGTCTCTGGGGTCTTCTACTGGTGGATCCTGGCTTTTATAATTAATCCTAAGACTTTTTTGAGTTTTTAATTAGTTCGCTTGTTTCCAATAGTTTACCGCCCCCCAACCTTACAAAAATTGAATTATTTGGACTTGCCTAATCATGTAAAATGTTTCTGGTTGAGTGTAAAATTTACATTTAGGCTTTTCCCTGTGTCTGCTTTATCCATTTTCAAGAATGCAAAGGGGCACTTTATTTTGTCTTGAGGTTTGTTGTGCGACAAAGGGGGGGGGGCTGAGCATTCCCTAAAATCTGAAAAATTGTAAGAATTTAGATTTTGTAATTTTCAAGTTCAATTTTGTGCTATATCACATTTACAAAACATGAATCAAATGATCCCACAGCCCATAAGTCTATTTTGAGCATTATAAAAGTAATTAACAAAACATCACCACATTGTTTTATCAACGATTACGCCGTGTTGAAAATACGAACTAAAATAATAATATGTCTTAAGCTTATCGTAACAGTATCTGGCAGAATCATGAATAAAACCCACAATCAAACCGTTCGTGGTAACGAACTGTAGTAAGGAGCGACCCGGCTTAATAGTAAATGAAACTCTAAAAAACGGAATTTTGATGCTAAAAGATACATCAAAAGAATCGAATTTTCATGCTGATTCTAAATATATAAGTTTCATTTAGTCTTTATTCAATTTAGTCTTTGTCATCAAAAGCTACGAGCCTGAGAAAATTTTCCTTATTTTGGAAAATAGGGGTGAAACATCCCCTAAGAGCCATAGAATCTTAACGAAAATCACACCATCGCATTCGGCGTATCAGAGAACCCTACCGCATAAATTTCAAGCTCATATCTACAAAAATGTGGAATTTCGTATTTTTTTTTTTGCCAGAAGACAAATCACGGGTGCGTGTTTATTTGTTTGTTTTTTTTTTTTTTCCCAGCGGTCATCGTATCGACCAAGTGGTCCTAGAGTGTCGTAAGAGGGCTCATTCTAACGGAAATGAAAAGTTCTAGTGCCCTTTTTAAGTGACTGAAAAAAACTGGAGGGCACCTAAGTCCCCTCCCACGCTCATTTTTTCCCAAAGTCAACGGATCAAAATTTTGAGATAGCCATTTTGTTCCGCATAGTCGAAAACCATAATAACTATGTCTTTGGGAATGACTTACTCCACCACAATCCCTGGGGGAGGGGCTGCAAGTTACAAACTTTGACCAGTGTTTACTTACAGTAATGGTTGTTGGGAAGTGTACAGACGTTTTCAGGGGGATTTTTTTGGTTTGGGGGGTGGGGTTGAGGGGAGGAGGCTATGTGGGAGGATCTTTCCTTGGAGGAATATGTCATGGGGAAGAAAAATTTAATGAAAAGGGCGCAGGATTTTCTAGCATTACTATAAAAAAACAATGAAAAAATAAACATGAAAACGTTTTTCAATTGAACGTAAGGAGTAGCATTGAAACTTAAAACGAACAGAGATTATTACGCATATGAGGGGTTCTAAAAATACTTTAGCATAAAGAGCGAGGTATTTAAGAGGAGATAAATACCTCGCTCTTTATGCTAAAGTATTTTTAGTAATTTCAACTATTTATTCTACGGCCTTTTTGATTCAGGGGTCATTCTTAAAGGATTGGGACAAAACTTACGATTTAGTGTAAAGAGCGAGGTATTAACGAGGGTACAAACCCCCTCGTATACATAATAAAAATATAAGAATATAAAAGTTTGTTACGTAAGTTAATTCTTAAGTTACGCATATTTTTTACTAATAAAACGTTCGTTAAAAATTAAAAGTTCTAGTTGCCGTTTTAAGTAACCGAAAAATCGGAGGGCAACTAGGCCTCCTTCCCCACCCCTTATTTCTCAAAATTGTCTGATCAAAGCTAAGAGAAAGCCATTTAGCCAAAAAAAAAGAATTAATATACAAATTTCATTTTAATAATTTATGTGCGGAGAGCCAAAATCAAACATGCAATAATTCAAAAACATTCAGAAATTAAACAAAAAAACTGGTTTTTTTAACTGAAAGTAAGGAGCGACATTAAAACTTAAAACGAACAGAAATTACTCCGTATATGAAATGGGTTGTCCCCTCCGCAATCCCTCGCTCTTTACGCTAAAGTTTGACTCTTTGCCACAATTCTACTTTTTAAAACATTTGAAAGCTTCAGCGTAAAGAGCGAGGCGTTGAGGAGGGGACAACCCATTTCATATACGGAGTAATTTCTGTTCGTTTTAAGTTTTAATGTCGCTTCTTACTTTCAGTTAAAAAACTAGTTTTTTTTATTTAATTGAAAAAGAACCCGACACTTTATTGTTCATAAAACCAAAAAGAGAAAGGTAGAATTCTTTCGCTCTCCCTACAGTGGAAATAAATTCTAGTGGAATAAACACATTTAAGCGTCAATTATTAACAAACTCTAATGCAATGGCAGTTACATACTAGCAGTTGTAGCTTCTCTCACAAGCTGTGGGGGGTTGTGTTATACGCAGAGGCATAGTATATTATTTTGGACATGATGGCTATTTCAAAATTTGGTCGAATTTTTTGAAGGAATGGCAACTAAAAAGGACATGAGAGGGGTTGGCAGCTCGCCAACTACTTTTCAACATCTCCCTCAACATGTTCTGAAAGTTTCAACTAAATACCCATACCTGTTCTTAAAATATTGCAGATCCTCGTTTTTGGTAAATTGGATGCACCTAGCCCCTTTTGATTTAGTATAACATACGCCTCAATATTCTCCGAAGTTTCATTTTAATGCCCTTAGCCTTTTGGGATGCATCCAGAACTAAGGATTTTCCCTTTTCCTAATTGTAAATCCTGCTTGTACACGATTGGCAAATTGCATAATTTACAATACTTGCCCTGGGGCTTTGGGGGTATGGCATCCCTGTAGGTATAGTTATTAGACCCTTTAATAGTTTGACAAAAATGACAGTTCCAAAATTGCAATCACTGCTGAGCAGTGGGGGTACGAAAAAAGGTAAAGAAGGAGGGGAGTCTTCCTCAATCTCTCTTCAATATCTTTCCATTATACTTTAAAAGTTTTGAAATCAATTCCCTCAGCCGTTCTTTAAATATTGCTGAAATTCCCTTTTCACAGGCAACAAACACATAGTGTGTTTTGACTCTGATCGTCATCCCTCTCAACATTTTTTTTAAGGTTTTAATTTAATACCCTAAGCCTTTTTGGAGAACTAGGATCAAAAATACCCTATTTTCCAATAAAAATCCTTATATCTTAACAAAGTTCAACTTCGATAACTTTCAGCCCTTTCCCCGGGGACTGGATGGAAGGGGTGATGTAAACCCTGACCGCATAACCTACAGCCCTTGTTCGGTGGCTGAGGGGCTCTCAACCCTGGGTATGCAGTTGTTTAACCTTTGCACTATTTCGAACAAAATGTCTGTCTCAGAATTTTGATCGGATGCTCTTGGGGAAAAGGGTGTTTTGATGGAGGGGGCTTATTACCCTTTGATCACTTTTGACTCTTAAAAATGGAACTAGACCTTTAGATATCCAATTAAATGAGCCTCCCCCAAAATTTATACGACCACTCCTTCTATAAAACCTTTTATGATAACAATGGCCAACTTGCATAACTTACAGCCCTTGCCCGGGGGCTGTGGTTTTTTCAACCTGAAAGGTATAATTATTTGGCCTTAGGACTGTTTTGAACAAAATGGCTATATTTCGAAATTTTGATCGGATGCATTCGGGAAAATAAAAGGCGCGGGGGATTTGATTACCCTCTGATTAATTTTGATTCTTTAAAAGGGCTCTAAAACTTTCAATTTCGAATTAAATGAGCTCCCTCCGAAGTTTATACGACCATCAATCCATATGTGCCTCTGGGAAAAAAAAATAATACATGCCGTATCAAGAGCCTTTGCTATGTTTGTCTATTTAATTTCTGTTCATCTTGAGTTTCATTTATTCTTTAATAGTAATTTTTGGTCTTTTTGAGTTTGGATTATTGTAGATTTTTATTTCTTCCGATCTTAAGTTTAATAACCTCTTTAGTTAAAAAACCTGTTTTCTGGAAAGTTCTTTTTTTTTTAATTAAGTACAATTAACGTTGGTAATCTTTGAAGCAATCTGTTTAGCTTATTGATTTAATCTTTTGAAGTGACGAAGCAAAAAAAATATTTAAAACTTGATATTCTATACATTTGGAAAAATGTGTTTAGAAGGAAGAAATTAAAGATACAACTTTACTAAATATCAGAAACGAAACTGGATTAACTGTTTGAAAAATAATGCCATGAGGTCCAGGAAGTCTTAGCTATTGTTAGTTCTCCAAAGTTATAGCCTAATGACAAAATAAAAATTGTTGATAATATGTCTCGTCAATAAAGCTGAAATGATACTCTGCCATTTGAGTTTATGGGGCAAAAGCCCTACTCTTATTTGTGGTGATTTGTGTTAGGCTTAAATTTGACTAAATTATATATTTTAATTTCTGTTTGTTTTAGGATTCATCTATTGCAGGTATATTTTGCTTGATATAATTCATTTTAATTTCTGTTCATTTCGGATTTCATTTATTCATTCATAGTAATTTCTTTTTGTTTTGAGCCCGAATTATTATATAGCTTATCTTGGCTCATTTTAGGTTTTGATAAGGTTCTTTAATTTTCTTTGGGGGGCGTTTCTTCACTTATTTCTTTGTTTTTTAATTAATAAGATAAAAGTATTTATATATTCAAGACTTTTCTAGCATAGAACAGATATTTTAAAGACCATGATGGCGAACGTAGCCCACACGTCTCACGTTCATTCTAGAAAACGTAGCCCTCCCCCGTCCCTGGTATTGGTATTTTGAACCAATGCGCTCATGCACTGTAAATGCGAATACTCATGCATGACGGGATTAAAAACTGTAGCGAAAGTCCCAAATTCGAACCAGAAGGATCGCAAAATGGCCTGCAATTGGATGGAAGTGATTGCATGCTGTCACTTTTTGCTGATCAGTGGGGTTTTCCACTGATGCAAAGCTATTGAAACGGAGAGTGGTATTTATGCCTAGTCAAAGTATTCCTTGTCGGCGAATCGCCTAGACCAAAACGAAAAGTAGGTCGTTTAGGCCAAAAACGAAAAGTAGGTCGTTCCCGAATGGGATGGGAGGATGTCGAAAGGAAAGAAATAAGGGAAATAGAAACTTCATGGAAGGTTATAAAGAGGGACGTTTAAATAGATTGGAATGGAAGAGGAGCGTTCATAGCTGTGTTAGTCTCAAGCTGTTTGTTTCTACAGTGAGTTGTTAATAGTAGCAATTTAAGTGCCAATGAGAGGAAACGGAAACCACTCTTTCTCGATTAAAATCAGGATTTCACGCTATTTTGGGTTCAAATTTGAGACAGATGGTCTCAAGTTTGAGACAAATGGTCAAAATAGCGATACTGAGGGGTTAGGCGAAATGAAACTGGCTTACCATCTTTGCCTATATGACGACGCAATGACGGTTCAGAATAGCAAGTATTAAAGACGGTTGGTAATATTTACATTTTGTTGACAAACAGTTCATCAAACAATTTGTGGTAACGAGCTGTAATTAAAGAGCGACCCGTGCACGCAGTATCCGAAACAAAAACAAACGAATTTCAACGAAAAAATATAAATAAGAATCTGCTCTCCATTGTGACTCTAATTATCCACAAATTTTCCAGTTCAAAAGTACCCAGGAAAGTCGTAAACTTAAAGAAATTTGGATAAGTACTGGAGAGGGGGGGACACCCCCCAAAAGAGATTTGATCTTGATGAAAGTTGTACGGTAAGATTCAGAATGCCAAAAATAACCTCAAAACAGAACACTGGGAACCCCTAACTACAAAAATCACTGCAAATAAGAATTTTGCTACTGCCCCCTTCCCTAACGTATTTTCTTTTGCCTTTATTACATCATCAAAAATAAAAATAAATACAGTGAAATAAAATATTCAACTGATGAGCTTTGATCACTTAATATTATTATACATCAAATTTTCCAGTTTAATTTGTTTATTTCTCTCCAAGACTATTCAAGACAGATATAGTTTTCAGTCAAGTGCCAATGAAGCAGTAGGCCTTAGACTTCTACAGTTAGGGAAGGGCACTAGCCAAACTTTTTTTTGTTGGCATTTTTGTATCTTTTCAGCTTGATTTACATATTCAATTAAAGTTTCACTTGTTTTAAGATTTATTTATTCATTTGTATTAATACCTTTTCTATGTTTATTTGCTATTAAATAAAATAAAAACAAGTTTTTTTTAACTGAAAGTAAGGAGCGATATTAAAACTTAAAACGAACAGAAATTACTCCGTATAAGAAAGGGACTGGTCCTTCCTCAACACCCTGCTCTTTACGCTAAAGTTTTACTCTTTCTCTCAACTGTACTTTTTAAAACAGTAAAAAACTTTAGTATAAAGAGCGGGGCGTTGAGGAGAGAACTTGCAGCCCTTCCCCCGGGGACTGTGGGGGAGTAAGTCATCCCCAAAGACATAGTTATTATGGTTTTCGACTATGCTGAACAAAATGGCTATCTCAACATTTTGATTCGTTGACTTTGGGAAAAAAATGAGCGTGGGAGGGGGCCAAGGTGCCCTCCAATTTTTTTGGTCACATAAAAAGGGCACTAGAACTTTTCAGTTAGAATGAGCCCTCTTGCGACATACTAGGACCAATTGGTTGATACGACGACCCCTGGGAAAAAAACAACAAAAAACAAAAAACAAATAAACCCGTGATCGATCTTCTGGCAAAAAATACGAAGTTCTACATTTTTGTAGATAGGAGCTTGAAAATTTTGCAGTGGGGTTCTCTGATACGCTCAATGCGATGGTGTGATTTTCTTTAAGATTCTTTGACTTTTAGGGGTTGTTTCCTCCTATTTTCCAAAATAAGGCGAATTTTCTCAGGCTCGTAACTTTTGGTGACAAAGACTAAATTTGAGGAAACTTATATATTTAAAATCAGCATAAAAATCCGATTCTTTTATATGTCTTTTAGTATCAAAATTCCTTTTTTTTTTTAGTTTCGTTTACTATTGAGCCGGGTTGCTCCTTACTATAGTTCGTTACCACGAATTGTTTGATTATTGTTTATTTAATCATTGTTCGTTTTGGGTTTCATTTATTCTTTAATAGTGATTTACGGTCGTTTTGAGTTTGAATTATTACATATTTTTATTTCTGCTGATCTGAAGTTTAATATGACCTTTACTTTTCTAGGAAAGACTTCTTTTTTTAGGAAGTTTTTGTTTAAGTTAATTTCCGTTTGTTTTTAATTGCCGAAGTTTTAAGTTCTTCAACGTTCTCCATTTTAAAATTATTTTTTTTTATCAACATCAAAGTTTCATCAAAGTATCAAAACTAGTATCAAACAGTTCGTGGTAACGAAATGTAGTAAGGAGCGACCCGGCTCAATAGTAACCGAAACTCTAAAAAATGGATTTTTGATACCAATAGTTACATCAAAACAATGGAATTTTAATGCTGATTTTAAATATATAAGTTTCATCAAGATCAGTTATACCCATCAAAAGTTACGAGCCTGAGAAAATTTGCCTCATTTCAGAAATACCTCATTTCTGATCTGCGTATCAGAGAACCTTATTGTAGATTTTTCAAGCTCCTATCTACAAAAATGTGGAATTCGCATTTTTTGCCAGAAGACAGATCACGGATGCGTGTTTATTTGTTTTTTTGTTTGTATGTTTGTTTGTTGTTTTTTTCCCAGGGGTGATCGTATCGACTGATGTCGCGGGCTCATTTTAACGGAAATTAGAAATTCTAGTGCCCTTTTTAAGTGACCAAAAAAATACGAGGGCACCTAGGCCCCCTCCCACGCTCATTTTTTCCCAAAAGTCACCGGATCAAAATTCTGAGATAGCCATTTTATTCACCATAGTCGAAAAACCTAATAACTATGTCTTTAGGGACGAGTTACTCCCCCGCAGTCCCCGTGGGAGGGGCTGCAAGTTACAAACTTTGACCTGTGTTTATATATAATAATGGTTACTGGGAAGTGTACAGACATTTTCGGAGAGATTTTTTTTGTTTAGAGGGGAGATTTGTGGGGGGGTTACGTGGGAGGATATTTCGATGGAGAAACTTGTCATGGGGGAAGATAATTTCAATGAAGGGGGTGCAGGGTTTTCTAGCATTATTTGAAAAAAAAAACAATGAAAAAAATAAATATGAAAAGTTTTTTCTACTGAAAGTAAGGAGCAGCATTAAAACTTAAAACGAACAAAAATTATTACGCATATGAGGGGTTTACCTCCTCGTTATACCTCACTCTTTACGCTAAAGTATTTTTTAGCAATTTCAACTATTTATTCTACGACCTTTGTTATTCAGAGGTCATTCTTAAGGAATTGGGACAAAATTTAAGCTTTAGTGTAAAGAGCGAGGTATCGACGAGGGTTGAACCCCCTCATACACGCAATAGAAACATACGAATATAGAAGTTCGTTACGTATATTAATTCGTAAGTTACGTATATTTTGTTACCAATGAAAACGTTTGTAAAAAATTTAAAGTTCTAGTTGCTTTTTTAAGCAATCAAAAAATTGGAGGGCAACTAGGCCTCCTCCCTCGCTCCTTTTTTCTCGAAATCTTCCGATTAATTGCAATTAATTAATATGCAAATTTCGTATGAAAGGGGCTTTTCCTCCTCAACGCCCCTCTCTTTACGCTAAAATTTCTTACTGTTTTAAAAATAGAGTTAAGAGAAAGCGTCAAACTTTGGCGTAAAGAGCGGGTCGTTGAGGAGGAAAAGCCCCTTTTATATACGGAGTAATTTCTGTTCATTTTAAGTTTTAATGTTGCTCCTTACTTTCATTTAAAAAAAACTTGTTTCTTTTATTCTATCAAAGTAAGAAACTATAACTGTAAAGAAAGTATCACAGTAAAGAAATTATCTGCCCTGTAAATCAATGTCGCCCCGTAAATCAATAAACCAAGCATCAAAGTAACAATGAGCAACATGCATGACTTAAAGCACTTACCCCGAGCGCTGTTGGGGGATTGTCAACCCCTGAGTTATAGTTATGTGATTTGGAACTATTTTGAACAAAATAGCTATTTCAAAATTTTGATCGGATGCATTTGAGCAAAGAAGGGCGTGAGAGGAGGGGGCTGGTTATCCTCCGATAACTTTTGACCCTTAAAAAGAGAACCAGAATTTTCAATTTCCAACCAAACAAGCCTCCCTCAAAGTCTATACAACCACCCCTTCCATAATAATGCAATGTGTAAACAATAGGCAATTTCCCATAACTAATAGCCCATGCCGCAGGGGCCGGGAGTGCGGTTGTCAACCCCGGAGGTATAGTTATTTTAACTTCAGACTGTTTCGAACATAATAGTTATACATAAATTTTGACCGGATACAATAACCGGTGCAAGTAAGAGGGCTGGCTGCCCTCTGATTACTTTTGACTCAAAAGGGAAGTAGATTCTGCGATTTCTAATCAAATGAGCCTCTCCCAAAGTTAATATAGCCACCCATTCCTAAAACATTATATGTTAAAAATGGGCAATTAGCACAACTTATTGCCCTTGCCCCGAGGCCAAAGTCAACCTCCGTGTATATTTATTTTGCCTCTGGACTATTTTGAACAAAATGGCTATCTCAAAACTTTGATAGGATCCATTTGGGGAAAAGAGGGCTTGGGCGAGGGCTAGTTGCCCTCCGATCACTTTCGACTCTTAAAAGAGATCTAGAAATTTCAATTGCCAATCAAATAAGCCTGTTCCAAAGCTTACATAAACACCACATACATAAAAACCTTAAATGCTCCAGGCCATAACTTACAATCCATGCTCCCGGGGTTCTGGGGGGGCTATGTCAACCCTGGAGGCGTTGTTGTATGCTCTTTGGAGTACCTTGGAAAAAGATGTGCGTCTCAAAATTTTTATCGGGCGCATTTGGGGGCATTTTGGGCGCATTTGGGGAGAAGAGGGCGTGGGGAAGGGGGTTAGTTGGTCTCTGATCCCTTTTGATTCTTAAATTGGAAAAAGAACGTTTAATTTCCAATCATTGCCCGCGGTATTTGGGGATTTTATCCTCCCCGAGGCATTTTATATGATTTTTTGACTATCTTGAACAAAATGGCTATCTCAATATTTCGGTAAAATAAATATAAATAGAAGAGGACGTGGTGGGGGAGCTAGCTGCCTTCTGATCACTTTTGACAGTTAAAGGGGCAATCGAACTTCTGATTTCCAATTTAATGACCCCCTCCGAAGTTTGTACGGCCAATTTTCTCACCTGGGTGTGAGTGTGAGTGAGTGTGAGCCCCACGTGAGTGCAAAAGTTTTATACGACCGACCCTTCTATAAAAACCTCATATATCCTTGGAGCATACCCTACAATTCTTACCCCCAGGCTCTGGGGGTGTGGGTGGGTTGTGTCAAACCAGGGGGCATTTTGTTTTATCTTTGGAATATTAAAAAAAAAAATAACTGTCTCAAAATTTTTGCCGGATGTGTTTGGTAAAAGAGAGAGTTAGGGGAGATGCTATATGCCCTCTGATCGCTTTTGAATCTTAAAAAAGGAACTAAAACTTTGAATTTCCAATCAAATGACCCTCCTACAAAGCTTATACGATCACCCCTTCCATTAAAACCTTATTTGCCCCCAGAGCAAAACTTACAACACTTGCCCTCGGGCTCGGGGGGTTTTGATCCCCCGATTGTCATTTAATCTTTGGACTATTTAAAAAAATTTATTTCCGATCGGATGCATTTGGAGAAAAGAGGGCGAAGGAAGGGGAATAGTTGCCCTCCGATTATTTTTGACTCTTAAAAGGGGGACTAATACTTCCATTTTCCCCCCGAGCATAACTTACAACACTTGCTCCTGGGCTCTAAGGGGTTGTGTGCCCCCTAGTTATTGTTATCTGAACTTTGGACTATTCTGAACAAAATGGTTATCTCGAAGTTATGATCGGATGTATTTGGGAATAAGAGTGCATGGCAGAAGCCACTTACGCCCTCTGATCACTTTTGACTCTTAAAAAGGCACTAGAACTTCCTATTTCCATCGAGCGAGCACAATCTGAAGTTTATAGGATCACCCCTTCCAGAAGAAGTGCTTCTGGGGAAAAATAGTATAAAACATTGAAGCCTTATGATCTTTACTGTAGATTATATAAAAAAACAAGTTTTTTTTAAATGAAAGTAAGGAGCATTATTAAAACTTAAAACGAACAGAAATTACTCCGTATATGAAAGGGACTTTTCCTCCTCAACGCCTCGCTCTTTACGCTAAAGTTTGCTTCTTCTCTTAACTCTATTTTTAAAACAGTAAGAACCTTTAGCGTAAAGAGCGAGGCGTTGAGGAGGAGAAGCCTCTTTCGTATACGGAGTAATTTCTGTTCGTTTTAAGTTTTAATGTTGCCCCTTACTTTCATTTAAAAAAAAACTCGTTTTTTTATTTTATTTCTGGACGTTTTAGAATTAATGCATGTTTTGATCTTGGCTCTCCACACATAAATAATTAAAACAAAATTTGCATATTAATTAATTGCAATTAATCGGAAGATTTTGAGAAAAAAGAAGCGAGGGAGGAGGCCTAGTTGCCCTCCAAGTTTTTGATTATTTAAAAAAGCAACTAGAACTTTTAATTTTTACAAACGTTTTCATTTGTAATAAATATACGTAACTTACGAATTAACTTACGTAACGAACTTCTATATTCTACTACTACTACTACTACTACTACTACTACTACTACTACTACTACTACTACTACTACTACTACTACTACTACTACTACTACTAATAACTCACTGCAGCACCAAGCCGCCTGAGGCCAACACAGCTACGCACGCTCCTCCTCCAACCTAATCTATTTAAAGCCTCCCTCTTTACACCCTCCCAGGAAGTTCCCATTTCCTTTAAATCTTTATTTATGACATCTCCCCAACCCAGACAAGGACAACCTGCTTTCCGTGTAGCCCCAGACGGTTGGCCAAAAAGGACAATCTTCGGTAATCTGTCATCCTTCATCCGTAGAACGTGGCCTAACCATCTCAACCTTTCTTTCATTATAGCCCCAGAAAGCGGGATTGAACCACACTTTTTGTACAACCTACTGTTTGAAATACGGTCAGTCAGCCGGGTACCCAGAACAATCCGTAGGCAATTTCTCTGGAAAAAATCTAGTAAATTTTCATCTGCTTTTCGGAGTGCCCATGCTTCAGAGCCATATTTGACCACTGTCATCACTGTAGCTTCCAATATTCTAATCTTGGTTTGTAGACTTATCTTTCTATTCGTCCAAACTTTTTTTTAACTGTGAAAAAACACCCTGGGCCTTAGCTATTCTGCTTTTAACATCTTCACTGCTCCCACCATTTTTACTAATAATACTACCAAGGTAACTGAAGCTCCCAACCTGATCAATATTTTTGTTACCTAATGTCACCTGTTCATCTTCACTTATTCCTAGCCTTAGTGACTTAGTCTTCTTAACATTAATTTTCAAGCCTATTTTAGCACCCTGAACTCGTAAAACCTCTAAAAATTCATTCATTTTGCTCACACTTTCATCTAATATGCTTAAATGATCAGCATAATCCAAATCCAGGAGCGGTCTTTCTGTGCTCCTTAAGACGAAGTCCATCAAAATGATCCATATAAAGGGGGATAGAACACAACCCTGCTTAACTCCTGATTTAATACAAAACCAGTTGCTAACCTCATTTAACTTCTATATTCGTATGTTTTTATTGCGTATATGAGGGGGTTCAACTCTCGTCGATACCTTGGTCTTTACACTAAAGCTTAGATTTTGTCCCAATTCCTTAAGAATGACCTCTGAATCACAAAGGCCGTAGAATAAATAGTTGAAATTAATAAAAATACTTTAGCGTAAAGAGTGAGGTATAACGAGGAGGTAAACCCCTCATATGCCATAATTTTTTTTCGTTTTGTTTTAATGCTGCTCCGTACTTTCAGTAGAAAAAACTTTTCATATTTATTTTTTCATTGTTTTTTCAAATAATGCTAGAAAATCCTGCGCCCCCTTCATTAAAATTCTCTTCCCCCATGAGAAGTTTCTTCGTGGAAATATCCTCCCACGTAACCCCCCCCTCAACTCTCCCACCTAAACTAAAAAAATCCCCCTGAAAACGTCTGTACACCATTTCTATATGTAAGCACAGGTTAAAGTTTGCAACTTGCAGCCCCTCCCACGGGGACTGCAGGGGAGTAAGTCATCCCCAAAGACGTAGTTAATAAGCTTTTTGACTATGGTGAATAAAATGGCTATCTCAGAATTTTTATCAGGTGGCTTTGGGGAAAAATGAGCATGGGAGGGGGCCTAGGTGCCCTTTAATTATTTTGGTCACTTAAAAAGGGCACTAGAACTTTTAATTTCTATCAGAATGAGCCCTCTTGCAACATTCTAGAACCACTCATTTTTGTAGATAGGAGCTTGAAACTTCTACATTAAGGTTCTCTGATACGCTGAATCTGATGGTGTGATTTTCGTTAAGAATCTTATGACTTTTATGGGGTGTTTCCCCCTATTTTCTAAAATGAGGCAACTTTTCTCAGGCTCGTAACTATTGGTGGGTATAACTGATCTTGATGAAATTTATATATTTAAAATCAGCATTAAAATGCGATTCTTTTGATGTAACTATTGGTATCAAAATTCCATTTTTTAGAGTTTCGGTTACTATTGAGCTGGGTCGCTCCTTACTACAGTTCGTTACCACGAACTGTTTGACAGAGCTATAGCGTTGCTTCTGAAAGTTTATCCTGACGTCAATATTCTCCATGTTTGAATGAAAAAAGAAAAGTTTCGACAACAGAATGTTCTTTTAAGATATCGAAAAATAAATTGAGAGTCAAAATGTGACTATTTTACCAATTTTTTTTTTGTGTAGTCTTGATTATTAACGTAATGTTGACGCTTTGTATTGATTAAATAAAAAAAAAGTTTTTTTTTAACTGAAAGCAAGGAGCGACATTAGATTACTACGTCCTTAGATTAAGGACGAACAGAGATTACTCCGTATATGAAAGGGGCTGCTCCCTCCTAAACGCCTGCTCTTTACGCTAAAGTTTGACTCTTTCTCTCTGTACTTTTTAAAACAGTAAAAAACTTCAGTATAAAGAGCGGGGCGTTGAGGAGGGAGCAGCCCCTTCCATATACGAAGTAATTTCTGTTCGTTTTAAGTTTTAATGTCGCTCCTTGCTTTCAGTTAAAAAAAAACTTGTTTTTATGGCACTTGGTATTAACCAAGTGACATATAGCAATCGCCAATTCTGTCGGTCTGTTTGTCGGTCCCGGTTTTGCTACTTTAGGCACTTCCAGGTAAGCTAGGACGATAAAATTTGGCAGGCGTATCAGGGACGGGACCAGGTTAAATTAGAAATATTTGCAATTCTCAATTTGACCATCTGGGGGGGGGGGAGTGGGGGGCCGGCTAATTTTGAAATAATAGAAAAAATGAAGTATTTTTAACTTATGAATGGGTGATGGGATCTTAAAGAAATTTGATGTTTGGAATGATATTGTGTTTCAAACCTCTTATTTTAAATCCCGACCGGATCTGATGTTATTGGGGGGAGTTGGAGGGGGGAAAACCTAAATTCTTGGAAAACACTTAGAGTGGAGGGATCGGGATGAAACTTGATGGGGAAAAATAAGCACAAGTCCCAGATACATGATTGACATAATCGGAACGGATCCGCTCTCTTTG
This sequence comes from Artemia franciscana, assembly GCF_032884065.1. Lineage (NCBI taxonomy): Eukaryota > Metazoa > Arthropoda > Branchiopoda > Anostraca > Artemiidae > Artemia > Artemia franciscana. The sequence goes on along the minus strand of NC_088865.1, from coordinate 24,846,862 downwards.
GGGTAGTTGGGGGGGGGGGGTAATTCTGAAAAATTAGAAAAATGAGGTATTTTTAAATTATGAACGGGTGATCGGATCTAAATGAAATTTGATGTTTAGAAGGATATGGTGTCTTAGAGCTCTTATTTTAAAACCCGACCGGATCTGGTGACATTGGGGGGGGGGGGGAGGAGTTGGGGGGGGAAACCTAAAACTTGGAAAACACTTAGAGTGGAGGGATCGGGATGGAACTTGATGGGAAAAATAAATACAAGTGCTAGATACATGATTGACATAAACGGAAAGGATCCGCTCTCTTTGGGATGGTTGGGGGGGGGGTATTTCTGAAAAATTAGAAAAAATTAGGTATTTTTAACTTACGAACAGGTGATCGGATCTCAATGAAGTTTGATATTTAGAAGGATATCGTGGCTCAGAGCTCTTATTTTAAACCCGACCACATCTGGTGACATTGGGGGGAGTTGGGAGGGGGAAACCTAAAACTTGAAAAACACTTAGAGTGGAGGGATCGGGATAAAACTTGGTGGAAAAAATAATCACGAGTCCTAGATACATGATTGACATAACCGGAACGGATCCGCTCTCTTTGGGGTAGTTGGGGGAGGGGTTAATTCTGAAAAATTAGAAAAAATGATGTATTTTTAACTTACGAACGGGTTATCAGATCTCAATGAAATTTGATATTTAGAAGCATATCGTGTCTCAAAGCTCTTATTTTAAATCTTGACTGGATCTGGTGACGTTGGGGGAAGTTTGGGGTGGGGGAACCTAAAACATGGAAAACGCTTAGATTGGAGTGATCGGGATGAAACGTGGTGGGTAAGCAGAAGTCTTACATACGTGATTTACATAATTGGAATGGATCCGATCTATGGGGGGGGGGGGTTAATTCTGAAAAATAAGAAACAATGACGTATTTTTAACTTACGAAGGAGTAATCGGATCTTCACGAAACTTCATATTTAGAAGGACCTCGTAACTCAGATCTCTTATTTTAAATCTCAACCGGATCAAGCGTAATTGGGGGGGCAGTTGGGGGGGGAGAACGGAAATCTTAGAAAATACTTAAAGCGGTGATACGTGACTAAAACTAAGATACGTGACTGACATAACCGGACCGGATCTGCTCTCTTTGGTGGAATTCGAGGGGGGGGGGGTAATTTTGAATATTGAGGTATTTGTAACATACGAAAGGATGACCAGATCTTAATGAAATTTAATATTTAGAAGGATCTTGTGCTTTAAAGTTCTTATTTTAAATTCCAACCAGATCCCGTGATGTTGGGGGGAGTTAGAGAGGGAAACCGAATTCTTGGAAAACGTGAAAATTGGGGTATTTTTATCTTACGACTAGATGATCGGATCTTAATGAAATTTGATTTTTAGAAAGAATTCATGTCTCAGAGCTCTTATTTCAAATCCCGACCAGATCGTTTGACATTGGGGGGAGTTGGAGGGGGAAATCTTGGAAAAACACTTGGAGTGTAGGAATCGGGATGAAGCTTGGTGGATAGAATAAACAAATGTCCTTGATATGTGATTGACAGAATCGTACTGGATTCGCTCTCTTTGGGGGAGTTGGGGGGAGGGGTTCAGTGATTTGGCGAGTTTGGTGCTTCTGGACGTGCTAGGACGATGAAAATTGATAGGCGTGTCAGGGAGCTGCACAATTTGACTTGATAAAGTCGTTTTCCCAGATTCGACCATCTGGGGGGCTAAAGGGAGAGGAAAAATTAGAAAAAATTAGGTATTTATAACTTACGAGTGGGTGATCGGATCTTAATGAATTTTGATATTTAGAAGGACATCGTGACTCAGAGCTCTTATTTTAAATCCTGACCGGCATTAAACCTCTTATTTTCCTTTTTAAATCAATCTATTGATTCATAGAATTTTGTTAGAGCTCATACCATATGATCTCTTGGCTCTTAGCTCTTCTCGCCTCGTCACAAGTGCCATATGAGCTCTTAGCTCTTGTTTACATTTAATTTTTGAACATTTTGGATTAATGCATGTTTTGATTTTGGCTCTCCGCAGATGAATAATTAAAACGAAATTTGCATGTTTATTTTTGGCTAAGTTGCTTTCTCATAGTTTTGATCGAATGATTTTGAGAAAGAAGGAGCGGGGGAAGAGGCCTAGTTGCCCTCCAATTTTTTGGTTACTTAAAAAGGCAACTAAAACTTTTAATTTTTATTATATTATAAAATAAATGGTTACACAATAACTACTTCTATAGGTAAGCTCTTGTCAAAGTTTGTAACTTGTAGCCCCTCCCAAAGGGACTGTGGGGGAGTAAGTCGTCCCCAAAGACATATTTGTAAGGTTTTTTGACTATGTTGAATAAAACGGCCATCTCAGAATTTTGATCCGGTGCCTTTGGGAAAATGGGAGGGGGTCTAGGTGCCCTCCAATTTTTTGGTCACTTAAAAAGGGCACTGGAACTTTGAATTTCCGTTAGAATGAGCCCTCTCGCAACATTTTAGGACAACTGGGTCGATACGATCACCCCTGTAAAAAAAAAATACAAACAAACAAATAAACACGCATCCGTGATCTGCCTTCTGGCAAAAAATGCAAAATTCCACATTTTTGTAGATAGGAGCTTGAAACTTCTATAGTAGGGTTCCCTGATACGCTGAATCTGATGGTGTGATTTTCGTTAAGATTCTGTGACTTAGAGAGTGTTTCTTCCTATTTTCTAAAATAAGGCTAATTTTCTCAGGCTCGTAACTTTTGATGGGTAAGACTAAACTTGATGTAACTTATATATTGAAAATCAGCATTAAAATGTGATTCTTTTGATGTAGCTATTGGTATAACAATTGCGTTTTTTAGAGTTTTTGTTACTATTGAGCCAGGTCGCTCCTTACTACAGTTCGTTACCACGAACTGTTTGATGCTTTGACAAAGTAAAACCTTACAGTTCAAAATAAATACCATTTTCAGTAAATGACGAATGACACTCAAGCTTTTTAGAGGGTTTGAGAAGGGTGGAGATAGTCCCACGTTTATTCACTAAAGCGATGTTTAAAACCTTGATTTATAAGCCTTTCATGACTATTTCTGCTTAGTTTGGAGCTATGGCTCTACTTTTATTTGAAAAACGAAAAACATTAGTTTGGAAAATGTTAAAAAAGAAGAAACAAATCTATGACCAAAAGATAATGGTAAATGAAATGTTCGCTCATGTATGTAGTGCATATGTGTTGGAAAATCAGTACACCTAGATTCAACGGTGGAAGGATTCAAATAATTTTTATTGTGCGAAGGGGGATTAAAACGCGAAAAGGCTAATTCACAGGCTATTTTTAAAGTTTCGCCTGGTGGAGAGTCCTTTGGATCAATCTTAGGTAGGTTATTCTTCCTATAACTCCCAATATATTTAGGTACGGGTCAAAAGTAAAATATTCAAAATTTTTCCCAATTTATTATAGTTTTATAAAACTGGTATTTACCTTGGGTTTTATTCGGAGCGAGGTAGGTAACTGGGGGAAAATATTTTAGGGTAGTCTTCTAGCCATCAGTTAGCCAAAAATGTATATTTTCACGCTTTTGCATTGGGGGGGGGGGGGTCTGGCCGCTAAAACCTCCCTTGTGTACGGCCTTGGCTGAGGATAGTTGTGTACTAGCCAAGGTATTTTAAAGAATCTAAATCTTGTTAAAAACAAACAATTACGAAATTCATTCAGATTCTTAATTTAATCACGTATTGAAGGGTGCTTCATACCATTGAAACAGTTGTCATGTCAGGGTAGGTCACATCAGTTACCAAATGAACATGAACGAGAAACGATCAATGAAGCGTGTTCTGAAAAAGAAGTTCAGATATTTTTTACAAGGTTAGATCTTGAAATTCAGTGCTAAACGCCTCTAATTTTTTTTTGTGAATGTAGAATATAAAAATGAAATACTACATCAAAAGCTTTTTTTTAATGATCACCCCGGTATTTTGTAGTATATTGGTTGCTTCAATTTAAGTAAATACTTAGCATACACTTTATTTGTAAGTGGGTTCATTTTTTACCCACTTTATTTGTAAACGAACTTTATTTGTAAAAGAATTTACTTTTTAGGAAAAGGGGATTCCAGTTAGTGAAAAATCTTTATTGAACCAATCTACAGCATTCTGTGACTGGGGGGGGGGGGGGGGGGTAGATGCAATTCTCGATTCAAGTTTGTTCGATTTCACCATGTATTTTTGCATTAATTAAGAGTCCGTTATGACTTAAGATTAATGCTTTTTCGGCTGAAAATTACATTTCAAACAGTTCGTGATAACGAACAGTAAGGAGCGACCCGGTTCAATAGTAACAAAAACTCTAAAAAATGGAATTTTGATACCAATGGCTACATCAAAAGAATTGCATTTTAATGCTGATTTTAAATATATAAGTTTCATCAAGTTTAGTCTTACCCATCAAACGTTACGAGCCTGAGAAAATTTGCCTTATTTTAGAAAATAGGGGGAAACACCCCCTAAAAGTCATAGAATCTTAATGAAAATCACACCATCAGATTCAGCGTATCGGAGAAACCTATTGTAGAAGTTTCAAGCTCCTATCTACAAAAATGTGGAATTTTGTATTTTTTGCAAGAAGGCAGATCACGGATGCGTGTTTATTTGTTTGTTTGTTTGTTGTTGTTTTGTTTTTCCCAGAGGTGATTATGTCGACCCAGTGGTCCTAGAATCTTTCGAGAGGGCTCCTTCTAACGGAAATGAAAAGTTCTAGTGCCCTTTTTAAGTGACCAAAAAATTGGAGGGCACCTAGGCCCCCTCCCACACTAAGTATTTTCCCAAAGGCAACGGATCAAAATTCTGAGATGGCCATTTCATTCAGCGTAGTCGAAAAACCTTATAACTATGTCTTTGGGGACGACTTACTCCTACACAGTCCCCGTGGGAGGGGCTACAAGTTACAAATTTTGATCAGTACTTACATATAGTAATGCTTATTGGGAAGTGTACAGACGTTTTCAGGGGGATTTTTTGGTTGGGGTAGGGGTTGAAAAGAGGGGGATATGTTGGGGGAACTTTCCATCGAGGAATTTGTCATGGGAGAAGAAAATTTCCATGGAGGGAGTGCAGGATTTTCTAGCATTATTTAAAAAAAAAACAATAAAAAAATAAATATGAAAAGTTTTTCAACTGGAAGTAAGGAGCAGCATTAAAACTTGAAACGAAAATAAATTATTACGCATATGAGGGGCTCATCTCCTCCTAATACCTCGCTCTTTACGCTAAAGTATTTTTAGTGATTTCAACTATTTATTCTACGGCTTTTGTGATTCAGGGATCATTCTTAATGAATTGGGACAAAATTTAATCTTTATTGTAAAGAGCGAGGTACTGACGAGGGGGTGAACTCCTCATATATGTAATAAAAACCTGAGATTGCAAAAGTTCGTTACGTAAGCTAATTTATAAATTACGTCTATCTTTTACTAATAAAAACATTCGTAAAAAATTTAAAGTTCTAGTTGCCTTTTTAAGTAACCAAAAAATCGCAGGGCAACTAGACTTCCTCCACTGTTCCTTTTTTTCTCAACATCATTCGATCAAAACTATGAGAAAGCCATTTAGCCAAAAAAAAAACTTGCAAATTTCGTGTTAATTATTCATCTGCGGAGAGCCAAAATCAAAACATGTATTGATTCAAAAACGTTCATAAATTAAATTAAAAAAAAAAGTTTTTTTAACGGAAAGTAAGGAGCGACATTAAAACTTAAAACGAACAGAAATTACTTCGTATATGAAAGGAGATGCTTCCTCATCAACGCCCCGCTCTTTGCGCTAAAGTTTTTTACAGTTTTAAAAAGTAGAGTTAAGAGAAAGAGTCAAACTTTAACGTAAAGAGCGGGGCATTGATGAGGAAGCAGCCCCTTTCACATACGAAGTAATTTCTGTTCGCTTTAAGTTTTAATGTCGCTCTTTACTTTCCGTTAAAAAAAAACTTTTTTTTTTATTTAATCATCAGCAGAAGCAGAGTATTTCTGCTGATGATGAAGACTCATCATCAGCAGATGATCAAGACTCCTAAATCTTTATTCCGGCACTAAATAAAACACACAAGTGTTTTTATTGTCTTGTTTTATTTTTGGTGGGTGGGGAGTCAAGCGCAACAGCCCCTCCTTCGTGAGTGCTGAAAAGCTAAAGAAGCAATTGATATTGAAGGAGAAAAGGGAGAATTCAGATCCACAGATCCATGGGTTAACAGATTCATTTTGTTCAACTAGATTTGAAGGAGAGAACAAGCCATAACTTGAAACCCCCTCCCCGACATATCTATGCAAAGAAAGAAATTAACAACATTTTATTCGTAAAATTGACTTCCGAAACGATCTATTTACTTAGTCTTAAATCATTTGTTGAAGTTAACTTAGTCCGAATATCATATTCCTCTTAGGTGGCAATATTTTTGCGGTCAATGGCATATAGCACTTCCTATTTTATGGGGCTATAAGAACATTTAATAAGACATTAGCAATCGCTTATATATTCAAAATTTTTGTTTTAATGGACGCCCGTTAATTCGCTATATATAAAAAAGTAATTTTGTTTTTCAATTAATTTCTTTCCAATAGTGTTGATGGTTGCAAATAGAGAAAAATATGGCTAGATTTGCTACGAGAGGTAAGTATGCAGAATTTTTGCAGATATATCTACTCGCTTTTAATGGTGACTTTGTCAACACATTTTTATTTGACCATAGTTGCATTTTGTTGTTCAAGAGGCTCTATGTGAAATTTTGGATAAAACTGATGTTTGCAGTTCACCACTTGGACTTGGAACGCTCGGTCCAATGTTTAAGCCCGTTTTCCCTTGTTCAGATATCTCTCAGGTCCAATTGGTCAAACCCACCCGCATAAACTTGGAACGTTCTATCCATTGGTCAGGCCTGTTTCCGCTTGGTCAGATCTCTTGTTCAAATTTCGTGGGATTCTGAACCATTGGTCACAATCCGATTGGCTTTTAAAAATAAATGTTTGGGTAAATGTAAAATGAGGTGCATCTTATTTTCTCCCTTCCAGAAATATTTGGAAAGTAGGCCTGTTGAAAATTAGTTTTGCCCAGACCTTGGAGGAGAAAATCTTGAAATCCACTTTGAGTTATTTCTGGCTTACATTCGTGAAGCACTGTGACAGAAAAGTCAAACTCTTTTTTATCGTAATTTTTCTTGTGTCGGAACATTCGTTCTTGAACAGGGTTGCCACTCGAACAGAAATAATGGTACTAATCAAAACTGACAAAAAGTACTATTTTGAAATGAAGTACTATATTTCAAAAATTAGCGCATGTTGCTCGATATCCAGATTTCTTTTTGGGTTGACACAAAGTCAGAGGATGTCTTTTTAATTTATATCGCCTGTGCCTGGACTAGGAATTGTACTTTTCACAAGCAGTTTGTGTTGATGACCTGTCAAGTATCCAGAGCACTGGGTCTTCACTGTTCAATCTATTTTGAACATAACTTGAAATAAATGTGTCACTGCTGGTTGCCTCTCCTTAAGTTTCCAATTTTCTATCTGATCAGTTGTAAAGAGCTCAAATTTGGTCTCAAAATGGATCTCGGTTTCCATTGTTTTGAGTTTTCTTGAGTTTTTAGAAACCCAGTTCAAGGACTGAACGGAATACCGAAAGTTTGGCTTTGGTACTATTCCTTGTCAATTCAGCAAGAATGTTCCTCACGCTTCGAACGACTATGTAAGCTTTTACTTACGTGCTTTTTTAGTATGTTTGTGCAGGATTTGCGCAATATTAGCTTTAAATATATAATCAACCAAATCAGATCTCCAAGGATGAAGTCAAACTAGATACAATATTTCTATATGTGACTTTATATCGTACATGATTTTATTGCACAATGAGAACCCGTGTAGTTAAATCTCATTTAGTACTTATTTAGACCAAAAGGTCTAGAGACGAATTGGCCTGTCATAAAAAAAGGAATACTTCTGGAAATACCAATCGGGTCTATGGCCAGTACGTAGGAGAAGAAGAGAAAAAATCAAATGAACGTTACGCCCGTATGCAACAAGGCGTCTTCAACGTTAAATAAAGTGAGAGAAAAAAAGGAAAAACAATTAGAATCTAAAACTAAAAGGATAAATAAAATATATATAAAAGTAAAACTATGCATAGTTGCATAGTTGCTATTATATATATATATATATATATATATATATATATATATATATATATATATATATATATATATATATATATATATATATATATATATATTTTATATATATATATATATATATATATATATATATATATATATTTATATATATATATATATATATATATATATATATATATATATATATATATATATATATATATATATATATATATATATATATATATATATATATATATATATATATATATATATATATATATATATATATATATATATATATATATATATATATATATATATATATATATATATATATATATATATATATATATATATATATATATATATATATATATATATATATATATATATATATATATATATATATATATATATATATATATATATATATATATATATATATATATATATATATATAATTATGCTCACAAATACAATTAGCCAGCTACTTCCATGAACACACAAAAACAACACAAAAGGTGATGCTTTTGTATGTTCATGGAAGTTTCTGGCTAATTGGATATGCCAGCATTAATTGTATATTATTAGTTAGGTTGTTTTACTTTTATATCTATTTTTATTTATCCTTTCAGTTTTAGATTATAATTGTTTTTTTTTCTTTATTTTCATAGGGATAAGTCCTTTATTAGACAGTGAAAAACAAATACAAAAATTCTGAATATTTCGAAGACATAGTCAGTCTTCGTCAAACAGTTCGTGGTAACGAACTGTAGTAAGGAGCGACCCGGCTCAATAGTAAACGAAACTCTAAAAAATGGAATTTTGATACCAGTAGCTACATCAAAAGAATCGCATTTAATGCTGGTTTTAAATATATAAGATTCATCAAGTTTAGTCGTACATATCAAAAGTTACGAGCCTGAGAAAATTTGCCTTATTTTAGAAAATAGGGGAAAACACCCCCTAAACGTCATAGAATCACACCATCAGATTCAGCGTATCAGAGAACCCTACAGCAAAAGTTTCAAGCTCATATCTACAAAAATGTGGAATGTTGTATTTTTTGCCAGAAGGCAGATCACGGATGCGTGTTTATTTGTTTGTTTTTTTTTCCCAGGGGCGATTTTATCGAATCAGTGGTCCTAGAATCTTGTGAGAGGGCTCATTCTAACGGAAATGAAAAGTTCTAGTGCCCTTTTTCAGTGACCGAAAAATTGGAGGGCACCTAGGCCCCCTCCCACGCTAATTATTTTCCCAAAGTCACCGGATCTAAATTCTGAGATAGCCATTTTATTCAACGTAGTCGAAAAACCTTATAACTATGTCTTTGGGGACGACTTACTCCCCTACAGTCCCCGTTGGAGGGGCTACAAGTTACAAACTTTGACCAGTGCTTGCATATAGTAATGGTTATTTGGAAGTGTACAGACGTTTTCAGGGGGACTTTTTTGGTTTGGGGGGGGGGGGGTTGAAAAGAGGGGGATATGTTAGGGGATCTTTCCTCGGAGGAATTTATCATGGGGGAAGAAAATTTCCATGAAGGGAGCGCAGGATATTCTTGCACTATTAAAAAAAAACAATGAAAAAATAAATATGAAAAATTTTTTTCAACTGAAAGTAAGGAGCAGAATTAAAACCACTTAAAACGAACAGAAATAATTCCGCATATGATGGGCTCACCTCCTCCTAATTCCTCGCTCTTTACGCTAAAGTATTTTTAATAATTTCAACTATTTATTCTGCGGCTTTTGTGATTCAGGGGTCATTCTTAAGAAATTCGGACAAAATTTAAGCTTCAGTGCAAAAAGCGAGGTACTGACAAGGGGGTGAACCCCCTCATATACATAATAAAAACATGAGAATACAGAAGTTTGTCACGTAGGCTAATTTATAAGTTACGTATATCTTTTACTAATAAAAACACTCGTACAAAATTAAAAGTTCTAGTTGCCTTTCTAAGTAACCAAAAAACTGGAGGGCAACTAGGTCTCCTCCCTCGCTCCTTTTTTTCTCAAAATCGTTCGATCAAAACTATGAGAAAGCCATTTAGCCAAAAAAAATAAATATGCAAATTTCGTTTTAATTATTCATCTGCGGAGAGCCAAAATCAAAACATGCATTGATTCAAAAATGTAAAGTTTTTTTTAACGGAAAGTAAGGAGCGACATTAAAACTTAAAACGAACAGAAATTACTTCGTATGTGAAAGGGGCTGCTTCCTCATCAACGCCCCGCTCTTTACGCTAAAGTTTTTTACCGTTTTAAAAAGCAGAGTTAAGAGAAAAAGTCAAGCTTTAACGTAAAGAGCGGGGCATTGATGAGGAAGCAGCCCCTTTCACATACGAAGTAATTTCTGTTCGCTTTAAGTTTTAATGTCGCTCTTTACTTTCCGTTAAAAAAAAACTTGTTTTTTTTTTTTTATTTAATCATCAGCAGAAGCAGAGTATTTCTGCTGATGATGAAGACTCACTGTGTCTTCGAAATATTCAGAACTTTTGTATTTATTTTTCACTGTCTATTAAAGGATATATATATATATATATATATATATATATATATATATATATATATATATATATATATATATATATATATATATATATATATATATATATATATATATATATGTATATATATATATATATATATATATATATATATATATATATATATATATATATATATATATATATATATATATACATATATATATATGTATATATATATATATACATATTATATATTATATATATATATATATATATATATATATATATATATATATATATATATATATATATATATATATATATATATATATATATATATTGAAATAGTAACCACAGCGGCTACCAGATATTGGCGCAGAAATGGTGCTGCACCACAAATTGGAGGGGAAAGCCTTGCTGGCACCTAGTATTGTAATGGAATGCCTCGTGGTTACCACTACTGTACCGTAAATGTAGATACCCTTTTACGGAAATGTAAATGTTAATATGTTAGTACCCTTTTACGATATACCCTGCTCTAGTGTATGGTAACGTGATCGAACGATCAAACGGGCGAAACTCTAGGCTAAGGGTGCACCCAACCTGGGTTACTACTAATATCTTTAGCTATCTCTTTAGAGGGTAAACGGGCCCCACTGTCGATATGCTATTGACGATATTTCTCGCGGACGTTTTCCCTACTCTGCCTGGGTTCTTGGAAAAGTAATCTCACACGGATGCAGGAAACAGCTTACTTTTATTCTACCAAAGGTCACTTGACAAAACACACATATATATATATATCAATTCTGAAAAAGTAGACTTCCTAAACGGGGTTTCAATGTAGACTAACAAACAAAACGCCACTTCTGTACAAAAGCACTTTCTGTAGGGGTGGATCTTAGATTGGCCCTGGCAATCCGCTAAATTAAAGTTCAAATCCCTGGCTTCTTTTGAATAATATTATCTTTCAATGGACCAGAACAGGAAGACCAAAATAGAATTTAGCTTGCACTTACTCATTGCAAAACAACTATAGCTTAGCAACGAGAATATAACTTATCATTGAAAATTATACTATAGGCAAATCTAAGCAATTGTAATTACGGAAATGAAAACGTTTGTCTTAAAAAAGAACAGAAACAGGGGTGAAACCCCAACACCTCCCCCCGCAAGATAAATGACCACCCACGCGCCACGACGGTTCACTCTTACAAACCTTAACACTGAACTTACAACGTTACAAAATCCATTTGTCTTCTTTCTTCCCCAGCGTTGGTACTACTGCTCCCACCGCTTTGCTCTGAATCTGTCGCCATCCATACGTCTGTAGTGCAGAACCAACATGGTCTAAATCGTATGGGAATTCGCACGAGGTTTTGAAAATTGAAGTCCACCAGATTGGCAGGAAATTATCGTGCTTAGCATGATTAACAAAAAATTTCACGCCCTCATGAATTTTCATTTAAGGGAGTGTAGAATCGGGTTCTGGCACATTCGATGATGCCATTCATCATGAAAAATTGGCTAAACTAGCCTCTTACTCTCCATCGGTGGAAACAACGACACAAATTAATTAAAACGCGAATTGCCCTTTGGCATAATTTGAAATAATCCAAGGATGAAAATGCAAGGTCTGTGAAAATGATAGGGGTGCAGGGAAAACAGCCAAAGGTTTGAGCGAATCATTAATCAGTTCATTCGGGGTCCCCTCCCCTGGGATAGCCAAATGAAGAATGGGCATTGATACCAACTGAAGATGAAATTTGGATAAGTCAGTCACTGAATAAGGTTTGCCGAACATAATTTTCGATTCCCATGAAGAGTAAAAACTATGAGTAGGGTTACTGGACAAAGGTTTGGGTGAAATAGGAAGTGACTGGGAGAGAGTATCCCCCAAGGACTCAAGATCAGAGAAGCAAAATCTTGGTAACAGGGTCACAACTGGCCAACTAGCTGTCCGTTGAGCGAACCGTCCATAATTCATGGCTTCTCGAAGGGGCTTCTCCCCCTGAAAGAGACCATATCTCCCTTTGAGTTGATAGGACTAATCGTAGATTTCTTCTCAAGCCTTTCCAATCCAACCTGACATTCACTATCTCCCAACTTTTCCATAGCCCGTCGTATGTCCTTCAACTCTATTTTATGATCATCTTGTTTGATTTCCAATGAGTCTTGGACCTCTTGGTTTCTCCTAAATTCTTTTTTTAAATCCCCAAAAATTTAATTCTCCACAAGCACAGGCTGAATTTCTCTTTTTAGTGTCTCTTACTTTCTCCTTACTTTCCTCCCATCTCTTAGGTGTCTCTAGGACACCATAGTGTCCTTTTTCTTAGATTTCATTGTTCTGCTATAGTCCTGTTTTATTACCAATGGGTCTTGGACTTTTTTGTCCTCCCCCTAAGCGGGAGAAAATAAAATTTTGTTTTCTGCTACTGCAGACTTAACCTGCCAATTTTTCTCTTTTTTGCATTTATCTTTCCATTTCTACTTTTCTCATATTTCTCAATCGCGCAAATTAAATCATCACTAAACCTTAATTAGACTCCAGTGTCCAGTATCTTTGACTGCATCTCTTTATTGTATTTGCGTTTAATATTCCTTTTCTCGCTTTTTGTTTTATTTTCTTTTACCGTAAGATAAAATTGATCTTCAATAGGAACTGAATTCCCACATTTGGTTTTTCATATTGCACAAAAATTTCTCGAACTTTACGAGAAAAATCGCCTACAATAAATTTCTTCTCGTTTGGTTCTGGCGCAATGAGTTTTTATGGCACTTGGTATTAACCAAGTGACATATAGCAATCGCAAATTCTGTCGGTCTATCTGTCGGTTTGTCTGTCGGTCCCGGTTTTGCTACTTTAGACACTTCCAGGTAAGCTAGGACGATGAAATTTGGCAGGCTTATCAGGGACTGCACTAGATTAAATTACAGATAGTCGTTTTCCCGATTTGACCATCTAGGGGGGAGTGGGAGGCCGGTTAATTCGGAAAAATAGAAAAATGAAGTATTTTTAACTTACGAACGGTTCTTCAGATCTTGATGAAACTTGATGTTTGGAAGGATATCGTGTCTCAGAGCTCTTATTTTAAATCCCGACCGGGTTTGGTGACATTGGGGGGGATTGGGAGGGGCAACCCTAAAATCTTGGAAAACACTTAGAGTGGAAGGATCGGGATGAAACTTGGTGGGAAAAATAAGCAGAAGTCTTAGATACGTGATTGACATAATTGGAACATATCCGCTCTATTTGGGGAATTGGGGGGGGGGGTTAATTCTGAAAAATTAGAAAAAATGACGTATTTTTAACTTACGAAGGAGTGATCGGATCTTCATGAAACTTCGTATTTAGAAGAATCTCGTAACTCAGATCTCTTATTTTAAATTTTAACCGGATCCCGATTAACCGGATTAACCGGGACCCGAAGTCTTAGAAAATACTTAAAGCGGAGGGATCAGGATGAAACTGGATGGAAAGAATAAAAACAAGTCTAAGATACGTGACTGAAATAACTGGACCGGATTCGTTCTCTTTGTTGGAGTTGGGGGGGGGGGTAATTCGGAAAAATGAGGTATTTTAAACTTACGAACGGGTGATTGGATCTTAATGAGATTTGATATTTAGAAGGATCTTGTGCTTTAAAGCTCTTATTATAAATTCCGACCAGATCATGTGACATTGGGGGGAGTTGTAGGGGGAAACCGGAATTCTTGGAAAACGTGAAAATGGGGGTATTTTTATCTTACGAATAGGTGATCGGATCTTAATTAGACTTGATATATAGAAGGATTTTATGTCTCAGATGCTGCATTTTCGACTCAAAGTGGTTCCGGGGACACAGGGGGTTGGAGGAGGGAAACAAAAATCTTGGAAAACGCTTAGAGTGGAGAGATCGGGATGAAACTTGATGGGAAGAATAAGCACAAGTTCTAAATACGTGAATGACATAATTGGAACGGATCCTTTCTCTTTGGAGGAGCTGTGGGGTGTTAATTTGGAAAAATTAGAAAAATTAAGGTATTTTTAACCTAAGAACGGGTGACCGGATCTTAATGAAATTTGATATTTAGAAGGAATTCATGTCTCAGACCTCTTATTTTAATTCTTGACCAGATCTGTTGACATTGGGGGGAGTTGGAGGGGGAAATTGGAAATCTTTGAAAGCGCTTAGAGTGGAGGAATCGGGATGAAGCTTGGTGGATAGAATAAGCAAATGTCGTAGATACGTGATTGACGTAACCGTACTTGATTCGCTCTCTTTGGGGGAGTTGGGGGGAGGGGTTCAGTGCTTTGGCGAGATGGTGCTTCTGGACGTGCTAGGACGATGAAAATTGGTAGGCGTGTCAAGGAGCTGTACAAATTGACAGTCTGGACAAGGAGCTGCACAAGAGAGTATGGTGGTGGCTTTTTTCTTCCAGTCTGGCAGGTTGAAAATCCTTGCATCCTTATGGTTAAAACCAGGCTTGCTATACTTACCGTTCAGATAAAATGTGACGGCCGGGTGAGGGGCTGGGGTTGTCGGAGAAACTAGTCATCCTCACTAATGAAACCTACTTTATTGTCAGAAGTTTCTTGGAGAGAAAGATTTGAGAGAAGCCATGGGTCCACTTTATTTCTCAAATCAGACAGATTAGAACCCACCCCACGATTCGAGGTGAATCATTGGACAAAATGTCCCTCTTTCAGCTAAAAAAGTTAAGATGCATTGGAGACATGATGATGTTGGAGAAGCAACTGGTCCACGTTAATTGTCCTAATCATGTAGATCAAACTCTTTGTTTGGTTCCAGTTAAAAAAGTGCCATTTTCCACCATTCTGACGCCTACCTGGTCGGTTTGCAGCTTGGACTAAGCTGGTATATGCGTTTTAACCAGGACAAATTGTTTTTGTCCGGCATTATTGAAATTCCTTTCCGTGGACTTAGATCGAAAGCCCAGTATTGAAAGCCGCGAGTTAGTAGGAAACCCAGGGCAGTATTGTTTCAAGGATTATTGTTTGAAACCATGTAGCTGAAGAATCAGAAGAGCTAGTCATCCCACGTCATGGTACTCTGACGGCTTATGTCAAGGTTTATGTTCCGTTTCACAGGTTAAATAAGGAATGTCTTTGTTCTTTTTTAATGTTTAAAAATCTTCTTGGTCTAGGCCACATACCCTGTAAGTTGCAAGCCAATAAGACAGAAAATTATATTTTGGACGTAGTATTTCGTGCTTTGATGCTTCTTTGGCAAAACTTACTTGGACTTCGAGGTCTCTTTGGTGCTGCATTGATGCTTGTTTTTGTTTTCTTTTTTTTTAGCTATCACGTTTTAGGAAAAATTGTCGTATGCTGAAGTACCATTAACCCAAGGTAAATACTTCTTAAGTTTACAGCAGACTAGACATCAAAAATGCATTTCATGCACTTACGCCATTTTGACAAAAATTTTGTGTGCTATGAGGTCCCCTTAGCCCTAGGTACATTTCTTATAATTTTAATTTCCATTGAAGAAAAGTCCTATCATCAGAAGTATTTTAAATCTGACAACTCATTTTTATGGCACTTGGTATTAACCAAGGGCCATATAGCAATCGCAAATTCTGTCGGTCTGTCGATCTGTCTGTCTGTCGGTCCCGGTTTTGCTACTTTAGGCACTTCTAGGTAAGCTAGGATGATGAAATTTGGTAGGCGTATCAGGGACCGGACCAGATTAAATTAGAAATAGTCGCTTTCCCGATTGGACCATCTGGGGGGGGGGGCGTTAATTCGGGAAAAATAGAAAAATTGAAGTATTTTTTAACTTTCGAACGGTTAATCAGATCTTAATGAAATTTGATGTTTGGAAGGATATCGTGTCTCAGGGCTGTTATTTTAAATTCCGACCGGATCTGGTGACATTGGAGGGGGAGTTGGGATGGGGAAACCTAAAATCTTGGAAAACACTTAGAGTGGAGGGATCGAGATGAAACTTGGTGGGAAAAATAAACACAAGTCCTAGATACATGATTGACATAACCGGAACGGATCCGCTCTCTTTGGGGTAGTTGGGGGGGGGGTTAATTCCTGAAAAATTAGAAAAAATGAGGTATTTTTAACTTACGAACGGGTGATCGGATCTCAATGAAATTTGATATTTAGAAGGCTATTGTGTGTCAGAGCTCTTATTTTAAATCCTGACTGGATCTGGTGACATTGGGGGGGGGGGGTGTTGGGAGGGGGAAACCTAAAATCATGGAAAACGCTTAGATTGGAGGGGTCAGGATGAAAATTGGTGGGGAAAATAAGTAGAAGTCTTAGATACGTGATTTACATAGTTTGAACGGATCCGCTCTATTGGGGGAGGGGGGTTAATTCTGAAAAATTATAAAAAATGACGTATTTTTAACTTACGAACGGGTGATCGGATCTCATAGAAATTTGATATTTAGAAGGATATCGTGTCTCAAAGCTCTCATTTTAAATCCTGACCGGATATGGTGACATTGGGAGGAGTTTGGGGAGGGGTAACCTAAAATCATGGAAAACGCTTAGATTGGAGGGATCGGGATGATACTTGGTGGGAAAAAAAGCAGAAGTCTTAGATACGATATTTACATAATTGGAACGGATCCGCTCTATTGGGATGGGGGCAGTTGGGGGATCAGAAATCTTAGAAAAAACTTAAAGCGGAGAGATCAGGATGAAACTGGATGGGAAGAATAAAAAACTGTCTAAGATACGTGACTGACATAACCGGACCGGATCTGCTCTCTTCGGTGGAATTGGAGGGGGGGGTAATTTTGAAAATTTAGGTATTTGTAACTTACGAAAGGGTGACCAGATCTTAATGAAATTTGATATTTAGAAGGATCTTGTGCTTTAAAGCTCTAATTTTAAATTCCGATCAGATCCTGTGGCATTGGGGGGAGTTGGAGGGGAAAACCGGAATTCTTGGAAGATGTGAAAATTTGGGTATTTTTATCTTACGAATAGGTGATCGGATCTTTGACATTTGACATTTAGATTTGACATTTAGAAGGAATTCATGTCTCAGAGCTCTTATTTCAAATCCCGACCAGCTCTTTTGACATTGGGGAGGGAGTTGGAGGGGGAAATCTTGGAAAACACTTGGAATGGAGGAATTGGGATGAACCTTGGTGGATAGAATAAGCAAATGTCTTTGATACGTGATTGACGTAACCGTACTGGATTCGCTCTCTTTGGGGGAGTTGGGGGGAGGAGCTCAGTGATTTGGTGAATTTGGTGCTTTTGGACGTGCTAGGACGATGAAAATTGGTAGGCTTGTCAGGGAGCTGCACAAATTGACTTGATAAAGTCGTTTTCTCAGATTCGACCATCTGGGGGCCTAATGGGAGAGGAAAAATTAGAAATAATTAGGTATTTATAACTTACGAGTGGGTCATCAGATCTTAATGAATTTTGATATTTAGAAGGAGATCATGACTCGGAGCTCCTATTTGAAATCCTGACCGACATTAAGCCTCTGATTTTCCTTTTAAATCAATCTATTGATTTTTTGAGTTTTGTTAGAGCTCATACCATATGAGTTCTTGGCTCTTAGCTCTTCTTGCCTCGTCACAAGTGCCATATGAGCTCTTAGCTCCTGTTTTCTGGTCTAATCGAAAATATTCCGAGACCGACAACTCCTTTGGGTCTGTGTATATGGAAAGTATCCCAAGTTTGGTAGCTTTGTTTAGTCTTGGATATAAGTTTCTCGCCGTTTAATTTTCAAGCTGATTGGACAGCGCTAATTTGTTCTTGCGTTTGCGCCCTTTTGGCGAAACTATTGCCTGCGACCAAGTTTCTTAGCCAAACCGTTGGGTGGCAGAAAACGATTTTTTTTTAGACTTGACTCATTTTAGACCTCACCTAGACTGGGAAGCTCGGGAGCGGGTGCCTACACTCCCAGTTCAAAATTTTTTGTATGATTCCAGTTCAAACAAAGTGCGTTCAAACACGTTTTCTACTAAACCCTACCTATGAAAAATGGGGCGTCTCAATAATATAGGCTCCTAAGTCCTGTTAAGGTGCAGTTCAAGTCATTTCCGGAGGCATATTTACTTGCCTTGTCAAATATTATTAGCAAAATTGATACATCAAATTTTGAACCAGTTCATTGGAGGTAAACGGAGGCATTCAGGTGCACTTATAGCATTAGGGTCATAAGCGGGCTACAGAACAAAACAACGCCTCCAATTACACATATTTAGAATCTTGAGAAAATTTCGATTTTAATGAAGTGCGATATACTCTCCTTTTATACTCTGGTGTAACTGTGAAAAGTGTCATTTCCGTAATTTTGGGCCCTTGTCCTTAGGGCAATGTTGGTCTTGTCTCACCTCGTGGTATGTTTTTGGGGTTCTTTGGTAAATATGAGAATACTACTGTCTTAAATATCGATCCAATGCCATGGAGATTACAGGGGTGTCCGTGGAGAAAAATAAGCAGGAGGGGGGTATTGTCCTCCAGTCACTTTTAATCCCTAGTTAGGGCCTTAGAATATGAAATTTCCGATTGAATGAACCCCTAGCGAATTTTCTACAACTTCTTCTATGCAAGGTGGTCAGAGGGGAAGAAAAATGCAAGGGAGATACACTGTTCCGTAGCGTTGACTACGATTTAATGTAATTCTATTTTATTTTATCCTTGTTGAAACCTTGCATTCTGGATCTGTGTCTAATTTTAAAGAAGTAAAAAACATTTTCTAATAAAAGATTGCGTTCAAATTCCTTTTATTTAAATAGTTTTATTCTTTGACAAAAAATCGTTATTACAAAAAAGCTTTATTACAAGAAAATCTTAAAAGATTATTCATAGCTTCAAAGATAATACTCAAGTTTGTTTTTGTATGTTTGGAGGTTAGACAACTAATTTTTCCCATGTTTGTTTTTACTTTAGAGACTTTTAAGCTCGAAAGGTCAAGATTCACATTATCAGAAACACTCTCTAAACAAACAAAAGATCATTAAGGCGTATCATTTTGATTAGTAGCAACGTAAACCCCATAACGTGACAATCAAGGTAAAAAAAAAAATAAAGTTAAAAATATCCTTAGTTTTCATAGATAAATATAAAAGATCGCTGTTATTATGTCCTGATAAGAGAATCTTAAACCTAAATAGATACACCTTTTGCGATCTTTCCTTTTCACCAAAAATACAACGAATGACTATACAGTAACTTGGTAGTGGGAGGGGGGACGTTAAGTTTTCCTGGGAAGGAAAAGAGTTAGAAGGGCGAATCATAAATACATTTTTTCTCCCTTTTAGAAAGTTGTCTTCTCTTTAGGGATATTTTTTTTTTTAATTTCCAGCCATCAGAGAAGGAGTATGGCCTATTGGCCTCCACTTCCAGAAATGTCGTCCCTATTGAACACATTTATTGTGATCTTCTTTGCCTAGGTGTAACATACCATTTCTTTCCGAACATGCCCACTGATACTGAACATTATAGTGATTTTTGATCCTATATTACAAGAACCTACAAAATTTGAAAAAGCTACAAGTGACACGTCTAAAGTGTATACTTTATCGCTACAGGTTTTTACGACCATAAAATAATATTAGTAGTAACTCCCCGTCACAGGGGGACTATCTGGTACATTTTACCTTCACGTCATATTCAAATCGCCCTTATTTTGAAAAGATCAGATTCAAGGACGCTTCATTTTTTAAATATTTGGTTTTACCATCGCCACTGTGCTTTTCTGTTAGGAAAATGTGTGTCTCTGGGTCTTTTAGTGGAAGTTGCAAAGGATATTCATTCTTCTTTTCGTCGTCTGCAGAATAGTTTTCGTAAAAAAAAAAAAAAAAAAAAAATGGTAAAAGCTTGTAAAATTAGGTAGCATATTGATTTGGTACAATGTAACAGCCCCCCCCCCTGTATAAAAGTAATTGTTATATCTCTGATCATATCGAAGAACAAAATATTAGAAAAACATTCAACACGAAGCTGTTATTATAGTTTGAGACTGTTTGGACCTTTATCACAATTTCAAAAATTTTCAAACTTCTGTACGCACTTTTTTCGTCAGAAGTTTGTTCCTGATTTTTACCTGCAGGGGACACTGTCAAATATTTTATGATTACGAGCTGTAAGTAAGAGGCAGCTAGTCCTAATAGTAACCGAACCATAGGAAAACAAGCTTCGATAAAAATTTATAGACCGGAAGAATTGGCACTTTGTAATAATTCTAAATATGTAAAATTCATTACTGATCAAAAGGACTAATTATGTTTATTGAACACAACTTTTTTTGTGATATAAGATTCGTAAGTATTCTTTTTTTAAAAGGTAGCATTCTTTTTCTATATGCTGGTAAAATCACAATATCTAAATTTGTAATCTTTTAGAGTCAAAAATGAATTCAACTGACATTGAAGATCAAAAGAGCCCTGGATACGGGACGAAAGAAGATTCAGTTTCTTCACATTCCTCGTCGTCTGGGGAACAGAGAAGCGGAGAGGCAAGTTTTGGCCCACAACTGCTGGCAGCTGGTGCAGGTTTGTTTATTCCCATGATCCCATTTAGCAATGAAAAATAAAACCACTGAAAAAAAGAATGTGAGACAGTGGTATAACATCTTCTTAAAAAAAGTGATGCTCGTGCTGCATTATGGTAACACTAGAGGATTAAATTAAAATTACTTGCGACTGCAGTTCCAATTTTGTTTCTTGATTATAATAGATAGATAGATCGTTTATTTTAGCCCGCCATCAAAACAACAACATGGCGGAGTATAAAAAAAAAATAAAAAGACGAAAAACAATACTTCAAGATTAAACGATTAAATTACATTCACTATATGCATTCATAGCTCGAATATGACGTGCAACGGCAGGAAATCATAAAGGTGCTCAAAGGCATCTTTTCTAGCATTAATTTCCTGTTCTGCCACAGCTTCACGGGGATCTGGAATTTGATACTTATTCAAAAGAAATAAATTTTTCTCGAATAGCGGTATGCGTATCAAAAACTTCAAATATCTCCATAACGCGGACCTAGCTTTCAGTCTCTCTGTTTCTGCAAACCATTCCCAAATCGGGAAAAGGTAAATGACATGTGGTAATCCACTGCTCTGTACAGTCTCGCTAAAATTTGCCGATTGTAAGAATACTTCAGTGGGGCTAGTTTAGCATAGTTCACTCGCAGGTTAGATACAAAGGTATCAAGGCAAAGAGTTCTTGTAGTTTTCTTATCTCGGCCGTACAGAAGACCTAAACATTTGAGCGAAGAAGACGGTACGATAATAACATTATCTATGGATACAGTTGGTGCTGGTGTCTCTCGTTTCCAAGAGCTGACAACCAGAAATTTAGTTTTCTGGCCATTAACTTGTAAACCAATAGCGCTATAACCAGATACATGCTTATCTAAATTATCCTGCAATACACTTGATGAGAAACTCAACATAAGTAAATCATCAGCATAGCTTACTAGACTCAAATCACAAGTATCAAAGGTTAGCCCGCCAGAAATTTGTTTTGTACCTTAGAAGTCAATGTGTTAAATAATATTGGACTTGAGATGGAAGCTTGTCGAAGTATTCTCTTTAGTTTAACTGGCTCACTGAGTTTTTCAAGGCCAAGTTTCACTCTTATATAGCGATTAATATCGCTATATATAAAATGATAAAATATAGCTACTATATGAGCGTTCACACCGGCATCTAGCAAGGTCTGGAATACAGCAGACTGGATTACTGAATCAGATGCAGCGGAAATATCAACACTTCATATATGTACGGATAACCCAAGTGAATCAGACTTGGCAATGCGCTTTAGGAGTGCGCTTTAGGAGTCTATGGACGAAAGCACAGCTGAGATGTTTTCGGAACCCAAACTGCCTGTAGTCTATCGCACACTTTGATATAACTTTGCGAAGGACCAATTTTTCCAGCATCTTGCTCAACGTACTTGAGACAGTAATCGGCCTGTAGCCTCCACACTCATTTGCGTTTTTTCCTATCTTCGGGATGTTTGGAACGAATCCGGTACAAAACGATTTGAGGATGGTGGCACTATCTATACACATCTGAAAAAGTAGTTGCATATGCTGGAGCAAAAGTGGTGAACTATTGCGCAAATGATTACCACTAACACCGTCAAGACCTGGAGCCTTGTTAGCCTCTAACTGGCGAACGGCCCTCAAAACACTTTTCACTGATATCAAAAAATAATTTCCCTTTTTCAACAGTGAATCAAGACGCGATTTAAGCGATTCATCATATTCCTTTTCCAAGGGAGTATCTTTTGACCCGAAGACCTACGAATAACGTTTTAACCACTGTTCCTCAGGTATCGTGGGACATGCCTGGCTTGGACTGCACTTTACTACTTCTGAATTTTTTCCACACATTTTGTGGGTCACGGATAGCCTCCTCCGAAGCAGTTTCTGCTTCCTTCACTTTCAGCTCATCCAATCGAGTTGTAATTTATTGTTTCAACTGCTCAACCTCCAAGAACTATATCTATGATTAAATAAGTAAATCTTGGATTTTAGATATAATTATTTTGTTAGATTGTGCCTAGAAGCTTAGAAAAGCAGTTTCAAGGACGTCGGTAGGGGAGAGGTGCAGGGGGCTTTGCTCCCCCATGGCAAAATGCCAATGTGGACATGAAATCTTTAGTTAATAAAAGTTCCCTGAGAAAAATGCATTGAAAGAAAATGAATCTCTTAAAGTATTATGTAAGATCGCGTGTGTACATCGTCATCACATAACACCCACATGTGTGTCCTCCATAGTTACAAGCGGAGGTCCCCCACAGGGCCTGAAGAAACATGTCACGTAAGAGTGCGTCATCCTTAACATAAGTAAACATTCGCCTATTACATAAGAACTAAAGAAACCATGAAGAAAAACGCCTTGAAGAAAAAATGCCTTGAAAAACGTCTTGAAGAAAAAAATGTCTTAATAAAATTCATCCGCTTGACTAGAGTCTAACAAACCTAAGACGTAACAGCCAAACCCTATGACCTAACATCCAAGTAACTCCTGATCTGGTGGACCCTGAAGGTTTTTCCCTGTACCTTTAGGTTTTTTAAGAAACAGACGCCTGAAAAAATGCCTTATTAAAATTCTCCCGCTTGACTAACGGACTCCTATTACGTAAAACCCCAAACCCTATTGAGTAACATCCAAAGAAATCATTCCTTATTATGTAATTAACACTTTCATCTCTTAGAAAACATTGCCAATTACGTAACATGCACATGCATCTTTTAGAAAACATTCCCTGTGATGTAACAGATTCCTGTATTTCTTAGAAAATTAATAACACCTGCGTCTTGAGGGGACTTAAATCATTAAAGGAAGAAAGGAGTAGTGGCTATGGATCTGCCTAAATAGATTGAGGCGTCGCTACATCTCTTGTGCCTAGGGCAAAATATTGATTAGTGCCTCCCCCCTGTCTGCCAAAAATTTTCAGGCCAAATTTTAACAAAATTGTCATTTATTAACACAATTTGCATATATTAAAAATTTTTATTCATTTAAATCTGACTTTTTACTTTAGCCTCTACAAAATTATTAATTACCTCGTCCCAATTGATTGCTTGTGATTCTTCGCATTCTGTGCTCATTAACACTATATAATTTTTTTTGCTCCTCACCCATAGTCGATGTGTGGTAGGTTAATATAAATTTAAGTATATTTTACCAGACGGCCGCTCATTGTTGACCACCGACACTGCAATCGCTAATAATATTTGATAGGCAACTATTACGTTTGCGAAGACCCCTTCACCTCCGTTTTGCACAGTTAATTCTAGCAACATAAAAATTAATTCAGTTCGGTCTATTTGCTTTTGTTTTGAAGGAATAGGGATAAAGATATGGGACCAAAAAAATTTCGAATTCAATTTGCTTACACTTACTGGCAACTGCACTCTTTACTTTATTTTAATAAAAAAAATTTTTTTAAATAATTATAATCGTTAGATTATTTATATGAAATTCTTGCGCCCATAAAATCTCTGGGCCTGGGACAAGTTCACTCTCTGGCCCTCGAAAACCACCTTTGCCGAGACATGGGCAAACAAATATTAAATAAAAGAGAACATGGACTATTTTTTGGCTCCATCATTAAAGCCCAATAAATTATACTTAAGTTCTCAAATTATACTGATAATGTCAAAGTGATTCAGTTGGGATTTGGTCTCTGGATCTGTATTTATCTAAGGTTAATGGTATTTGAGGTCTAATTGAAAGCCTAGATCTTTCAGAATTAACTAAAGGAAGCTGATATGCTCAAGACCGCCTAAGAATTGAAGAAGGAGGCTGGATCGTTTTGAAATACATATTGCAATACTTACATATCTTATGCGGTTCAAGTCTAAAATATTTAAAAAAGTTTCTGTATCCAATGCATTTTAAACTGTAGCAGTCAAGGTTAAGAATTTCCTAGTATTCTCACTGCTTATTCGGAAGCATTCGATGTAATAAAGTATGAAGTAAACGATAACGTATTAATGTATTTCATTGTACAGTAATTTAGGTATAGCGCAACTAAAGACTGATAAACTATTTCTAAAACGAAAAAAAATATGTATTAAAAAATTGGTAGACCCAATACTCTGTATAAGTTTTAGACATAAAGGGTCAATATGAATTCGTTTTATGCGTAAATGGTTAATATAAATCCGAAATGATAGAACTTATTCAAGAAAAATCCCTTTGTAGCAGCGTGATTCGATTTGACCTTATGTATCTTATGCTCACTAACTTAGAGCTCTTGGCAAGTAATTATTCCACATATCTTAGTTTTGAATGACCAGAAACCAGAGAATCAGTTTTCATTCTATAAGATTTGACGCTAAAAATTTTGAGACAAGTAATTGATTAAGTAGACTTGTTGTTAAAATCCAATTTTGAATCTACAAAGCTGAGTGAACCGAGACAGCTGGGTCATATGTAAATAGAATCGTAAGACTGTTTTTTCCTACAAGGATCGCGGAAGATCATTAATGGACCTAAGGCAGGACCCTGTTGGACACCAATATCTTCAGGATCAACTATAACTTGGTAAGTGACCACCAACGTCCACCATGATCTAGTGACCACAAAGACATTATTCCTTTATTTCTAATCCTGTCCGTCGTATGCCTACATTTTTCACTTTGTGGAAAAGAATACCGTGTTTTAGAGCAGGGCTTCTTAAACTTTTGTAATTCCCGACCCCATTTATGATTGCGAGTTTCTTAACGACCCCAACAAACATAAAAGAAAAAAATTTGATGATATATTTATTATGTAACAATATACATATGCGTATGAAAATATATAAATTTAAAATTCGTTTTGAAACATATAAAAATCTAAAATTGAAATTTGCACAAAATGTTATAGAAATGTTTTTATTATAGTTTCAAAAACAAAAGTGGATTCTGACCGTCTTAATTCTCTCGAATATATCCAAGTAGTTGCGTGGTAAATATTAAATTAAAGTTTAAGTTAAAAATTTAATTAGATGGATATGCCTGTTTTTAATTGCATAACAAATCAAATCTTGGTGTAATGTTTGAAACTGCTAGACGTAAGATCTCTTCAACATTATTTCATCGCTGAACGATATTGGGATTTAATGCGTGTTAAAGCTGAGAAAGTAACTTCACATAAATGTGTGGTGTTGAATGGCAGGAGTACATTTAACGCTATATCGGCGATTCTGGGAAATTCAGTTCTAGTTCCGATCCAAAATTAAGTCAAGGGCTTTTTTTGGAATTATAGTTTTAAGTTTGAGTCACACGAAAGCTCAGCAAAATCTTCTTGAGCTTTAAGTGGCAGATGTTCAATCTCACTTGAGCCAATCCAAAACCGCTTTTGAATCCAAACTGTATTTTTTAAATCAATATTTAATATAAAATATGTCCGGAACTGTGTTTCTAGCACTTTTTAGTGATCTACAATAGTTTTTGCAATAAAAGTTTTACAGTGAATTTTCTCAATTACAAAATTGTCGACACTGGAAAACATTTGGAAAGAATTTTTTTTTTGACCCTACTTTTCCAAATGCTGATCTTTTTAATGAAACTTTCAGTTTTATCGTTTGAAGTAAATACATTGCAATTCTTGCCTTGAAGAGACAAGTTAAGATCGTTTAACTTCGCAAAAATATCTGACAAATAACACAGCTTGGATAGCCAGAAGTCATTTTGAAAAAAAAGCAGCAAATTCACATTTTCGGTCACACTTTCGGTTCGATCTCGTCCTTTAATAACAATAATCTTTTTAAACTTTGACCTCTTGACAACCATCTTACTTCTGCATGTAATAACTAAGTTGTGTAGTTGGAATCCGTATCCTTACGGAGATTTGAAAATAAGCGACTGTTAAGGGCATGGCTCTTAATAAAATTCATGACCTTAACAGCATCCTGAAGCACATCGTTCAATTCTGGCGCTATCAATCATTTAAGAAGCGCCAAAAGGATTTTTAAATGTCGGGACTGCAAGGTCCCGTCGCTCGCTAAAGGGTTAAACTGACTAATTCAGAATAATACGCACTTTGTTTACAATCATACAATGACTAAAAGAAAATGACATGAAATGTTTATATAGTTTCTTCGAAGTAACATTTAGAAATTCCGTTGATAATATTTATCAGGATTATTTCGGTTTTAAGAGATTGACAAAAATAAATCTAAATTTTTTATAGATTTCTATAACATCTTCTGATTCATAGTAAATTTATACAAGATATTATAATAATCGGAATAGAAATGCTGTTATAAACAGTCTTTCCGAACCAGAAGATTTTATGATACATTTATCTACGATGGTAGTTATTTTTCTTTGTAACAATAGTTTTACAAGTTAAAAAACAGTTTTTGTTAAATTGTATTTTTATCACTCGCGACCCCATAATTTTGCTACGCGACCCCAAATGGGGTCGCGACCCATAGTTTAAGAAGTTCTGGTTTAGAGTGTAAAATGCTTTTTTAATATCAACGAACACGGTCGTTCGTTGATCTAAACAATCTAAAAATTTATCTAAACAATTATTTAATCAAACAGTTCTTGGTAACGAACTGTAAGTAAGGAGCGACACGGCTCAACAGTAAACGAAACTGTAAGAAACGGAATTTTGATATGAATAGACATATTAAAAGTTTTGTCTTATTATGTTCGTTTAGTTTTACCTTGAAAAGCTGAGCCTGAAAAAATTTGCCTGATTTGCGAAAATGGGGAAACATCCCCTAAAAGTGTAGGAATCTTAATAAAAATGACATCTTCAGTTTCAGTGTATCCGAGGGAGTTAAAAAGTAGTTTTTAGCTCCCATCTGTAAAAATGCGGATTATTGTACTTTTTACCAGAAGAAAGATCAGTGATTTATTTTTCAGGGGTAATCGTATCAAACCAATAGTCCTAAAATATTGGGAAAGGGCTCATTCAAACAGAAATTGAAAGTTCTAGTGCCCTTGGTAAATGACCAAAAATGTTGGAGGGCAGCTAGCCCATCCCCCACCCGTCTACCCCCTTTTCCCCTCAAAGTCATCTGATCGAAACTTTGAGTTGGCTAGTTTGTTCAGCATAGTTGAAAAGTCCAGTGACTTTGCCTTTGGGAATAACATGCCCCCCCCCACGGCCTCTGGGAAAAGGTCTATAAGTCATGAAATTTACCCATCATTTACGTATAGTATTATATACGTATATTTAGGTTTATTGGCCTCGGTTTATTGTACGGTATAGGGTAATTGTTTATTGGTTTATTTAGCTCATAGTTTGTTATCGGAAATTATACAGACATTTTCCGGCGAGGAGGGTAAATTTTCTACTGAGGAGATTTTACAAGGGGATAATTTTTTCGCGGGAAGAGAAGTTTCCGGGGGTGAACTTTCCAGGAAAATTTTACACTGGAAAATTTGCTAGAATTCCTATACGATTTTTTTTTTATTTGTCTTACTTTTTCTTTGCCGACTCAATTTTATGTGTGAAGATGTTAAGGGGAATTGTCCGGGGGGAAATTTTTAGCGGCTTGGAATTGTCTAGAGGTTCTTCCCGTAGGGGGGAGGGGATTTTTCACGGGAGAAATTCTCCATGGGGGAGTTTTCCGCGGGATAGATTCTCAAGAGGGCTTTTTCGCGGAAGCAGCTTTCTGCTAGAAGCTCTACTTCTAGCAGAAAGCTGAAGCTCAGCTTTCAGCTTTCTGAACTCTACTTTTTAAAATAGTAAAAATTTAAGCGTAAAGAGCGGGGCGTTGATGAGGAAGCAGTCCCTTTCATATACGAAGTAATTTCTGTTCGTTTTAAGTTTTAATGCCGCTCCTTACTTTCCGTTAAAAAAACTTGTGTTTTTATTTAATTTGTGAACGTTTTTGAATCAATGCATGTTTTGATTTTGGCCTTCCGCAGATGAACAATTAAAACAAAATTTGCATTATTTTTTTGGCTAATTGGCTTTCTCATAGTTTTGATCGAATGATTTTGAGAAAAAAGGAGCGGGGGAGGAGGCCTAGTTGCCCTCAGATTTTTTGGTATCTTAAAAAGGCAACTAGAACTTTTAATTTTTTATGGATATTTTTATTAGTAAAAGATATACATAACCTATAAATTAGCCTACGTAACGAATTTCTGTATTATCATGTTTTTATTACGTATATGAGGGGGTTCACCCCCTCGTCAGTACCTCACTCTTTACGTTAAAGCTTAAATTTTGTCCCAATTTCTTAAGAATGACTCCTGAATCACAATAGCCGTAGAATAAATATTTAAAATTACTAAAAGCACTTTAGCGTAAAGAGCGGGGTATTAGGAGGAGGTGAGCCCATCATAGCCGTAATAATTTTTGTTCGTTTTAAGTTTTAATGCTTCTCCTTACTTTCAGTTGAAACAACTTTTTTATATTTATTTTTTCATTTTTTTAAAATACTGCTGGAAAATCCTGCGCTCCCTTCATGAAAATTTTCTTCGCCCATGACAAATTCCTGCAAGGAAAGTTTCCCAACATATCCCCCTCTTCTCAATCCCTCCCCCCTCAACCTAAAACCCCCCTGAAAACGTCTGTACACTTCCAAATAAACATTACTATATGTAAGCACTGGTCAACGTTTGTAACATGTAGCCCCTCTCACGGGGACAATGGGGGAGTAAGTCGTCCCCAAAGACATAGTTATAAGGTTCTTCGACTACGGTGAACAAAATGGATATCTCAGAATTTTGATCCGGTGACCTTGGGAAAATAATTGGCGTTGGACGGGGCCTAGGTGCCCTCCAATTTTTTGGGTCACTTAAAAAGGGCACTAGAACTTTTCATTTCCGTTAGAATGAGCCCTCTTGCAAGATTCTAGGATCACTTGGTCGATACGATCACCCTGGGAAAAAAAGAGACAAACAAATAAACACGCATCCTTGATCTGCCTTCTAGCAAAAAATACAAAATTCCACATTTTTTCAGATAGGAGCTTGAAACTTTTACAATAGAATTCTCTGATACGCTGAATCTGATGGTGTGATTTTCGTTAATATTCTACGATTTTTAGGGGTTGTTTCCCCCTATTTTCTAAAATAAGGCAAATTTTCTCAGGCTTGTAACTTTTGAAGGGTAAGACTAAACTTCATGAAACTTATATATTTAAAATCAGCATTAAAATGCGATTCTTTTGATGTAGCTATTGGTATAAAAATTCCATTTTTTGAACTTTGGTTACTATTAAGCCGGGTCGCTCCTTACTACAGTTCGTTACCACGAACTGTTTGATACAGGAAGAAATCGTTCCTTCCAAAATTTTCTCTATGACTTTCTCTATATTTTATAGTATTTCATGTGGGAAGAAATTTTCATGGAGGGATTTTCCGTAGAGGAAAGGTATTTTCCATAGAGGGGAGCCGGATTTAATTTTTCAGCTAGAATGGAATTGCCTGGGAGGAATTTTCGTGGCGGAGGAGTATTTTATATGGGAAGAAATTTCCATGGAGGGATTTTCCGTTGAGGAAAGGTATTTTCCATTGAGGGGAGCTGGATTTCCTAACATTATTTAAAAACGATCAGAAATTAAATATAAAAACAAGTTTTTTCGACTGGAAGTAAGGAGCAACATCAAAGCTTAAGACGAACAGAATTACTACGTATATGAGGGGGCTTGTTCTTTCAAATAGTCCTGCTCGGAAACCAAACTGATATTTAGTAAATACAAGAAGAAATCCTTCCTTCTAAAACTTTCTCTATGACTTTCTCTTTAATATTTTCCCTTGACGATGGTGACGAAAGCGCAGTAAAGCGTTAGTTATTTACCTTAGATTTATCTCCTTTATTATGTTATGGTATTACATGTGTCATTTCCAACATACTATTCAATTTACTTGAACAAATACACGGATTAATGATATGAAGAAGCGGCTGAAGAATTACACCTGTAACATTTTTTTTTTTTTAAGCAAAGTAGCAGAAAGTTCGATATGACCTAAAGAATTACAAAATTCAAATTCAAGTTTCAAATTCGGAATAACCTTTCGAAGTTCTTAAGAAAAAACTGTTGCTAAAAATATACTTAAGTATTTAAAGCTAGGGGACCTAAGGGAAGGATGATCAAGGTCTGTAGAAAAGTAGCAGAAAGTTGGATAGTTCGAAAGTTCGATAGCAGAAAGTCAGACCAACAGATGGTCTGATATTTTTAAAATAATTCATTTAAAAATAGTTTTTCAGAATAGAAATTAAAATCAATAATTACATGGAAAATATTTCTAATACGTGCTGCTACAGGTGAATAAAGGGATCCTAAAACGAACAAAAACTAAAAAAATTATTATGTCAAACTAACACGAACACTCTACAACATGAGTAGTGCTAACGCCCTCTAAAACCTCTAAAGGCGAGGGCGTTAATTATTGAAAACTTGAGTATTATTGGAAACGTTTTGTATTTCGAGCTTTGTGTTCTTATGGCACTTGGTATTTACCAAGTGACATATAGCGATAGCAAGTTCTGTCGGTCGTCTGTCGCTCTGTCTGTCTGTCTGTCTCGGTTTTGCTAGTTTAGGTACTTCCAGATAAGCTTGGACGATGAAATTTGGCAGGCATATCAGAGACCAGACTAGATTAAATTAGAAATAGTTATTTCCCGATCCGACCATCTGGGGGGGGGGGGTTGAGAGGGGGACGGTTAATCCGTAAAAATTAAAAAAAATGAGGCATTTTAACTTATGAATGGATGACCAGATCTTAATGAAAATTGATATTTAGAAGGATATTGTGTCTCAGAGCTCTCATTTTAAATCCCGACCGGATCCGGTGACATTAAGGGAATTGGAGGAAGAAACCTAAAATCTTGGAAAACGCTTAGAGTGGAGGGATTGGGATGAAACTTGGTGAGAAAATTAAGCACAAGTCCTATATACGTGATTAACATAACAGGAGTGGATCCACTCTCTTTTTGGGGGAGTGGGGGGGGGGTGATTATGAAGAATTAGAAAAAACTGAGGTATTTTTAACTTACGATGGAGTAATCGGATCGTAATAAAATTTCATATTTAGAAGGACCTCGTAACTTAGATGTCTTAATTTAAATCCCGACCAGATCCAGTGTCATTTGGAAGGAGTTTGGGAGGGGGGGAACCTGGAATCTTGAAAAACACTTGAGTGGAGGGATGAGGATGAAACTTGGTGGGAAGGATAATAACAAGTCCAAGATACTTGACTCACAAAACCGGACCGGATCCGCTCTTTGGGGGAGTGGGGGGGTGGGATCATTCGTAAATATTAGAAAAAAATGAGGTATTTATAACTTACGAACGGGTGATCAGATCTTATGACATTTGATATTTAGAAGGATCTTGTGCTTCAGAGCTCTTATTTTAAATCCCGACCAGATCCGGTGACATTGCGGGGAGTTGGAGGGGAAACTTGAAATCTTGGAAAACGTGAAAATTGAGGTATCTTTATCTTATGAATGGATAATCGGATCTTAATGAAACTTGATATAAAGATAGATTTTATGCCTCAGATGCTCCGTTTTCAATTCAAATCGGATCCAAGGACACAGGGGATTGGACGGGGGGAACATAAATCTTCAAAACTGGAAATCTTGGAAACCGTTAGAGTAGAGAGATCGGGATGAAACTTGATGGGAAGAATAAGCAGAAGTTCTAGATACGTGATTGACATAATTGGAATGAATCTGCTCTCTTTGGGGGGGTTGGGGGGATTTCCATGGTTTTGGCGAGTTAGGTGCTTCTGGACGTGCTATGACGATGAAAATTGGTAAGCGAGTCAGGGACCTGCAAAAATTGACTTGATAACAGTCATTTCCCCGATTTGACCATCTGGGGGCTGGAGGGAGAGGAAAAATTTTAAAAAATGAGGTATTTTCATCTTACGAATGGTTTATTGGATCTTGATGCAATTGGATATTTAGAAGGACCTCGTGTCTCAGAGCTTTTATTTTAGATTCGAACCGTATCCGGATATAATGGGGGAGTAGTAGGGGTTCTGGACGTGCTATGACGATGAAAATTGGTAAGCGAGTCAGGGACCTGCAAAAATTGACTTGATAACAGTCATTTCCCCGATTTGACCATCTGGGGGCTGGAGGGAGAGGAAAAATTTTAAAAAATGAGGTATTTTCATCTTACGAATGGTTTATTGGATCTTGATGCAATTGGATATTTAGAAGGACCTCGTGTCTCAGAGCTTTTATTTTAGATTCGAACCGTATCCGGATATAATGGGGGGAGTAGTAGGGGGAAACGGTAAATTTTGTAAAACACTTAGAATGGAGAGAGCGGGATGAAACTTGATGGGAAGAATAAGGATAAGTTCTAGATACATGATTGACATAACCGGGCTAAATCTTCTCTTTTTGGGGGAGATGGGGGGGGGTATTTATTCGGAAAAATTAGAAAAATTGAGGGATTTTTAACTTAAGAACGGGTGACCAGATCTCCATGAAATCTGATATGTAGAAGGAACTCTTGTCTCAGAGCTCTTATTTTAAATCCCGACCAGATCTGGTGACATTCGGGGGGAGTTTTAGTGGGAAACTAGAAGTCTTGGGAAACGCTTGGATTGGAGAGATCGGGATGAAACCTGGTGGGTAGAATAAGCAAATGTCGTAGATACATGATTGACGTAACCGGACTGTATCCACTCTCTTTGGGGGAGCTGGGGGGGCCCAGTGCTTTCGCGAGTTTGGTGCTTCTTGACGTGTTAGCACGATGAAAATTGGTAGGCAGGTCAGGGATCTGCACAAATCAGCTTGATTTCCCAGATTCGACTATCTGGGGGGGATAAAGGGAGAGGAGAAATTAGAAAAAATTAGGTATTTTTAAATTACGAGTGGGTGATCGATCTTAATGAATTTTGATAGTTAGAAGGACCTCGTGTCTCAGAGCTCTTATTTTAAATCCCGACCAACATTAATCCTCAGATTTTTCTTTTAAATCAATCTATTGATTCTTAGAATTTTGATAGAGCTCAAGCCATATGAGCTCTTGGCTCTTCTGTCCTCGTCACAAGTTCCAAATGAGTTCTTAGCTCTTATTTATCTGTCGTAATAGCAAAAACAACAGCAAAAAGAACAATATCTAAAGACTAAACAAGGTTACAAAGAAAAATGGCACAACTTCTCCCGTTCCCTTCCTGTCAAACCCTCCAAAACGACTTTAAGGTCATTTACAATTCATTGATGACGATATGTATCTTGGGCAGTGTGATTTCCATTTGTCAAAACGTAAACAACAAAATCAAAAAAGACAGAAAGCAATTTATAAAAAAAAACTGTTATAAACCGCATTTTACAAATGGAATAAAAAGGGGAAAATAAGTTTTTCGGTTCTAAGAATACTTTTGATGTACATACTTTAAACGTAATTTAAACGTGGTGCGTATTTTCAATCAGCTAATATTTGATACATAACTTTTCACAGCTCTTTATTTGAGTAAAATGCGCACCACATTTAAATTATGTATATCAAAAGTATATTTGTAGAACCGGAAAATTTGTTTTTTCCTTTTCTATTACATTTGTAAAACATGGTTTTTAAAGTTTTTTCTTATAAAGTATTTACTTAACTCTGTTTTTGTCTCACGTGCATAAAGCTAAATATTTAACTCTTTTTTTGCTCCTACATGAAAATAGCTTAAAGGCAAGAATGCTTGTCAAATGAATGCTTGAGAATGTTGTATATTAGAAATGCCCACATCCTAAGGGGCGAAGGTACGCTTGGGCTTCAATTTTTACCAATGCTTAAATTTTAGGATAATTAAGTATTTTGAGTTTCAAATATATCAGAATACTAAAATATTAGGTAAAACAAAGCTGTATACAGATTTTTTTTTAGCCAAATCGGATGAAAAGAAGGGGTCAAATTAAGCATCTCAAATTTTGGCGTCAGATGTACAGACAGAGAAAGCAAGTTAAGTCAAACGTAGCTAAAATCACCGTAATAATCGATATTACTAGAAAGAACTAATGAAAGCATGCAAATTGTTAATATGTAATGATAATAATTCCAAGAAATCTCGGAGATTTTCAATTTATTAAGGTTATAATTCTAAAAGAGAAAATATATTTTGTTTTCAATAAAGTGCAATTACGCTCTGGGCTTTAGAAGGTTTTGGGGGCGTTAGCCCTACTCCCGTTTGTGATACCTTTTGTTCGTTTTAGGTTTGACGTAATTATTTATTTTAATCTTAGTTTGTTTTAGGATTCATTTATTCACTTATAGTCGCATTTTTTTTATGGATGTTGCTATTATGCTACTCAGACATGAACGTTTCGATTGGACGAATGCTTCAGTTTTTATGACACTTGATATTTACCAAATGACATATAGCGATCGCAATTTCTGTCGGTCTGTCCCGGTTTTGCTAGTTTGGCCACTTCCAGATAAGCTAGGACGATGAACTTGACAGGCGTATCAGGGACCAGACCTAATAAAATCAGAAATAGTCGGTTCCCCGATTCGACCATCTGGGGGGAGTGGGGGGACGGTTAATTCGAAAAAATGAGGTATTTTTAACTTACAAAAGTGTGATCGGATCTTAATGAGATTTGATATTTAGAAGGATATCGTGTCTCAGAGCTCTCGTTTTAAATTCCGACGGGATCTGGTGACACTGGGTGGAGTTTGATGGGGAAACCTGAAATCTTAGAAAATTCTTAGAGTGGAGGGATCGGGATGACACTTGGTGATAAAAATGAGCACAATTACTAGATACGTGATTGACATAATCGAAACGGGTCCGTTCTCTTTGGGGGTGTTGGGAAGGGAGGGTTAATTCTGAAAAATCAGAAAAATGAGGTATTTTTAACTTACGAAGGACTGATCGGATCTTAGTGAAATTTGATATTTAGAAGGACCTTCTAACTCAGATCTGTTATTTTGAATCCCGACCGGATCCAGTGTCATTGGGGGGGGGGACCGGAAATCCTTGAAAACGCTTAGAGTGGAGAGATAACGATGAAACCTGGTGGTAAAAATAAGCACAGGTCCTAGATACATGGTTAATATAACCGTAACGGATCTGCTTTCTTTGGGGGAGTTGGTTAATTCGGAAAAATTAGACAAAATTACGTATTTTTAACTTACGAACAGGTGATCGTATCTTAATGAAATTTAATATTTAGAAGGATATCGTGTCTTAGGAATCTTATTTTGGATCCCAACTGGTCTGAAGACATTGGGGATGCTTGAGGGAGAAACCTGAAATCTTGGAAAACGCTTAGAGTGGAGGGATCGGGATGAAACTTGGTGAGAATAATGAGGTATCTTTAACTTACGAACGAGTGATCAGATCTTAATGAAATATGATATTTAGAAGGAATTTTTGCTCTTATTTTAAATCCCGACCAGATCCGGTGACACTGGGGGGGGGAGAATTGGAGGGAGAAACCGGAAGTTTTGGAAAACGTGAGAATTGAGATATCTTTATCTTACGAATGGGTGATCGGATATTAATGAAACTTGATATATGGAAAGATCTTACGTCTCAGATGCTCCACTTATAATTCGAAACGGACCCCGGGACAGAGGGGATTGGAAGGGGAAAACAGAAATCTTAGAAACCGAAAATCTTGGAACACGCTTAGAGTGGAGAGATCGGGATGAAATTTGATGGGAAGAATAAGTACAAGTTCTAAATACGAGATTGACATAACTGGACCGTATTCGCTGTCTTTGGGGGAGTTTGGGGGGGGGATTTCCAGTGCTTTGGCTAGTTCGGTGCTTCTGGAAGTGCTAGGACGATGAAAATGTGTAGGTGTGTTAGGGACCTGCACAAATTCCCTTGATAATATTCGTTTCCCCATTCGACCATCTGGGAGGCTGGAGGGAGCGGAAAAATTGGAAAAATTAGGTATATTTAACTTATGGATGGTCAATAGGATCTTAATAAACAAATTTGATATTTAGAAGGATTTTGTTTCTCAGAGCTCTTGTTTTAAATCCCGATCGTATCCGGTGATATTGGGGGGAGTTCTAGGGGGAAACGGGAAATCTTGGAGAATGCTTAAAGTGCAGAGATAGGGATGAAACTTGGTGGGAAGAATAATCACAAGTCCTAGATACGTGATTGACATATGCGGGCTGAATCTGATCTCTTTGGGGGAGTTGGGGGGATGTTAATTCGGAAAATTTTGAAAAAATTGAGCTATTTCTAACTTACGAACGGGTGACCAGATCTTAATTAAATTTGATATTTAGAAGAAACTCATGTCTCAGAGCTCTAATAATAAATCCCGATCGTATCCGGTGATATTGGGGGGAGTTGGAGGGGGAAACCGGAAATCCTGGAAAACGCTTAGAGTGAAAGATCGGGGTGAAACTTGGTGGGTAGAATAAGCAAATGTCGTAGTTAAGTGATCAACGTAACGGGACTGGATCCTCTCTTTTTTTTGGGGGGGGGGGTGGGTAGAGGGGTAAAGTGCTTTAGCGAGTTCGGTACTTCTTGGCGTGCTAGGACGAAGAAAATCAAAAGGCGTGCCAGGGACCTGCACAAATTGACTTGATAAAGTCGTTTTCCCGGATTCGACCATCTAGGATGCTGAAGGAAGAGGAAAAATTAGAAAAATGAGGTATTTTTTACTTTAAAATGGGTGATCGAATCTTAAGAAATTTTGATTTAGAAGGACCTCGTGTCTCAGAGCTCTTATTTTAAGTCCCGACCGGCATTAAGCCTCTGAATCTCCATTTAAATCAGTCTATTGATTCTCAGATTTTTTTTTTTTTTTTTTTTTTTTTTTTTGCAGCTCGACAGTTCAGGGGATTGTTTAGTATTTTATGCTTTTCGGGGTGAATACAATACCCAGAAAATGTTTTTTTTTTTTTTTTTTTTTTTTTTTTTATCGGAGAGCTTGCACGGTTTTGGTTATATTGCAGCAGGCTCCCGACTACGCTCAGCAGATGAAATCACTGAGTATTTTTTTATATATCCCCATAAAAAGTCATTATTCAGGTGGGGTAAGATAATTCATCGGATAGTCTGTTCTGTTATTAGCAGCTCTGGTTCGTATTTTTTCTAAGTTATTTAATCGAATTTTCACACTTTAATGTTTGCAAGTTTGCAACAAAGAAAATTGAACCTGAACACCTTATAATTTAGCAGTGAAAAGTTTGCTTGGGTTCTAATTTTTAGTTCTCAGCTTGTAGGTTATTTTTATACTTTTTATTAGTGGAAATAATTGGTAATGTAAAGCCTTTTTTCTGCTACTATATCTTGCATATATTAATAGTCCTTATGAAAAATTTGCTGCTAGCATGTTGACGGCGTTGCTAATGTTGGCTAGCAAATGTTTGTTAGCTTGGATTCGGAGAAAGGCGTGATTTTGTGTAAAAATTTGAAATAAACCCTCAAAATTTGCATATGCAAAGATTTTAAAAGAGAACATGAAGGCACAAAACATGCGTTAAAATAAATTAAAATTTTGAAAGGCAACAATCCTTATTCAAACACAGGAGTTTGGTGAGTTTTTCTTCTTCCCTTTGAATGTCTTGGATTTTTTTTTTTGGGAGGGGGATACAAAAGAATATTTTCTTTTTTTAATTTTTTAAAATTAAAAAAATTTTTTTGGGGTGCTTAATTTTTTTTAATGCATCAAAGATTTGTTTGTGTTCATTTTTGTTACAGTTTATAGAAGTAGGACAAACATTTCGGGGGGGGGGTCAAACCTCCGGCCCCCCTCCCCTCTCTCCTGGTTAATGCTTAGTGGATAATGCTAATGCTCTCAAACTTAGTTTCATTATCCATATTGAATAGGTCATTCCGAAATAACACAAACGTATAAGAATGTTGTAAAGGCTTTTATATCTTCGGAATGTCATGAGATTATTTAGACCTCAAATTGATATTAGGCTCATTGCTCATGGTGCTTGTACATTCTGTTATAGAAAATTGAGACACCTCAAAAAGATACCATATGTCTCATTAAAGTGGGCTTCTTTACTATAAGGCGTTTTTTTTAAATAGAAGGTAGCATTTCACATTCACTATATGACTCTTTTTTGCGCCTTTCTGCTTTGAGAAGATTGACTTGTTAAGTGGCTAATAACAAAATGAAAATTCCAAGTCCTTTTAGCTCTTTTCGTCCTACTTATTCATTTATTCTTCCTTGGAACTGAAAGTCTACTGAGGTAT
Source organism: Artemia franciscana (assembly GCF_032884065.1). NCBI lineage: Eukaryota > Metazoa > Arthropoda > Branchiopoda > Anostraca > Artemiidae > Artemia > Artemia franciscana. The sequence continues at coordinate 24,807,693 of NC_088865.1, read as the reverse complement.
ATACAAATTTTTGCCCAACTACAATGAAAATAACTTCCTTCAAATCACTGAAAACAGGTTTGGAGAGCTTAACACGAACGTAAAAGAACTCCCTTCCAATTTTTGTTGATGATTCGAAAATAATTTATGAGACCACACTGCTTTTCCATTTACAGAATTTAAGAGAGAAAAGATGGGTATAACTTCAATAAAAAGAAGCAATAACTTTCAATAAAAAAATATCTGAATATACCGGCTCCACGTCCAGCCTTTATCAACGAAAAAAAGTTAAAGTTAAATTAAACGCAACATGTAAAGAAAAAGACAGACAAAACAAACACAAGACAACAAAGAAAAAACACACAGGAAAACAAATAAATAGAATTCATATCTTAATAACCTCCAGAATACTGCAATCACTGTAAATAGCCTAAATAATCACGCATAAATTTTCTCTGGCAGACCAGATTGTCTCTCGTATAATTTCAGTTTGTCAATGATTGGCAATTGATTGCCAAACTGAAATTATACGAGAGGCAATCTGGTGTACCAGAGAATCTTTTATTATTTCTGTGTGGTTACTTAGGCTGTTTACAGTGATTACACTATTTTGGAGGTTACTAAGATGTCTGATTGCCAAACTGAAATTATATAAGAGACAAATTGGTGTACTGAGACAACATTTTGTCATTTCTGTTCGCTTATTTAGGCTGTTTACAGTGATTGCATTATTTTTGAAGTTATTAAGACATGCGTTTTATATTTTAGTTTTTTTTTGTCATTTTCTTTATATGTTGCGTTTAATTTAATTTTACTTTTTTTCCTGTTGATAAAGGCTCCCAGACATGGGGTCGAAATATTTATATTTTTATTATTTAAAGTTTGCTTTGTTTTTATTTTGTCCTACTGTATTTTTTAAATTTTACCTGCTTTTTTTCTTAACTTCTTTTGATGGTTAGAAAGGGGGAAGTGGGCTTCTTTGAACCATTTCCCCGCTTTAAATATAGCTACAAATAATAAGCTATTTAATTATTTTTGTGAGATATGGGCTGAAATTAATGTCATTGTCATTCATCTCAATAATAATATAATTATATCATTTAACTACCCAAAGTCCTAACGGTCATCTTCCACTTTGAGACCAAATACAGTATTGATAAACTATTATCTGTTCTCTCCAATAAATTGGACATTGATCATTATATTTTCTGCAGTTTATTATAAATAAAGGTGCAATCCATGGTATCCACGGCTTTTTCATGAGAATTCGAAGTCACATAGGTATCAGTGGGGATCACTTACATAATGAAATGGTAAAATCTGTTTTCCCGCATGATAATACCAGCGGCCGCTGGTATATACCCTGAAGAAGAGTTCCCTCGCATCAAAATTTTTCGTTGGGTGAGATTGCTATCCAATAGTAGGGGTTCCTCATTTCCACTGTGGCAGGTGGGCAGTGTAGCCAATGAAACTGTTTAACGCTGCCAATTCCAAGGCAGCATATGTTCATCATACCATTAGAAGCTGAATCGGCACGGCAGATTTGCTTCAAGTCCCGTAAGCTACTGTTTTCAACCAAAGAGCAGTAGAGCAAAATTTTCTGAAAAGTGAAGAAGTGGAAAAATTCGAACTTAACTTTAAGTTTGTTATTTTTTCAAGCCAAGTAGAAACTCAAGTTGTGAACACTGTGAAAGCATTCAGTAAATGGAAATCGTGTATTAAATTTAATTTTTCTCTTTCAGCTACTCTTGGTGCATTGGCGCTTGGTGCTGCTATTGGTTGGTCATCACCAGCAAGTCCTCAATTGGCTGAACCCCCCTTGAGTCTTTCTTCAAGTGACATATCCCTTATTGGCTCAATTATTAATATTGGTGCTTTGATTGGTGCGGTTGGAGGTGGTATTGTGATCAACAAAATTGGAAGAAAAGCAACAGCCATATATGTTTCACCAATTTTTGCTCTTGGATTTTTGTTAGTCGGATTTGGAAATAACGTTCCGATGATCCTTGCTGGACGTTTACTCTGTGGCCTTGGGGGTGGAACAACAAGTGTGGCAGCCCCAGTTTACGTTGGAGAAATTGCCACATCTAATCGAAGAGGGCTCCTAGGCTCTGGATTTCAGCTTATGGTTGTGACTGGTATACTTCTTGGATATTTTGTAGGAGCCTTTGTAACATGGTGGTGGCTATCAATTATTTCTGGATTCATCCCCTTGATGTTTATGATAGCAATGATGTTTGTACCTGAAAGTCCTGTCTATTTAATTTCAAAGAATGACGAAAATGGTGCCAAAAAAGCTCTTCAGTGGCTACGCGGCGCGCATTATGGCATTGGCACTGAACTAGAAGAAATAAAACACTCGATAGCAGAACAAAACGCGCGGTCTATTACATTCCGTGATCTATTTGAATCATCCGTACTGAAACCTTTTCTTATCTGTGTTGCTCTCATGTTCTTTCAGCAGTTTAGCGGTATTAATGCAGCTCTGTTTAATTTAAATATAATATTTTCCGCCTCTGGAGGCGACATGGACAGTAACACCCAGTCTTGCATTGTAGGTATTGTTCAAGTTGCAGCAACGGTTGTCTCCTCTGTTCTAGTAGACCGTGCAGGTCGTAAAATTTTACTTATATCTAGTGCTTTTGTAATGGCAGTTTGCCTTGTAGCTCTTGGTGTATTCTTCTATTTTCAGGAAAATGATCCTGCCCTAGCCGCAAATCTGGGATGGCTTCCTCTAGTTTCTCTTATAATTTATATTATATTCTTCTCTTTTGGTTTTGGCCCATTACCTTGGGCTTTAATGGGGGAGCTTCTACCTGGACATGTTAAGGGGTTGGCAAGCTCACTTGTTTCTGGTTTTAATTGGGGCCTGGCTTTTATTATTACTTTAGTTTTCGATATGTTAGTAAGTGCTATTCAGATGTATGGTGTGTTTTGGCTTTTTGCTGGCTTCACTGTTTTAGCCGGTTTCTTTGTGCTTTTTCTTGTACCTGAAACAAAAGGAAAGTCTTTGGATGAGATTCAACGACTATTTAGTTAAATTTAGTAAAATTGTAAATATGTCTGAATCTGGAAAAGAAACCTTGATTTACAAAGCAAAGCATTTCACTCTTAATTCAAGCTCAAATTCTGGTCGAAGAATACAAAAGGTTAAAAAAGAATAAAAGTCATGAAAAGCCCTGTGCAGAAAATAGCCTATCCAGGAATATTTCTATATAATTCTTTTTTACTTGTCTAATTCGCTTTTTAAAAAGATTGAACTCGTTATGTCAAATGTTTGGTTTTCCCGAGTATTAAACAGGAATTTTTAAGATCCTAATTAGTCACCATCTAGTTGCCAGTATTTCATTTATATTGTTAGAATGCAACTGTTGCTAGTTTTTATCAATTAATCAATGGATTTGTTACATTAATAAAACTTTGAATACAGAACTTCGTTCTGTGTGTATTTTAGTTAAAAAAAAAAAAAAAAATAAAGATTCTATTTTAAAAGTTTTGAAAACGCTTTTGTAATTTTTGAGACTACCTGTAAAGATTATCCTTAATTTGGTTTTATTGTAAATATATAACTGCAGTACCATATTTTAAAGTCCAAGTTAAGCTTGTCATTTGTTAATACTTTATTTTAGTTTTGTGTTCATGGTTTCTTTTGTTGGTCGTACCTGCTATGAAAAGTCAATAATTAATAAAATAGTAGCTCAAATGACAAATTAAATATTTTAAACTGGCCACTGCGAAAAGGATGACAGTCCACACATTTTAAAATACTGAAATAGCCGTTTTTCTAATTTTTCAATTCGTACAGGGTTCTGGTGGATTTCATATTTGAATTTTGGATCGTTGCTTCACTACAATAACTACAATTATTAGCAATTTGATAAGTTTAACTAAGCCCCACATGCATTGTTTTGCCCAGAAAGTGTAAAATTCAAACAATGATTTATTTTTACTCATTTTTTTTTGGTATAAGTTTTATTTTTCAGTAATGCTAAAAATAAAACAGAAAATTTATCAGTGAAAGTATTACAGTTAAATAAAGTGTCTGTATTTTTGCTTTAAAAGTAGAGTCAGTAAAAAAAAATATGGAACTTACATAGTTTTTCAGTAAATTATTAATAATAACTTCGAGCTGAAATTTGACAAAATACTAATAACAAGGTGTATAGTTAATAATAATAAAGTTTTAGATAATAGATAATAATTTTTTTTTTGTCTTGCCTATTTTAGCTGTAAAACAGTTTAGTTTTTTTAATTCTCTGAAACATGTGACTATGTAATGTTTTCTTTTTCATTTCATTCTGTTATTTGCCCTGTAGAAAACAAGGGTGATCAATTTTTTTCCTTCTCATACGAAGGCCTGATTTCCTTCAGCTGGGGTATTTCAAGAGGCATTATACGATATGTCTGTAAAACACTGATTCCTTGCATGCATTCTTGATTTTTTCATCTTCTATAAGTTTGTTCAATCTGTTTTCCGTGTCCTAACTGACTCTAAAGGTATTTACAAGCTGTTGTTTTTTCTCAAAACATATAACATCCCCTTTCATCAGTCACAGAAATAGTTATAAAAATAGGACTACTATTTTAAAACTGTTGTTGTTGTTTCCCTGAAGCCAAATCTTTTTTGGGATAAACAGCACCTCCTTATTAACAATAAAATAAATAAAATGAAACTCCTTTTATGGTTTTTATTCATGTAGTTGTTCTACCTTGGCTTTCATTTGGTAATCTGTTTTGAAAAAGTTGGGACCAGCTTCGGAAGGAATTAGTATAACCTCTTCCAGAAACTGAGCTGGGAAATTCGCTTTTCGCGTATTTCCATCACCTTGAAAATGATTTTAGGGGTCTAATATCCACCTATTCCTGACTCCTAAAGCATGCCGGGGGCTGAATTGATGGCATAAAAAGAATTTAAATCTGAAATTCTAATTTCCTTAGTTGCTCATTCGTATCCCTTCACATGCTCAGATGAGTGGTTGCTTCTAAAATAATCAATAAGTATGTCGTTACTATATAAACAGAAAAATTTGGCTGAATTTTTTTAGGTCGATTACTGCAAGGTAAATTTTTCTAAGATAGTTAAGTTAAATATAACAAAGTATGAATATATGCAACTTTGAAAACAACAGTATAGCAAGCATGAGACAAAAATCTTTAATCTAACTTTGTGTTTTGAATTTTGGGTCACTTCCTAACACTTGGAATGGAAAAGTTTATATAAATGGTACAAAATGTGTTTTTAAACACAAAAAATGTTGAGTAGAAAGCTCATACCACGCATGCTTTCTATTTTTCAGATATATCAGTGAAATTTCATAAATGTAAAAAAAACTTATATCAGCCTTAAATTAGAAACGATTATTTAGATGTGTCTCATATTGAACTGGTGGCAAACTTAGCGTTTTTTCTAAGGAAGTTTTCTTAGCTTATGCGAGTGAACAACAGACTCACTGGATGTCTAGAAAATGTTTTCTGTCATTTGCCGAAAGTAGCCAAAAATAGGTACATTGCCCTTTTGTAGTTCCCTTTGTATAAAATTTGTTGACTTAGGGATATAGCATGATGGGTTTGAACGGGGGGTTTTCATTAATCTAAGGATGTTTATGTATTATTATTACATGTTATTATTATTCAGTTTCTTGTCAGAATATTTTTTGTCCGATTCTACCTTTGATCGAATTTATAGGCACTATTTCATTTTCTTTTTGTAAGAAACACTGGAAAAATCATCCGAAAAAAATGGTGTAAAACTTGAAACTTTGCATAGACTGTTATCTGAACTCTACCAAGGCTCGCTCTTACTTGTATATCTACTAAGATAAATTGCTATATTCTCTTCAGTGTACTTGTGTATATATTTTGTATGATAGATTATGAAACTCAAGATGTTTAGTTGAGATTTTGAGGTTGAATTTCTTTGAGTTAATTTTTTTACCTAATAAATGATATATTTGTTTGCATATGTCCTGATTTTCCAATTCTTTAAAAATGAACATTAGTTGAAACGCGCAATAGGCCATATAGCTCGCACCGGCGCGAATTATAACATAGTTTAACTTCTCTAGGATACTGCTATAACAATTTTGTGAAGTATTGGCCACCGCTTAAGATAGATAACACGTGTTTTTCAAAAAATTACCTTCAGAAGCCCATTTGGACCAAATTTGTATTTCGGAGTAAAATAAAACAGGACAATAGCATCAAAAAAGAAATAGAAACAACCATACACTTGATACATACATATATATATATATATATATATATATATATATATATATATATATATATATATATATATATATATATATATATATATATATATATATATATATGGGCCGTAATATTTCGAAAATTAAAACAAATAAAATTAGTCACGTCATATAAGAAATTAAAAAGGTCATTAAAAATAAAAAAGGGGGAGAAAAGCGAACTTATACAAATAAAAAAGAAGTAAATTAGTTTGATGCTTTTTTAATTTTTCTGTAATATAAGGGACACAAGTTTTTCCATATCTTGAAGTCAAACAGCGATTTGGGGGACAATGTAGGAACGTGCTGAAAAACAACCTGGGTTGGGTGGAGTCTGAATGGGGAGTAACATTTGGGGGAAATGTGTTCTGTGCAAAGGTTTGGTATTATATTTTTGCAAAAATGGAGGCACAACTTAACTCTCCTGCACTCGGGGTTTTAAAGGGATTTTTAAAAAAAAAAGGATCATAGAACTTGTCATTATTTAAGAATCATTCGCAAGGCTCTTTCTTGGATAGGTTCAATTTTGTTTTGCTCTTCCCATGAAATAACAGGTTGCCACGTTCGATAAGCTTATTCGGTGAGAAAGGAGGTATAAATCCTCAAAGAATGTTAAGGGGGGACACACAAATTTATTCAGGAACTTAAAGAAGGAGATAGACGCATTAGGCTTGTGGATAACGTTTTGAATTAAGATGTCCCACTTTAAATTAGAAGAAATTGTGACCGCCAAGTAATTTAAAGGATGACGCGAGAATTTCAGGATTGGTAAGACTTTAGAAAAAGGGGTGGGAATTTAAGGAAACACATTGACATATCTTGGATATAGAAAGTTTACAAGTCCGAAATATCATGTCCAATACCGTTGAGGATGCTCATGAGGTTATTTATTAAATTTTTGTAGCAGGTCTCAAACTACCACAAAGTCATCAACAAATTCCATCTACCAGAAAATTCTTAAGCGAGGCTGTTGATCATAATTGAAAAGGAAAAGGGACCTAGGAGATTACCTTGGTGTATTCCGTTGTATACAGGGATAAAGGAATTAGAATAATAATTCTGGTATTTGACTGCTTATGACCTATTTGATAAGAGAGAGGCAATCAATTTCACCAGGAAAAGTCAACGTTGTATTCAGCGACAAGTTTCTGAATTTATATATTGCGATTAACAAGGTCAAATGCTTATTGGAAATCAACGAAGATCATATTTAGACGAGCGTTGAGTTTTTCAAAAAAATTTCCCAATGGAGTCGATAAGGTAAACAAGGTTATGAAATGTAGAAGTGGATTTGACGTTCCTGGGTTGCCTGATGCTGGTAGCAGGGATGATTTTTCCTTCAGCCAATCTGCAAGGAAGCCTTCGTATAGGTTTGACAATATAAGAGTGAGAGAGATGGGACGAAACAGGCTTCCCTTCTTTCTTTTTTAAGTTGGTTATGAAAACATTTTTTTCTCATTTGTGGAAACTATCCAGAGTTGATAATCTGCTTAAAAGGAGAGACAGGGGCTTTGAAACTATATCACCAAAAGCAATAATAAGGAAAAATTTTGTCTTGAACAGAGCTTTCCTTTTTATATGAGTTATATTTTGCTATCATTTTCCTTAATTATATGTTTGCTTGATAATTGCTCCAGCAAGCTTAAAGGGAGCGATATAGAACCAGAAACAGAAACAAATTTGACGTTTTATAATAAATAGTAACTTTCAAAAAGACGTAAACTGTCCCCTTTCCCTGTTCTGGCGGTAAAACTTCTAAATCATGTTGATTGTTTTAAAAAGACGCAAATTGCAAGAATTAGACAGTTTACAAAATAAAATAATCAAGGAATTGCTTCCAAGGGACAGGTTTGAAACGATGTATTTTAATTATTTCGCCTTTGTTTATATTTGGTTTAGTTTATATGCAGCTTTCAATCTGTCCACAAAAAAAAACTGAAATACGAGAAGAAACCACATGGCTATCTTTTATGGACGAAAGGTTGGAAATTGAGACATATCTAAGCTTGTGAGGAAACTCCTGTAAGAGACAAATGTAAAATTTTCTTGGAAAATGCTCACCTTGGAAATGCTCTGCTTTAAAACTAAATGAAAAGGCATTATGTTCATGTTGGTTGTCAATAGGGCATCTCAGCAATACCCGAAGAATGGCTGCAGTATTAAGTTGAAACTTTCAGACTACTGCTATTACTACATCTGATACCACTATTGAAGCATATCAAAAGGGCTCATGTGCATCCAGGCTAACAAAATACCATAGATAAGGTGTTTTAGTAACAGAATGAGGCATTAAGTTTGACTTTTTAAGGGATAGTTGATGTAAACTAAACAAACTAAACATTCAGGTTTTCAGAAGGGTGTAGAAGCAATTTTGCAGGAAAAAGAACATCAACATATAACTTTCAGGGCATATCGAGAGGGATATTGAACTAACTTAAAGGTGCACTGTCAATACTGCTTCTACCACTACTGCTGCGACTTTTGCTATTTCTACTACTACTAAAACTACTAATACTTATGCTCATTTTATCAAGATGACCTTACCTTAGACCTTAGTTCCTCCAGAGCCATCGGTGGCGCATAGGGCGTCGACAAAGCCTCTCCATTCGTCTCGCATTGGTGCTGCAGCGATGACGTCTTCCCATTCAGGTATTAGTGAGGTGCCGGCCGTCCTCAGATCTCGGTCATGTGTTCGTCTCAATATATTTTTGGGGCGGCCTCTCTTTCTTCTACCGTCTGGCTTCCATTCATAGGTTGTTCGAGGAAGGTGGCTCTCTTCCATACGAAGAACGTGTCCCAGGTATGTCCACCGCCTTCTTTTCAGCAACTCAATGACTGGAGGTTGACCTGTTTTTCTGCGTATTTCTGCATTTGTAATTTTTTGTTGCCAACTTGTATTCAACATTCTTCTGAGGCTCATATTTTCAAATGCAAGGATCCTTTTTTCAAGCTGGGTGTTTATTTTCCAACATTCACTTGCGTAAAGGAGAATTGAGAGTACATTGCTATTGAAGAGTCGAAGCTTCAGTCGCATTGAATATTTATTACTTCTCCAAATAGGCTTCAATCTATTGAAGGCACCTGTAGCTTGTCCAATTCTACGTTTAATCTCGGTCGAGATCTCTCCATCACAATCAATCCAGCTACCCAGGTACTTGAACTCCTGGACTTGTTCTAGATCTTTGTTTTTGCAATGGAGAACAAGTGGCGAGGTCGTGATGGCCATGCTCTTCGATTTGTCAATGTTTATCTTTAGCCCGACATTCTCTGCATTCTCGGTAATAGTGTCAAGCAGCTGCTGCAACCGTTCTTTAGACTCTTCGAGAAGGACAACGTCGTCCGTGAAGTCCAGATCAAACAGTTGTTTGTTGCTTACTTTTACCCCGTAGCCCGATGTGAATCTCAGGGCATAATCCATTATAATTATAAAGAGCATGGGGGAAAGTACACATCCTTGACGAACACCAGACATGATCTTGAAAAATCTGGTTGTACCGTTTTCGGTCTTTACGCAACATTCCGATTCTTCATAAAGCGCTATAATCATATCTACTATTTTCTCGGGAATTCCGTAGTATTTCAAAACTCTCCACAAGCAATCTCTGTCAACTGAGTCAAATGCCTTTTCAAAGTCAATGAATAGGAGGTAGAGCTTCTTGTTCCATTCTTTTGATTCTTCGACAAGCATTCTCAGTACAAATATTAGATCAGAACAGGATCTCCCAGTTCTGAAACCATGCTGCTCTTCTCGTAGAGTTGCGTCTAGTGCTTTCCGCAGACGTTGCAAAATGATGGAGGCTAATAATTTGGATGAGACAGGGAGAAGATTGATGCCTCTCCAGTTATTGCAGTTCATCAAGTCTCCCTTTTTGAAGAGTTTGACTATAATGCCTCTGCTCCAATCTCTTGGGACCTTCACTAAGGTCCATATTTTGGTGAAGAGAGAAAGCCAAATGGATATGCAGGTACTAATTGAGTACTTCAGCATTTCTGCTGAGATGCCATCAATACCCGGGGCTCGTCCATTTTTTAACTTCTTTGCTGCATGCATGATCTCCTCAGCACTCGGAGGATCTGTATTGATGTCTAGATACATAAAAGTGATATCAGGTACGTTAGCTTGGTCGCAAGTTCTCGGTCTGTTCAGAAGTTTTTCGAAATGGGAAGCCCATCTCTCGTCAATTTTTTCTGGATCAGATATAATTGATCCATTTTCGTCCTTGACAAGGGTGATTCGGCTGCTTTGTTTTCCTACCATCTCATTTGTCAATCGGTAGACAGTCTTGGAGTCACCCTTCCTAGCAGCTTCTTCAGCTAAAGCTGCTTTCTTTTCAAGGAACTGTCTCTTGTCCTTTCTTGCACTCTTTTTTACCTCTTAATCTTTTTCTTTGTATAATTGTTTTGTTGCCAGCTCTGAACACCTTGTAGTATCTCTGAGCATGGCTTGCTTAAGTGCCTTTCGTTCGTCAATCAGTTTCCATGTTGTGTCAGAGATCCACCTTCCTTTGGTTTCTTTCGGAAACCTAGCTTTTCTGCGGCAATCGTCGTGTATGCACTTTTTATTTTCTCCCATTTCTCTTCGACACTTTCTGAGTCATTTGCCTCAACAGGCAAGGCATCAAATTTGTTCCATACAGAGATACAGAAATCTCTGCGGATTTTTTGATCCTGTAGCTTGTCCGTGTCGTACAGTTTTTTCAGATCTTGCTGTGTCTTTTTTTGGGCACGTAGTTTGATCTGTAAGTTTGATCAAGATGAAACTTTCAGAAAATGTTTGAGGGATTTTGAACTAAATCAAAGCACACTGTGTGAATGTAAATTGTCAAAAGGGTGTATCAGCAATATCCCAGGACTGGACTAGGATATTTAGTTGAAACTTTCAGGATATATTAATGGGGGATGTTTAACTAATAAAAAGACACTATGTGCATAAGATTACTACTACAACTAGTACTACTTCTACAGCTGCCGCTTCTGCTACTACCGCTACTACTAGGGTACTGCATCTACTTCTAGTTCTATTACAGAAGCTATGTGTATTAAGACGAAACTTTCAGGAACTGTTGAGGGGAATATTGAACTAAATCGAAAAACATGCAGGTTTTCGCAGGTTGTTCATGCATTATGTCCACGCAGGTTATCCAAAGGGTGCAACAACTATATAAAAGGAACATTTGCAGCTCCAGTTGAGGAGAATGTTGAACCAACAAAAATTTATTGTTAGCATAGTACTACTTCTAGTAATAACACTGATAATAAACAATCAAGAGAGATAAAACTCTACAAAAAGAAAACTTAAAACGAGACGACGGCCAGAAGAATTAAAAGACTAAAACAACGCGGATATTTCGCCTGTATAAAACAAGGCGTCTTCAGCACAAGATAGAAAATTAAAAGAAAACTAATCTAAAAACAAATAAAAACCACCACCAAATATAATAAATACAATTGTCGCTACTTATCCACGTAGGGAAAAGCAGGTATGCGAGTTACTTCAATGAGAATCAAAGAGCAACTGAGGAAAAATTTATGAAAATTGAAACTTAGTTAATTATTTGGTGGTGGTTTTTATTTGTTTTTAGATTAGTTTTCTTTTAATTTTCTATCTTGTGCTGAAGACGCCTTGTTTTATACAGGCGAAATATCCGCGTTGTTTTAGTCTTTTAATTCTACTGGCGATCGTCTCGTTTTAAGTTTTCTTTTTGTAGAGTTTTATCTCTCTTGATTGTTTATTGTCATGTCTGGCCAGTTCGGCTTAAGAACTTTCATAACACTGATGCAACTACTACTACTATTGAACTGGCTCAATGCAGTCTAAGTGCATTGAGGCTGTCAAAATGGCTTAAGAGGGATATCATTGGACCGGAATAGGATATAAAGTAGTAACTTTCATTGAAAGTTTACGCTATTTTAAAAACAAATTAAAAGGCACCATGAGCATGCTGGTTGTCAACAAGACGTGTCATTAATATCTCAAGAACGGTTGAGGGTATTAAGTTGAAACTTTTAGGGCTACTACTACTACTGCTTCTGATACTACTATTGAGCTAAATCAAAAAGATTTAAACGTATCCAGGGTGAGAAAAAGTACTGATACAATATCTTAGGAACATAAGAGGTTATTAAGTTTTATTTTTTCAGGGATAGTTGAAATGATTTAAAACTAAATCAAAAGGTAGTATATATACCAGGTACCAGATGTTCAAACGGTAGTATATATAATATCCCAGTAACAGCTAGGGGTGTCACGCTTGAACGTTCAGAGCATGTCATTGGAAATGTTGAGCTAAATCATAATACACCATGTGCGTCAAATTGCGTATAAGGGTGTATTGTGATATCTTAGGAACGAATAAAGGTATTAATTTTGAACTTTCAGGGCATGTCAAGGGGGATGTTTAATTAAACATGGGTTTTTAAAGGGCGTATTTGCAATATGTCTTGAATGGCTAGGGACTTTATGATAAATCTTTCAGGGGATAATGTGCTATATGTTGAAAATAAGCAAAACGCACTATTTACGGTTTGCGTTTGTGACTATTTGTGGCGGCGAAAACTTTTGGCCGTGTTTCCTACTGTTTGTGACTGTGACTATTTGGAAATGTGACTACAGCTGCTTCCATCGCAACTACTATTACTGCTACTGCTACTACTGTCACCACCACTTACACTACTGTTACTACCATCACTTTACTACTACTAATACTTCAGCAACAATAACTACTACTACATCTATTACTACTGAACTGTATCAAAAGACTTCAAGTGCATCCAGATTGTCAAAATGGCCCAGATGCAATACCTCAGGAACGAAATAGGATATTAAGTCAAAACATCCAGAGAAAGTTGAGGGAGATGTAAAACTAAGTCGAAATAAGCATGATTAACCAGATTGTTAAAAATGTGTCTTTGCAGTATCCCAGGGACAAAATCTGGGTTTTACTTTGGACCTTTAAAGTTTGTTTTAGGGATTTTGAACTAAATCAAAAGGAGCTAGTTGTATCCAGTCTTGTCCACAAGTCATGTGCAATATCTAAGGAATGGCTAAGGGTAGTAAGATAATTGTTAGGGCATATTGACTGAGAAATTGAACTGAATCAAAATGCATTATATGCATCCAAAATTGTCAAAATAATGTATCTGCTACATATTCTACATATTTTTTTGCCAGACATGACAGAATTATGTCAGTTAAGTCCGATTCAGTAAGGAAAAGATGCGTTGTCGTCACACGGGATAACATTTTCCGTCAATTCTCTTGCTGCATCTGCTTTTGCGAGCTATCACAATATTCTTGCTAAAGTGATCGATTGCAAACCTCTCGGGGTCATTATGGGACTTTCCAATAGTGTTTCTAGCAGTATACTCATCTCCGCTATCCCTGGTCCGGTTAAAGCCACCCAGATTGGCTCTCCTCATACATTCCGTTTAGAGTTCCTTGATTCTGCTGCACTAGAATTTGACATCGCTACAGGTCTGCGCTTGGGTTACGAATCTTTTAAAATATTGAAATACAAAGAACTGCCCAGATGGTGTCGTAGATGCCAAAGTATCCATCATTTGTTAGCTCACACCCCATGTGCTCCGAATGAGATGAAGTACTCTAAATGTTCTGGATGCCATTCCAATACTAAAGGCAATCCTTGCTTAGAGGCTCCGAAATGTCCCAATTGCGTCAAAGCTCACGTTCTCTATAGTATGAATTGCCCAGTTACCAAACACGTTCTGAAATCGGCTCAAAAATGAACCAAGCCTCTATTTTAATTAATAAATTGTTAATTAATAAATTATTAGTCCATGACACAATGTTCTTGCAAGAACGTCTTTTGACTAAATCAAACTTTTCTAGCCTAAAGCGATCTTCTGTCCACCATCTTTTTTCGCAAGAGGCCAAGAAAATTAGAGGCCGCCTATCCGGTGGTCTAGCAATTTTCTTTCGATCCTCATCAAAGCCCTCTGTGATTCATTGTGATGATAACATCTTAGCGATTCAATGTGACAGTACTGCCTTTATAAACGTTTACTTACCTTGCGATCGACGTTCTATCATGCGTCAAAACGTGAAACTAAGAGTATATACAGAGCCAGCCCTGGAAACCCTACCAGGAAATGACAGATGGCATTCATTTTAATCCATTCGAAAAGCGTATCCCTCCTGAGTGTCAGAACCAGCGAGTAAAGTTTATACTGACACTCAACCCGACGACTCTATCCTTACATCATTAGGGCTTTTGGACCTGCAAAAGGCAATTTGCCACAGTAGTGGAAGTGGCTCAATTCTCCCTTTTCGATAGGGTTTGTTTTTAACAAGCTCATTAAAGTCAGAGATGGCGGCGATCAGTTAATGTTTTAGATGCTACCTAAGTCAATTTTGACTGTATGTTATTCCCCATGTTATTTCGGCCTATCTCTAATTCAGATCGAATTACTTTAAGAGCTGAAGGGAACAGGATTACTTTTAGGCTAAGGGGAACAAAGAGCGTATAGGGAGCTAAATCTTTTTATTTCCTATTGAATATGCCCCCTCTGATCGTCGATGTCTCCTATCATGTGTTGAAGCTTGGACAAAAGAAAGAAAAATAATGAATCTAAGACATCGCTCTTTATTTAGAGAAAACTATTTTGCTGCACATGATGATTTGAAATGAATGAAAAATAAACATAAATAAGTGAAAATTCGTCTTTTGGGGCAAAATTTTGGTTCTTAGTCACTTTAAATTAAACAAAGAAACCTTAATTTGGTGCGTTATTTTCTTGACTAATCGCTATGCATACAATATGAAAATTATACATAAGTAAAGAGCCAAAAGTAGGTCTTTTTTAAATAAAAATTTTGTATTTACTGCTCAGTAAAAAATAATTTGTTTATAAAAGCCTTACACCAAAGTCGACCGTTCCTAGTTGAGTTTACTGTGAACATTCTCGTATTGCTGTGCATACAATAAGTGACATGAATAAGTTATAGAGAATCACGTATTATGTGTTATTGGTAAATATGACCTTTTTCTCAGGATTAATTGGATAAAAATAAATATAAGAACGTCTAGCGTTATAGATAAGACAGCATTATTTGACAGACCATCATCCTCTTATTTTTTTCAGTGTTTTTTGGGACTTAATTTATGGAAAAGCATAGTAAGTATTTGTATCGGTATTCCGTTTTATATTTTGTGCATACATTTTGCTACTTCAGTTACCAAAGCACTTTTTAAAGATTACTGAAACAAAGCTTAAAGAATTTATATCAGTAACAATGAAGTTTGGAATTAGTATAGGAGTAGGAAGGAAGGATGGGGTACATAGACAGGGAGTAGGGCTCATGATGAATAAGGAAGCTGCTAAGTCTTGTTTAGGCTGGGAAGGTATTAATAATAGAATACTAATTGCTCATTTTATGACTAAAAAGTTTAGGGTATCAGTTATAGTAGTATATGCCCCCATTGAACCAACTGATGGAGATACTAGTGACTCAGATGAATTTTACTTACAGTTACAGGAGCAAATAGACAGGGTACCAGGTAGAAATATGGTGTTTTTGCTAGGAGATTTTAATGCCCAGGTTGGTAGAAATAGGGATAGATGGTATCCTAGCCTAGGTAATTTTGGTGTAGGTAAAGAAAACAGTAATGGCTATAGGCTTTTGCAATTTTGTAGGTATAACAACCTAGTTATAACCAATACGGTGTTTGGTCACAAAATGGCCCATTAGTTGACATGGTATTCACGTGATGGTAAGACAGCAAACCTTATTGATTATGTTATTGTAAACAGAAGACTAGCAGGATCAATACAAGATACTAGGGTGTATAGGAGTGCCGTTATTGATGTTAAAAGTAAAGATCACCATCTAGTAGTGTCTAAGGTTAATTTAAAGCTGAAATTTCGGAAGAGTAACTCCCTCCCGGAAAGTTATGATGTTGGTAGAGTTCAGGATGAAAATTTGAGAAAAAAATTCCAGGAACAGTTGAGTACTAAACTTGAGGGTTTAAAATTTGACAATGTGGAAGATGGATGGAATAATTTCAGAAAAACAATTTGTGAAGTTGCTGATGGTGTCCTAGGGAAGAGTGCTAAGACAGCAACTAGGAATATTAGTGAAAAAGCTTTAGGTTTAATAGAGAGTAGAAGGGGTTTGTATAAGAATTATCTGAGCGATAGGTCGTATGAAAACAAAAGGAATGTAAAGAAAGTGGAGAAAGCATTAAAATATGAACTAAGGAGATGTGAAATGGAGGCGATGGATAAAATTGCTGAGGATCTGGAAGATGCGGCTAGACGGCATAATAGTAAAATATTATACTGGCATGTTAATAAATTGAAAGGGAGTAGCCGATCCGGACTAGTCCCAGTTAAAGATAGAAATGGGGTCACAATTAGTGATAAGGAAAAAGTTAAAGAAAGACGGGTGGAACATTTTGAGAATGTGCTAAACCGAGATACAGTTGCAGGAAAAGATATAGATGAAAATGAAAAAGTTTGTGATACCTTGGATGTGAAGGAAGATTTGTTTAGTGAGGAAGAATTAGCGACAGTACTAGAAGGATTAAAAAATAATAAGGCCCCAGGTGCTGATAGTATGATTAATGAGTTCCTTAAATATGGGGGCTCTGAGGTTAGGAATAAGCTACTGAAGATTATGAACATGATTTTTGAAAAAGGGGAAGTACCCAATGATTTTAGGAAAACCTTAATTAAACCACTGTATAAGAAAGGTGACAAGAGTGAATGTCGGAATTATCGAGGCATTAGTCTGGTCTCTGTAGGTAGCAAATTACTGAGTAATATGATACTTTTTAGACTGAGACATGCTGTAGACAAAGTTTTAAGGGAAGAACAATGCGGTTTTAGAAAAGGTAGAGGATGTGTCGACCATGTTTTCACTCTTAGGTTAATAATTGAGAAGTCCCTTCGTTGTCAAACACCTTTGGTCCTTAGTTTTATCGATTATGAGCAAGCTTTCGATTCTGTTGATAGAACAGCGTTAACTAAGGTCTTATCGTTATATGGTATACCAGAAAAATACATTAAAGTGATTTGCGCTATGTATGAGAATAATACTGCTGCGGTTAAGGTAGGAAATGAGGTTAGCAACTGGTTTTATATTAAATCAGGAGTTAAGCAAGGTTGTGTTCTATCCCCCTTTATATGGATCATTTTGATGGACTTCGTCTTAAGGAGCACAGGAAAGGCAATTGGAGACCATGGAATCAAATGGGGAGGAAGAACGCTCCTGGACTTAGATTATGCTGATGATTTAAGCATATTAGATGAAAGTGTGAGCAAAATGAATGAATTTTTAGAGGTTTTACGAGTTCAGGGTGCTAAAATAGGCTTGAAAATTAATGTTAAGAAGACTAAGTCACTAAGGTTAGGAATAAGTGAAGATGAACAGGTGACCTTAGGTAACGAAAAGATTGATCAGGTTGGGAGCTTCAGTTACCTTGGTAGTATTATTAGTAAAGATGGTGGGAGCAGTGAAGATGTTAAAAGTAGAATAGCTAAAGCTCAGGGTGTTTTTTCACAGTTAAAAAAAGTTTGGAAGAATAGAAAGATAAGCCTACAAACCAAGATTAGAATATTGGAAGCTACAGTGATGACAGTGGTCAAATATGGCTCTGAAGCATGGACACTCCGAAAAGCAGATGAAAATTTACTAGATGTTTTCCAGAGAAATTGCCTACGGATTGTTCTGGGTACCCGGCTGACTGACCGTATTTCAAACAGTAGGTTGTACGAAAAGTGTGGTTCAATCCCGCTTTCTAGGGCTATAATGAAAGAAAGGTTGAGATGGCTAGGCCACGTTCTACGGATGAAGGATGACAGATTACCGAAGATTGTCCTTTTTGGCCAACCGTCTGGGGCTACACGGAAAGCAGGTCGTCCTTGTCTGGGTTGGGAGGATGTCATAAATAAGGATTTAAAGGAAATGGGAACTTCCTGAGAGGGTGTAAAGAGGGAGGCTTTAAATAGATTAGGTTGGAGGAGGAGCGTGCGTAGCTGTGTTGGCCTCAGGCGGCTTGGTGCTGCAGTGAGTTATTAGTAGTAGTAGTAGTTAGTAGTATTCAATAGCGGTTACCAGTAACTGTTAATATTCACTTACGATGAATCACTAAGAGAAAAAAAAAAGTTACAATAAATCAAACTTGTAAAATCATTTAAAAGCAATTTAGTGCTCAAATTTATAACAGTATGCTTATGATTTCTCCATCACTGTTATTCTTTCTATTATCATAAGGAATAATGTAGCAGTTTTTATAATATTGCTCGGTTGATTGTAATAAAAATTGAAAGTTTTAAAATAACCTTTCTAAGAAACTGTCTTGTGGTAATCATTTCCCAAAAACCCTGATTCAGAAATAACAGTTTTTATTCAAATTTAATAGGGGAGCAATATGTAATATTGAAAGCAAATTTTCAAGAACTTGCAAAAAAGAAACTAAAACCTCTCAAATGTGACGTTTGAAGTTGAAAAAAAGCATTTTTCACGATGCCACAAGAATTAAATTTATGCGTATTTGCTGTTAAAAATAATACGCTCAGCTCATGAAAAGTAATAACCGGCAATAGGCAAAGGGCAGCAGTTAAAATGGTTGGTCTTTACTTATACTTGAGTCGCAGTACGAACCAATTTATGATCTTTTTTAATTTAATGTGTTGATACATTTGTTTCTGTGAATCCTTAATTGCGATGTATGTCTAACTATTTTTAAAACATAAGTTGCCTACTGCTCAATGGGCTTAACTATCTAATTTCCAAATTCAGAAATGTTTGAATTTAGACTGGCTATTAGGACAGGAATGCCAGCAGCATTTTTCTGAAATTATGTCACTAAAAGAGAGCGGTGACACTCTTCACATTTAATAGACCTAGGGTCAAATACTTCGGAGTAAACTTAAAAGGTGTAAGTGAAGATTCCAATAGAAACCAAAACTCTAAAAACTGAGGTTTTATTTGCTATGTAAGCAGCAACAAAACATTTATTTATGCTGATTGTTAATTTGCAAAATATATTAATTTTAGAGCAGCTAATCAAACCTGTTCACTTATGGTAACTAGCACAGTTTTAGAAAATGGGTTTTAAACCCCCCAAAAACAGGGTGTCTTCTTAATGAAAATCGTACAATGAAATCCAACGTGCACAAAAACCCTAAAGCCACTTTCTACAAGAAATGAAACTTCTTTTTTTCACGAGAAGTATAGTCACTTTAGTTGTTTTTTCCCCGCAAGGGATTGTTTTAAAGGGAATTTATTTGAAATAAAATTGGATATCCACTGTTCTTGCTAATTAATAAAAGCAATTAATAAAAGCGTAAACCTTAAACCATTTTACATTTACATCATTCGTGCTCAAGACGATCTTGACAAGATTAGCCAAGAATCATACTTGAAGTTGTTTAACGGAACGTTCAGTTGGATTTGGGGTTTTGAAATTAATATAATTTTAATGTCTTAATAAAAAATTCTAAAGACCGAAAGATAATAGATCAGTATGTATTTTTTTCAAAACTTCGCATATAATTCGATGGGATTCCTGGACGAAAAAGAAAGAGCTCAGAAATTTGTAATTTCTTCTGTAAGCAACGGTTTCGGCTTGAAATCGCTTTTCAATATTATCCAGAAGAAATCTCCGGAGCTATCAAAAGGGTATTTATACAGTCCGGTGTTCCATTCTTCCCTAAACATACACGCAGTCCATAAGAAAAATATATAGTTAATATACACTGTTTATCCAAATAATAATAACGGCTGTACAGTATCGCATAGTTGCATGCCATCTATCAGTATTCTGGTCAATGGACTATTTTATGGAATACTACCACAATAAAGCATTTCAGCCCCCGTTTTCCAACTTTTTATGAAAGGTGCTTCAGATCCATGGAAGAGATATTGACATGGTAACGGATTTTAAGTTCTGACGTCCCTCCATTTGCATGAATACATATATATAATGTAAATGAACACAGATTTACAGATTTACAGATTGAGACAGCTTTACTTTCGTAAATGAACACAGGATGAAGTATGCAGTACGAATACTGGGGCGGGGAGATGCTGGTCTGCTACAGGGTTTTGAACATAGGATTTCTTCGCGAAGGTGTTAATTTAGGGTGTTAAAATCGTTCTTGATCCACATTTTAAACTTTTATGAACCAATGAAAAAAAAAATGTCTATAAAAGGCACACATTTTGAAGGGGTATTCAGTTGAGTATGCATGCATCCTCAGACCGCTCTTGACAAGGACTAATGCATATCCGACTGAGTATACGATGAAGCGTGAAGTATTGGTTTTGAGAGAGCGAAAAATAAGCTCACATTGCAGATACGATAGATTAATTTGTAACGACATACTTTATTCCAAAAAGCAAATACACTGAATAAGCACATTTTCGCAAAACATTGATCTTCAAAAACCAAGCTTTAATTTAAAGAGCGGGGTAAAAAGAGAAAATAGAGCTCGAACATAGTGCAACCCCGGGCATAATCTTAAAAATGAATATAAAGTATACATATAAACTGTTCTTTCAAACCAAAGTAGCAAGCAACATTGAAAACTTCAAACGAACAAAAATTACTTCATGAGTAACTTCACTCTTCTAAACTTCACTTTGTACGTTAAGGTTTGACTTTCTGCCCAATAATATCTTAATAATAAATTTTTCACACAAGGAATAACATGTTTTTGCCACAATGCCCCAAGAATGGAAAAAGCAAATCGATGCACACATGTTTAAAAAAATACCATTTTTCAGCTCAAACATTTTAAAAGACAATTAATATCCAAAGTATCTGTAGTTGTTCTTTATAAGTTTTAATGTCGCTCTTTACTTTCACTTGAAATAAAATGTAGTTTTTCGAAACTCTATTTTGATGACCGAAAACGTACAAAAATCGGACAATTATCGAACATTAAGAAATGATGTGGCATTTCATATAAAGAGGAAAAATACTACAAAACAAACAAGCATTTTTCCAACATTTCCTCTCCCACAAAATATTTTACAGGTTTGAAAATTGTCCCCCTCTTGGGAAAAATTGTGCTGGCTCTTGTACCCATTTTCTATTGTCTGAGTGATTCAACTTTGAGACATAAACTTATGTTCTCCATAATGATGTGTTCAACAATGTAGTAGATTGAACACTGACAGTTTCGTCTAATATTCTAAATTTAATTATAAAAATGGAATGCAACGTGATCTATTCTTAATTTTTAGAGCAAGTGGACCATAGAAGAACAACGAAGAATTTTTTTAATGATGTCTATAACAGTATAGATAAAAAAAATGCAACTTTAAGAAAAAAGTAAAAAATAGCAGTGTACATGAAAAACATAGAGTTTTTGTAGAAAGCTTTAAGAAATGAATAAATAAAAAGCAGAAGATAGATTTGAAAACCGTGAAGACCATTTCTACGAAAATTGTAATTAACGAACTTTTGTGATAGAATGCCTGCAATAGTATTCCGAGGAATTAGACAGGTCTGCTGCATTTTCTAATCATCAAAATACGCTAATTAAACTGAGCTTTTCTTTAAACTGTGATCTGTAGACATTCTTATTTTTCCGGATCAATGCAGCTAAAATCAGCTATGTATAAATGCACATTTGTTTTTAGTCAAAAATGAGTACAGCTAGCATTGAAGACCAAAAGATCCCTGGATGCGGCACAAAAGAAGACTCAGTTTCTTTACACTCCTCGTTATCTGGGCAGAACAGAAGTGGAGAAGCAAGTTTTGGTCCACAGCTACTTGCAGCTGGCGCAGGTTTGTTTCCTCTCCCATTTAGCCAGAAAATAAAACAAAACTACTTTAAAAAGAAAGAATGAGACACAGTTATCTGAAAAATAATTTCCTTGCCATATTATAGTAACAATTAAGGATAAAATAAAAATTATGTACGACCGCAGCATTTATTGTGTGACTGTCATTGCAACTTTTACAAATGAATATGGTTCAACTTTCAACTGTTAAATCTGTGACTTAATTATCACATAGAAGATCTAAAGCATAGTTTCTGATATTAGAATGACAGAAGCTTGGAATAACAGTTTTAAGGAAACCGAATGGAATACATAAAACAGAAAAATAAAAAAATTGTGCTCAGAGAAAGCTTCCGATAGCCTTGCCCTCCCCAGGGGAAATTCCTTAATATCAATCATGAGCAGTTTTCCCTCTGTAAGATAAATTTAACTAAAAATACGAAAATATAATATTAATGGACAGAAGCTGGGAGAAAATTAGGCTTGGTCCAAGCATTTTATCTTGCCATTTCAACTTTCTACTTTTGTAGCACAAGCATGACGGCAAATCAAGCAAAAACTTAAAAATTCACAAATCTTTTCTTTTTCATGAAAATGTGTGACTAAGGTATGGGTTTTCCCCTCGAATGAGCTCGAAGGCTTGTGGCAAAAAGCAATGACTAAAAAATTTTAATTGCGACAATTCGTACTAAAAAAAATACGCAATGACAAACAAAACCCTTCATATGCGTTAAATTAATAGGAAAAAAAGAAAATAAATGATTGAAAATTGAGTTGACATACACTAACAGAGTGAGGCAAACATTTTCTTAGTTAAATCTACTTAAATTTTTTGTAGGATGAAGGCCATATTGAACAAGGTCAAGTTTTAGTAAGAATTACTTTTTTCATACCAAAAGACAATAAGAAATTTTGGGTGGAACTATGTTGGTAAAAGATCCATCAAATACTTTCAGGTGACAAAAAGCAAGCGAGGAAGAACCTGGGCTAATTATAAACACAAATCGAAAATACGTGGTTTTCAGAATACGATTTTGTGACCAGATTTTTTATGATAAATCGAAGTATACGAGACTTATCAGGTTAAAAGTTACGCGTCGAAGGCCACAACTGTCACAAGCATGAGAATATTCGTCTGATTTTCGAAAAAAGTGGAAAACACCCCCAAGGTGGCAATTGACTTTGCAAAATTTTCACCATCAACTTTAACGTATCAGATGACCATATTACTGAAATTTCAAACTCACATATGAAAAATATGGAATTCCGTATTTTTTTTTCAAGAAGAAAGATCAAAGATACCCGTTTATTATTTTTTTTTTTTTTCATTTTTCCAAGGGTGACTGTAATGAATCTGTACTCCTGGATCAAGAGATGGCTCATTTGAACGTAAATCCAAGACCAAGTGACTGTAGCTAAAAGTATTGTGTTGCTGGCGTTTTCTATCATTTTATGGCACAAAACTACAGTTTTGCCTCAAGGAGAGCCAAGTTGCTATAGAATGAAAGTTCTGAAAATTGAGTTTCCCTGTTTCAGATTCAATAATGTCGTCTGGCATTACTCCTTTAGAGCATTTGCTTTTAAAACAGAACGCAGCTCATACAAAATAAAGGTTGGTATTGTGTAGGTGAGGAAGGGGGTGTCGAGTCCTAAAAAAAGCACGTTTTTAACTAAAATTTTCAATCACTCGGAGAGCCTTGAGGTAAATACAAAAGAGAGTCTGGTGGAGGTATAAGTTAAACTTAATCTAGCTTCATTATAATAAGCCTAAATATAGGTGCTGCGGCATGATGATTTCTTTCATATTGAAGAAAAATATTTTCTTTATAACGTAAAATATTACACTCTTATGCCTAGCAGCAAAAATGTAGAGAAGCAGGGAGCATCAAAAGAGTTGTCAGGGAATTTTCCAATAAAAGGGAGGGGATGTGAATTGCTACCAGGAGCTTTTTTTTATCGACATTCGAGTACAATTTGGGTTTGTTTTTCATATATTAAACAGTTCAGAGCAAGGGACTGTAGGTAAGGAGTGACTCGTGCTAACAGTAACCAGAGCTCTAAAAATGGATTTTGATAGCAATTTATGCATTAAGAGAACCAACTTTTATGTTGATTCCGAATATGTACAGTCAATTAAGTTTACAAGTGCCAACAAAAATTACAAGCCTGATATAATTTGGCTGCATATACAAAAACTGGAAATACCCCTGAAAAGGTTAGCAATTTCGATTAAATTGCTTCACCAAATCCTGAATATTAGGAAACTTTATTGCAGAGGTTTAAAACCCCTACAATAAAATGCGAAATTTGTATTAATCCGAGAAGAATGATCATATATACATGTTTATAAATCTGTAGTTTGCTTGTTGCTTTTTTTTTCCATGGGGATGATTGTATCGAACCAATGGTCCTAGAGAATCTGGAGCAAGTTTCATTTCTATGGATCTTTTCAACTAAAAAAAAAGATTTGCCGAAGTAAAGTGGCATTATCCGTCATTTTGTGGTGCAAAACATGAATTTTAGCCCAAAAAGTGCGAAAAAGCAATCGTACAAAAAGTTTGAGATAGCCAATTCGTTTCAAATTATTTTAGACTATCTCCATATTGAATATGTGTTTTTTTTTCTTTTGATGTAATGAAAAATAAAAACACACATCTCCAAATAATTTTTTTATTGAAGCACCAGTGGTGTTTTGGTCGTCAAACAGTTGTAAGGAGTAACGTGCTAAGGAACGCCTAGGCCCAATAACCAAAACTAAAAAAAATGGATTTTCGATAACAATAGATAAATTAAAAGAATTGGCTTTTTATCCTGCTTCCAAATATCTAAGACCTATAAATTAAGCTTAATACAACCCGTCAATGGTCTTGGTCTGAGAAAATTAGCCTGATCTTCAAAATAAGGGGTGGGTGGATATCCCAAAAATTTAAGGGATCTGAGCGAAAATCACATTGTCAGATTCGGCACATCTGATAACCATAGGCTACTGTAGAGTTTTTAAGCACATATCTAAAAAAATTTGGAATTTTTTAGTTTTTACAAGAAGAAAGGTCACGGATACGTGTTGAATTATTGTTTTGTTGTTTTTTTTTAGTAGGGAGTGTATCTAACTAATGGTCCTAGAAGATCGGAAGAGAGTCCAATCAAACGAAGATAAAACAGTCTAGTGTCCTTTTTAGATGACTAAAAATATTGACGGGCAACTAATCTTCTAGCACACCCTGTTTTTTCAAAAGAACATCTGATCAAATTTCTGGGCAGCCATTCGATTATGAAAGCTGTAGGCTCGATGGTTATTTCTTTGGTCATGACATTACCCACCATATTTCCGGGGAAAAGGACTGTAAGTTACGGAAGTTTCCCGTGTTATTTAAAAGTAGTATTTGCTATTGGAAGGTATAGTGAAATTTTATTAGAGGTAATTTCCTACTCGGGATGAGACTATCCACGGGGATAATTTTCCACGGTGACGAAAGTTTCTTGGAGAATTTTTCAGGAGAATTTTACACGGGGGTAGGGAGGAAGCGAATGTTTTTCAACTGGAAGCAAAGAGCAGCTTTAAAACTTAAAACAAACAGAACTTGTTGAGCATATGAAGGAAGCTGCCCCTTCCTCTGTCCCTGTTATTTATTCTAAAGTTTAAATTTCGTCCTGATCAAACAGTTCGTGGCAAAGAACTGTAGTAAGAAGTGACTCGGCTCAATAGTAACCGAAACTTTTAAGAAGCAAAATTTTAATACCAATAGTTACATAAAAAGAATTGCATTTTAATGCTGATTTTAAATATATAAGCTTCATCAATTTTAGTTTTACCTATCAAAAGTGACGAGCCTGAGAATATTTGCTGTATTTTAGAAAATAGGGGAAACACCCCTTAAAAGTAATAAAATCTTAACGAAAATCACACCATCAGATTCAGCGTATCAGAGAACCCTATTGCAAAATTTTCAAGCTCCTATCTACAAAAATGTGGAATTTTGTATTTTTTGCCAAAAGACAGATCACGGATGCGTGTTTATTTGTTTTTTTTTGCTTTTATGTTTTTTTTTTGTTTTTTTCCCCAGCGGTGATCATATCGACCCAGTGGTCCTAGAATGCCGCGAGAGGGCTCATTGTAACGGAAATTAAAAGTTCTAGTACCCTTTATAAGTGACCAAAAAAAATGGAGGGCACCTAGGCCCCCTCCCACGCTCATTTTTTCCCAAAAGTCACCAGATCAAAATTCTGAGATATCAATTTTATTCAGCATAGTCGAAACCCCTAATAACTATGTCTTTGGGGACGGCTTACTCCCTCACGGTACCCATTGGAGAGGCTTCAAGTTGCAAAATTGATCATTGTTTACATTATAGTAACGGTTATTGGGAAGTGTACAGACGCTTTCGGGGGTATTTTTTTGGTTGGGGGGAGGGGGTTAGAATAGATGGGGGAAGAGAATTGCCATGAAGGGGTGCGGAATTTTCTAGAATTTAAAAAAAAAGGAAAAATTAAAAATGAAAAAGATTTTTTAACTGAAAGTAAGGAAACAGCATTATAACTTAAAACGAACAGAAATTATTACGCATTTGGGGGGTTCACCTCCTCCTAATACCTCACTCTTCACGCTGAAGTATTTTTAGTAGTTTCAACTATTTATTCTACGGCCTTTGTGATTCAGGGGGTCATTCTTAAGGAATTGGGACAAAATTTAAGCTTTAGTGTATTATTTCTCACTATATCAGATATAGATCTCAGAGCGTTATCATTAAGTGGATGAGCGAACCTAGTGAATCGAAAATTGCAAATATGTTCTATACTTCTTATTTCACAGCATTTGCATAGATCAATCGTTTTCTTCATATTCCAAATTAGATCTTCTTCTGTTAAAACCTTTGAAAGTAATTGAGTCACTGAAAAAAAAAGAAGGTAGGTATAAATTAAATATAATTTTCCGAACGAAAAAAAAAATATTGAAAAAGAAAATAGGACTCAGTGGTTTACACAATAGGATTTGTATTATATAACTAGATAGGTTAAATCGATTATAGTTTGATGCCTGAAGTCAGTTGGGAGTAAGGGGGTGGGGTATCTCTTCTGGGAATCGTTTAATGGTTTTAGTTTTTACATGTAATATCTAATCTATACTCCAATAATTCTCCAAATTCACTTGTTTGTAATTGAAATGCCTAATAAGCACGAATAACTTCCTATTCTATGGAGGTATCAAGCTCTTATATGCACAAAAAGCCGAATTTGCATTTTGTTTCCCCAAAGAAAGATCATGGATGTGTGTTTTTTTTCACAGGGATGATCGAATCGAGCCAATAGTCCTAGAACACCGGGAGAGGGCTCATTTGAATGCAAATTAAAATTTCTAGTTCTCTTTTTTGTGTGAGTAAAAGAATTGGAGGGCAATCAGCCCCCCTCACACGTCCCCCTTTTCCCTAAAATCTTTCGATCAAAATTTTAAGATAGCCATTTATTCAGCATAGTTGAAAGGTTCCGAAAATATACGCACATATTAGCGGTATCAACCTATGCTCTTTTTCTATGGTCATTAGTCTTAATAATCATTACTAGGAGACCAAACTTTGCATTTTGAGAGGAATTTCAAAATGAAATGACATTCAGTGTGCCCCGCCCCCTCCGAAAATATATACCCCGGACACTCTGATTCGCAGAAGAAAAACTTTTTTGTAATTTTCCCAGGTTTCCAACAAAAAAATGGAAAAACAACCCTCAAGTACAGTGTAATTACTGGAACACCAGCAACAGTTGAAAATGATCTTTTTTATATTTTCATGGTAAAAAATTATCCCGCCCTTCACAAATCGAACAGTTCGTGGTAACGAACTGTAGTAAGGAGCGACCCGGCTCAATAGTAACCTAAACTCTAAAAAACGGAATTTTGATACCAATAGTTGCATCAAAAGGATCGTATTTTAATGCTGATTTTAAATATGTAAGTTTTCATCAAGTTTAGTCTCACCCATCAAAAGTTAGGAGCCTGAGAAAATTTGCCTCATTTTAGAAAATAGGGGGAAACACCCCATAAAAGTCATTGAATCTTAACGAAAATCTTACCATCGTATTTAGCGTATCATAGAACCCCACTGTAGAAATTTCAAGCTCTTATCTACAAAAATATGGATATTGGTATTTTTTACCAAAAGACCGATCACGGGTGCGTGTTTATTTGTTTGTTTTTATGGCACTTGGTATTAACCAAGTGACATATAGCAGTCGCCAATTCTGTCGGTCTGTCGGTCTGTCGGTCTGTCTGTCTGTCGGTCCCGGTTTTGCTACTTTAGGCACTTCCAGGTAAGCTAGGACGATGAAATTTGGCAAGCGTATCAGGGACCCGACCAGATTAAATTAGAAATAGTCGTTTTCCCGATTTGACCATCTGGGGGGGGAGTGGGGGCCCGGTTAATTCGCAAAAAATAGAAAAAATGAAGTATTTTTAACTTATCAGCGGGTATTTGGATCTTAATGAAATTTGATGTTTGGAATGATATTGTGTCTTAGAGCTCTTATTTTAAATCCCGACCGGATCTGATGACATTGGGGGGAGTCGGAGGGGGAAAACCTAAAGTCCCGGTTTTGCTACTTTAGGCACTTCCAGGTAAGCTAGGACGATGAAATTTGGCAAGCGTATCAGGGACCGGACCAGATTAAATTAGAAATAGTCGTTTTCCCGATTTGACCATCTGGGGGGGGGGATTAGGGGCCGGTTAATTCGGAAAAATATAAAAAATGAAGTATATTTAACTTATGAGCGGGTGATTGGATCTTAATGAAATTTGATGTTTGGAATGATATTGTGTCTCAGAGCTCTTATTTTAAATCCCGACTGGGTCTGATGACATTGGGGGGAGTTGGAGGGGGGAACCTAAAATCTTGGAAAACACTTAGAGTAGAGGGATCGGGATGAAACTTGATGGGAAAAATAAGCGCAAGTCGCAGATACATGATTGACATAATCGGAACTTATTTGTTCTCTTTGGGGTAGTTGGGGGGGGGGGAGTAAGTCTTAAAAATTAGAAAAATGAGGTATTTTCAACTTACGAACGGGTGATCGGATCTCAATGAAATTTGATGTTTAGAAGGATATCGTGTCTTATAGCTCTTATTTTAAATTCCGACCAGATCTGGTGATGGGGGCGGGGAGTCGGGAGGGGGGACCTAAAACTTGGAAAACACTTAGAGTGGAGGGATCGGGATGAAACATGGTGGGAAAAATAAACACAAGTCCTAGATAGATGATTGACATAAACGGAACGGATCCGCTCTCTTTTGGGTAGTTGGGGGGGGGGGTTAATTCTGAAAAATTAGAAAAAATGAGGTATTTTTAACTTACGAACGGGTGATTGGATCTCCATGAAATTTGATTTTTAGAAGGATATCGTGGCTCAAAGCTCTTATTTTAAATCCTGACCGGATCTGGTGACATTGGGGGAAGTTTGGGGTGGGGAGACCTAAAATGATGGGA
Source organism: Artemia franciscana (assembly GCF_032884065.1). Taxonomy (NCBI): domain Eukaryota; kingdom Metazoa; phylum Arthropoda; class Branchiopoda; order Anostraca; family Artemiidae; genus Artemia; species Artemia franciscana. The sequence continues at coordinate 24,778,238 of NC_088865.1, read as the reverse complement.
AACGCTTAGATTAGAGGGATTGGGATGAAACTTGGTTGGAAAAATAAGCAAAAGTCTTGCATACGTAATTTACATAATTGGAACGGATCCGCTCAATTGCGGGGGGGGGGGGGTAATTCTGAAAAATAAGAAAAATAACGTATTTTTAACTTACGAAGGAGTGATCGGATCTTCATGAAACTTCATATTTAGAAGGACCTCGTAACTCTGATATCTTATTTTAAATCTCAACCGGATCAAACGTAATTGGGGGGGGGGCAGTTGGGGGGACCGGAAATCTTAGAAAATACTTAAAGCGGTGAGATCAGGATGAAACTGGATGGGAAGAATAGAAACCTGTCTAAGATACGTGACTGACATAACTTGACCGGATCTGCTCTCTTTGGTGGAATTGGGAGGGGGGAGGTAATTTTGAAAATTGAGGCATTTGTAACTTACGAAAGGGTGACCAGATCTTAATGAAATTTGATATTTAGAAGGATCTTGTGCTATAAAGTTTAACTTTAGGTTCTGACCTTCTCACAAGTGCCAAATGAGCTCTTGGCTCTTCCGACCTCGTACCATATGAGCTCTCGGCTCTTCCGACCTCGTCCAAATGAGCTCTTGGCTCTTGGCTCTTCCGACCTCGTACCATATGAGCTCTCGGCTCTTCCGACCTCGTCACAAGTGCCTTATGAGCTCTTAGCTCTTGTTCTTTTTCCCAGGGTGATTGTATCGACCCAGTGGTCCTAGAATGTTGCAAAAGGGCTCATTCTAAAGGGAATTATAAGTTCTAGTGCCCTTTCTAAGTGACCAAAAAATTATAGGGCATCTAGGCCCCCTCTCACGCTCATTTTTTCCAAATGTCACCGGATCAAAATTCTGAGATAGCCAATTTATTCACCAAAGTCGAAAAGCCTAATAACTATGTCTTTGGGGACGACTTGCTCCCCCACAGTCCCCGTGGGAGGAGCTACAAGTTATAAACTTTGACCAGTGTTTACATATTGTAATAGTTATTAGGAAGTGTACAGACGTTTTCAGGGGACTTTTTTTCGGTTTGAAGGGGGAGAGAAGTTGAGGGGGAGGGTACACGTGGTAGATCTTTCCATAGAGGAATTTCCATGTGGGAAGAGAATTTCAATGAAGGGAGCGAAGGATTTTCTAGTATTATTTAAAAAAACAATGAAAAAATAAATATGAACAGTTTTTTCAACTGAAAGTAAGGAGCAGCATTAAAACAAAACGGAAAAAAATTATTACGCATATGAGGTGTTCACCTTCTCATAATACCTCGCTCTTTACGCTGAAGTATTTTTAGTAATTTCAACTATTCATTCTACGGCCTTTGTAATTCAGGGGTCATTCTTAAGGATTTGGGACAAAATTTAAGCTTTAGTGTAAAGAGCGACGTATTGACGGGGGGGGGGGGTGAGCCCCCTCATATACGTAATAAAAACATACGAATATAGAAGTTCGTTACGTAAGTTAATTCGCAACTTACATATAATTTTTACTAACGCAAAGGTTCGTAAAAAATTTAAAGTTCTAGTTGACTTTTTAAGTAATAAAAAAAATTGGAGGGCAACTAAGCCTCCTCCCCCACTCTTTTTTTCGCAGAAACTTCCGATTAAATCTATGAGAAAGCCATTTAGCCAAAAAAAATTACTATGCAAATTTAGTTTTAATTATTTATGGGCGGAGAGCCAAAATCAAAACATGCATTAATTAAAAAACATTCAGAAATTAAATAAAAAACACAAGTTTTATTGACCGAAAGTAAGGAGCCACATTTAAACTTAAAATGAACAGAAATTAGTCCGTATATGTAAGGGGCTTTTCCTCCTCAACGCCCCGCTATTTACGCTAGAGTTTTTTACTGTTTAAAAAAAGTAGAGTTAAGAGAAAGACCCAAACTTTAGTGTAAAGAGCGGGGCGTTGAGGAGGAATTTAAGTTTTAATGTTGCTCCTTACTTTCATTCAAAAAAACTTTTTTTTTATTTAATTTTGATGAGTTTCATTCTTATTGTTTCTTTAATACAAAAGGATTTAAAAAACGTTCTTCTCCCAATAAATTTTTGTTTATTACTTATAATTAACTAAAGAACTTTTCTACAAATTAAGTTTTTCAAGGAAAAGTAAAGAAGTCCATTAAGCCAAAATGAGCAAATTAGCATCAAATAATCTACCAAGCGTAAAACTACCGTAAATCAGCATTAATAAATAAATGGAACCCAAAACGAACAGATATTACAATAAATAACTGAGTCAAACTCAAAACAAGCAGAAAATAACATGATTAGGGCTCACAACCCTTATTCCTACTCAAGGCCAGAACATAATTTGCACTTTACGGAAAAAAATAAATGTTTTCATTTCAACATCTTTAATAAATACAATTTTTTTAAGATTCTAAGGAATACAGATAAGGCCGGACGCTCCTCCAGAATTTATACTGCCTGTTCAGTTCTTTTTCAATCGCGGCAAATCACACAAATACTCAAGGTTATCAGATTTCACTGCCGTCATTAAACTCAAGGGGTTTCTCACTGAAAATTACGATTAATGTATATTCATTCTTCGTAATTCGACAAGTAAATAGGAATATTTATTTGGAAAAGAACTATTATTCGAGGAGAAAATTAGGGAAATTGTTATTCGAGATTTTTTTTTTTTGGAGGAGGGGGGTTCAACTCTTACGAAAGAAATACCAGGAAAAACAGGAAAATTAAACATTTCGCTGAGAAAATTAAGCATTATACAAATTTAAGGTGGGTGAATCCCTCGCCTGCGTGTGTGCCTGTGGTCTGGTCATCATTATTTGCCAGGAGACGCGGTATAAAATTGTGGAAATTACAAATAAAAAGTACATATTTTCGGGTTTTTACTTCATGCAGACCTATTTAGAAAAGTATAATTTAAATAATTGCTCGCAGCGAAGTGACAAATTTATTTCATTTTATCAAAAAGTTCGTGGTAACGAACTGTACTAAGGAGCGACCCGGCTCAATAGTAACCAAAACTCTAAAAAACGGATTTTTGATACCAATAGCTACATGAACAAAATCGCATTTTAATGCTGACTTTAAATATATGAGATACCTATCTAAAATTACGAGTCTAAGAAAAATTGCCTTATTTTAGAAAATAGAGGGAAACACCCGATAAAAGTAATAAAACCAAAATTACACCCATCCGAATCAGCCTATCAGGGAACCCCACCGTGGAAGTGTTAAGCTTCTATCAGCAAAAATATGGATTTTTTTTTCCAGGGGTGATTATATCGAACCAGTTGTCATAGAATGCTGCGAGCGGGCTCATTCCAACGGAAATGAAGTTATTTACAAGTGAATTATATAAAAAAAAATGAAGTATATAGTACCCTTTTTAAGTGATCTAAAAAATTGGAGGGCACCTAGGCCTCCTCCCACGCTAATTATTTTCCCACAGTCATCCGATTAAAATTGTGAGATAGCCATTTTATTCAGCATAGTCGAAAAACCTTATAACTGTGTCTTTGGGGACGACTTATTCCACCAGAATCCCCGTGGAAGGGGCTACAAGTTACAAACTTTGATCAGTGTTTATATAGTAATGGTTATTGGGAAATGTACAGACGTTTTCAGGAGGATTTTTGGTTGGGGGGGGGGGGGGGTTGAGAACAGGGGGTTATGTTGGGGGAACTTTCCATGGAGGAATTTGTCATGGGGAAGAAAATTTCCATGAAGGGAGCGCAGGACTTTCTAGCCTTATTTCAAAATAGAACAATACAAAAATAAATATGAAACAGTTTTTTCAACTGAAAGTATTTAGCAGCATTAAAATTTAACACTAACAGAATACAGAAGTTCGTTACGTAAGCTAACTCGTAAGTTACGTAGATCTTTTACTAGCAAAAACGTTCGTAAAATATTAAAAGTTCTAGTTGCCTTTTTAAGTAACCAAAACATTGGAGGGCAACTAAGCCTCCTCCCCTGCTCCTTTTTTCTCAAAGTGATTCTATCAAAATTATGAGAAAGCCATATAAATATGAAATTTCGTTTTAATTATTCATCTGTGGAGAGCCAAAATCAAAACATGCATTAGTTCAAAAACGTTCAGATATTAAATAAAAAAAAGACATGTTTTTAACTGAAAGCAAGGAGCAACATTAAAACTTAAAACGAATATAAATTACTTCGTATGTGAAAGGGGCTGCTCCCTCCTCAACGCCCCGCTCTTTACGCTAAAGTTTTACTCTTTCTCTCAATTCTACTTTTTAAAACAGTAAAAAACTTTAGCGTAAAGAGTGGGGCGTTGAGGAGGGAGCAGCCCCTTTCATATACGAAGTGATTTCTGATCGTTTAAGTTTTAATGTCGCTCCTTACTTTCAGTTAAAAAAAACTTGTTTTTTTTTATTTAGCTTATCCATACGGGTTCATTAAAAAATATTCTAAAGTTCGATTGTTGCTTGAGTATTTGTATATATGAATTTGTATTCGGATAAGACTGTAATGACACATTATAACTACCCATACCTAGCACAGTTGGATTTATATAAACGGTTCTCGTATCTCCATACTTCTTGGCAACCTTCGGTCGACAATTTCTGGTAACAGTGCCTCAAAATAAAATTTTTGTAGATTTGGCAGCATTTTGTTGGACCAGAATTCATGTTCACGACCAATCTTTTCATAATATAATTCCTCTTCTCCTAAAAATATTACAAAGTATACAAAATCAATGTCACAACATTCCAATTGCATTTGAATTTGGTAATAGTAGTCTTGTGTTCTTTTCAGCTTTATTTCACTATTAACTTTCTTTTCTAGACATGTATTTTTTTTAAGCGCTATCCACTCTTCCAATGTAAGCCCTTTTGCTGTCAAAGGGCACTTCACCTCCAAAAGAGCCTTCTCACCCGAAGGAAAAATTGCTATCCCGTCCGGACTGGCCCCTAGAAACCCATATTCCTTGTGAATGAAAAGCCCAGCAGAGTTCACAATGCAACCCATTTTCTTTGCAAAAGCTGCAATAGCTACAGGCTCATACATCTGACCATGCTCCATTGCCTTTGTTTGGGGGTTTCTGGGATACAGCAGCTGCCGAACTAATGAACCCACAGTCTTCAACCGCCTTTTACAAACAGCACCAGCTACGGAAGCTGTAATTCTGTTTTTTCTGTATTCTATCCAGCTATTATCGATAGAATTTCTCTGAAGTCTAGTGGCTTTTTCGATACTGAGGATTTCTGTTGCAGTACATTGGAGACGAGTCAAAAAATCTGTTTTTGCAATTTCGAGCGCACTGCAATCAAGATCCGGAGCAGTTGCGTTCGAGCCGTAGTTTTTGTCTGCTCCGGTTGGCTCCCTGATTTCTTTTGAAGGGAGTTTTGTGGAAGCATTAGTGAAAAGGCGCTTTCTAGCAGACAGTTTTTTACGTCGAGCAGTAGTCATGGCCCGCTGTTGTGCAAGTTTTTTCAACTGCCTACTTGGTGTAGATCCTACAGTTCTTCGAAATATTTCAAGGCGAGCTGAGTGACCTTTCGTAAATAGGATTCCTGCTGCTTTAACACGGGTGGTATATCGCGCACTTTGGCTAACCATAATGTTTTTGCCACCTATAAGCCTTGCAACTATGCTCATAAAATATTCTGCCAGGTTGCTCGTGTGGTTTCCTATCAGTAGACGAGCCCTTCTGGTCAGCGTATCAAAGGCTGAATACACATGGCTGAGAAAGATGTTGCTAGGGGTGTCTTCAGGATTGACCTGTAGAACTTTCCCGGAGAACGAGCAGCGTGTAGGACAAAACTTATGGTCGCCACGGAAAAAATGTAGAGGAATTGCCTTCAGCGCACTGATGAGATCCTTCACGCTTTTCTTCTCTGTGGTGGCACATACAATTGCATTTCTGGCAAAATCACACATTTTCTTTATTATTGCGGCACTAAGAAATCTTCTGCATTCGGCATTTTCATGCTGCTTCTTATATAGTCTGTTTTTCAAGCATTTGCACGCATGATTAGACACTCAATTTTTTCTACATTTCTGCCATATGGTACCCTTGCTATAATTTCAGAATGGGTACTCGAATCGCCGTCGGCAACAAATCGAGTATATCTTAGATTGTGCATGGATGTTGCTATTCGGAATGCGTCAACTAATATATCTGACTCCATACCTGTACTGGGCCCCTGCCAGTTCATAAAACATGTATGTTCAGGAACAGATCTATTTACTTGATGCCTGTATTTCACGCAAGTACAGCAATATTTGTTCCTAATTCCTAGATTTAAGAGTTTCTTCGAATACAAACCTATCACCACTCCACAGCCTGAGAGTGCACGATACCTATTCCCATAACTTCGTGTACACCAGCTTCCATCAACTATAACACATGTCTCTACAGCTCCATTTGGGTGAATTTTCTCACCTGCTTCCAGTGCCATCCTTCGCTCGGTTTTCCCATTTTCGATAAAATAGTCACACAGAACTTTTTCCAATTCTACGCAAATTTCTTTCTCAAATTTCGTAAAGACTTTTTGAGACGGGGTATTTATTCCAATGGTAGAGAAAAGTTCTTGAACCTGGGCGTGAGTCATTCCACCATTTATTGCACCAACCACTACCTCTTTGTTGACACTTACTGTTCCTGTTTCTGTTTTGTGTTTCTTTCTGATAGTATTCATACTATCAAAATCAGTCCTTTTCCGTTTTTTGACTACGGTTTTCGTTGAGTCTTTTTTTTTAAGCCTTCTAGGAGCAAGGGGTTTTTCTGTGTGAATTGTGGCTTCCTCATGACATGATTCGCATTTGAAGATGAGTCTTGAGCGCAATCCAGCTCTATGTTCTTCAGAAAACATCATATTTGAAACCAAATTGATGTCTTGGCACCTGTAAATAAAATGCTAATTGGTTGTGAGGAAGTAAAATAGTAAAGTAGCTATTTTATTGTTTTGGTAGAAAGGAAAGTGCTATAGCTTCAAAAAGGATAGTTAGTATGTAGAGTAGTGAGCGATGTAGGGTAATTAAAATATGAAATAAAATATAAAACATAGCTAGAAATGGGTGAGAAGTGGAAATTATACGATCTAACCGAAAGTTTGTTGTATTTCATTGTCAGATTAAACCACCCAATTTTATTTATGTATGTAACCAGGCCAAAAACTGTCCTGGAACTACCAATCAGGAAAGCCAAGTATTTCAAAACTTTACAAAATCCTTTGGGGCATGACAGGAAATGCCCTCTAAACAGACCCGTGTCGATTTACCAAATTTCAACGGACATTACTAACCAAATTCCAAGAAAAATTAAGTCTCACTTGACTCCCTAAAATCAAATTCAAAGTAAAAATCTGTGCCCCAAATTCAGTTGCATCTCAACTATCATTTAAATTTTTATTCGAGTAATTCACAAAGTTCTCATTAGTACGATTAAAAATACCAATATGCTTTTATGAGTTAGGAGGATCAAATTAGCTAGTTTATTTCTCAAATCCTTTAAAGCCTTTGCAGACATTCTTTCAGAACCTTTATCCGTACTTTTTAATGATTAGATAAAAAAACAAGTATTTTAAATGAAAGTAAGGAGCAACATTAAAACTTAGAACGAACAGAAATTATCCCGTATATGAAAGAGGCTGTTTCCACCTCAACGCCCCACTCTTTACCCTAAAGTTTGACTCTTTCTCTCAACTCTACTGTTTAATACTGTAAAAACTTTAGCGTAAAGAGCGGGGCGTTGAGGAGGGAACAGCCCCTTTCATATACTGGGTAATTTCTGTTCGTTTTAAGTTTTAATGTTACTCCTTCTTTTCATTTAAAAAAATTCGTTTTTTATTTAATTTCTGAACGTTTTTTAGTTAATCCATGTTTTGATTTCGGCTCTGCGCAGATGAATAATTAAAACGAAATTTGAATTTTTATTTTTTTGGCTAAACGGCTTTCTCATAATTTTGATCGAATGATTTTGAGAAAAATGAGCGGGGAAGGAGGCCCAGCTGCTCTCCAATTTTTTGCTACTTAAAAAGGCAACTAGAGCTTTTAGTTTTTTACGATGGTTTTCATTAGTAAAAATATACGTAACTTACGAATTAGCTTACCTAACGAACTTCTATATTCGCAGGTATCTATTACGTATATAAGGGGGGCTCGCCCACTTGTCAATACCTCGCTCATTACACTAAAGCTTAAATTTTGTCCTAAATCCTTAAGAATGACCCCTGAATCAAAAAGGCCGTAGAATAAATAATTGAAATTACTAAAAAATACTTTAGCGTAAAGAGTGAGAGATTAGGAGGAAATGAACCCCTTATATGTGTAATATTTTTTGTTCGTTTTAAGTTTTAACGCTGGTCCTTACTTTCAGTTGAAAACACTTTTTCATATTTATTTTTTCATTGTTTTTTTTAAATCATGCTAGAAAATCCTGCCCCCTCCCATTCATGGAAAATTTTCCTCCCCATGACAAATTCCTCCATGGAAAGTTTCCCAAACATAACCTCCTCTTCTCAACCCCTCCTTCCAACCAAAAAATCCCACTGAAAACGTCTGTACACTTCCCAATAATCATTACTATGTGCAAACACTGGTCAAAGTTTTTAACTTGCAGCTTATCCCATGGGGACTTCGGGGGAGTAAGTCGTCCTGAAAGACATAGTTATAAGGTTTTCAACTATGCTGAATAAAATGGCTATATCAGGATTTTGATCGGACGACGTTTGGAAAAAATGAGCGTGGGAGGGGGCCTAGGTGCCCTCCAATTTGTTTGGTCACTTAGAAAGGGCCTTAGAACTTTTCATTTCCATTTGAATGAGCCCTCTCGCAAAATTTTAAGACCACTGGGTCGGTACAATCACCCTTGGAAAAAAGAATTAATAAATAAACACGCATCTGGGATTTGTGTTTTGGCAAAATATACAAAATTCTACATTCTTGTAGATAGGAGCTTGAAACTTGTACAATAAGGTTCTGTGATACGCTGAATCTGATGGTGTTACTTTCTTTAAGATTAAATGACTTTTAGGAGGTTCCCCCATTTTCGAAAATAAGGTAAATTTTCTCAGGCTCGTAACTTTTGATGGGTAAGACTAAACTTGATGATGAAACTCACATATTTAAAATCGGCATAAAAGTGCGATTCTTGAGATGTAACTCTTGATATCAAAATTCTGTTTTTTAGAGCTTTGGTTACTATTGAGCCCGGTCGCTCCTTACTACAGTTCGTTACCACGAACTGTTCGAAATTACCTCTACTGGTAAGTTTGCTTTAGGTTGGAAATAAAATGATAAAAAGAAGTTTTTTAACTGAAAGTAAGGAGCAAAATTAACGAACAGTAATTACTCCGTATATCAAAGGGGCTTTTCCTCCCTCAACACCTTGCTCTCTACGCTAAAGTTTGACTCTTTTTCTCAAGTTTACTTTTTAAAACAGTAAAAAACTTTAGCGTAAGGAGCAGAGCGTTGAGAAGGGAGAAAACCTTTTAATATGCAGAGTAATTTCTGCTTGTTTTAAGTTTTAATGTCGCTCCTTACTTTCAGTTAAAAAACTTGTTTTTTTTTCATTTTATTTCTGAACGTTTTTGGATTAATACATTTTTTTTTGTGTTTTTTTTCTGTTTCTCTGTTTACCATTCTGGCATGTCCAATGAATTTTGGGACAGAATAGAGGCAGTTCAAAAAACGTGTCTAAGAATTATTTTCAAACAGGGTAAAGGGCCTTACATTTCCCTTCTTCGGAGAGCAAATCTAATCACCCTTAAGGAAATGAGAGTACAAATTTCCTTATTATTTTGCCAACAATATCGTGCATAACCCTTGTACTACTTCTCTTTTCCCTAGTGAATATTTACCCACCCGCCACGTCAGGGGCGGATCTAGGATTTTTTTTTGGGGGGGGTGTACATGAAAGGTTACTCCGATAAACTTGTGGACAAAGAAATACCAGCAATTTAAAGGGAACTGCAACAATTTCTAAGTCGTGGGTAGGTAGTGGACATGGACTTTAATTTAATATAAAATCTGATGAGTTCTATTGAAATTAAAGTCAATTAGAAATATTGATACAAAAAAAGTAAGTTTATAAGAACCACCTCGCCATAAAACACAATTAAAAGGTTGTTCACCCTCTACGAAAAAATAATATATTTAATCTTTTCTGCATAATTTTTAGCATTTGCACTTCTGGCGACTATAGCGAGTTACTTAAACTTTGTATTGTCGAAAAAAAAAAATTAGTACCATATTTTGGTATCATACATTCTTTGGAACTAATTGTTGATTAAACATTAAGTAATAGTTCGTTTGATGGTGTAGCAGGAAAAATAGAACAAAGAAACAGAAATATAATGCTTTCTTATTGTTGCTATTAGCAGCGGATTAAGTCAGAATTTTAAATCTCCCCTTCTTACGAATGAAGATTTTCGCCTCCCAGTTGGCATTTGTGGTAATACGGACAGATCCCCTTGATAAACTTAAATTTAATTAAATACTTTTTGGGGACATGTGTCATTAATAAAAATCTAATAGAGACTGTAAAAAGTAACTGAAACCTTGTTTCAAACTTGTTTGCAAAAAGAAACAGCCTTAATAACTAAAAACTTACTAAAAACTCGACTATTAAAAACCAAATAAAAAAAAAATCGTCCCTAAAAGAACCAGAGCAAGCGGTCCCAATCACAAATATACTACTATGTCAGGGGGAGGGTGCCCCCTGCATTCGCCACTGCCCCACGTTCTAATTCAACAAAAATCCCCCTTCTTGCCCAAATAAGAGTTTCCACTGAAAGATATAGAAGAACGTTCATCCTTCACATATTTGAAATTTTAAATTACTAAACCTTCGCTCTTATCGCTCCACTTTTAACTTGTAGTTTTAATGCTTATTTTGCAACTGCAAACTTTACAATTCTTGCAAGGTAAACTAAATTGTCATTTTGTTTAAATTTGTTTTCCCGGTTTTAATTTACGACTTTTTATGGTTTGACTTTTTTACTGATTGCAATTTTATGAGTTTAAACTGGTTTGATATTTATTACTGATTGGCATTCACCATTTTTTTTAATTTTTTTATTGACACTAAAATGTGAATTTGGCCCTTTTGGGCTTGTGATAGCCGTTTTGTAGAAATAAATCTTGTCTTGTCTAAACCGTAATTTGAAAATAATGTGATAGATAACCCGTGAAATATGACAAGAGAAGAGCCAGAACTTGAGTACGAAGATGAGATTGCTAAAGAAATAGCGAAACAACTGCCGATTATTCTATATAAGCTTTAAATTGTTGGTAAAACCAACAATAGTGAAATTAAACCAACCTAAGTAGATACCGTCGGAGCGTTCTGTTGTTTTGGGATGAAAATATCTTTAAAAGTTATCGAACATTCTTTCTCTATAGCAGAAAAGACAATTATCAAGAATTAATAAGGTACAAGTTGTATTAATTGCAACCCAGAATAATTCCCCATCCTAATAATTTTGATAGCAGTAAATCAATGACGTAAAATGAAAGACAAAGAAAAAACTTACATGTGGCGAATCACGAGCTTTTCATAATTCTCAAAAAGGTAAGGCAGATCCACAATCCAGCGTGAGCCTTTTAGAAGGTCTGACCCCAAATTCCTTCCAGAAGTGATAACTTTCAACACAAAAGGGGAATTTGTTCCAATTCCTTCGGAACTTGATTCGTCGTGAACCGAAGCATCCGTTATGTCTTCTAACATATATTTTGGTAAACGCGGTCTCCCTCTAGCCCGATAATTTAATTTCAACTTTTCACGATGGGCCTGCACATTTGGCAAATGGAGCCCTCGCATATTTCTTTTTTTTCCCATGTTACTGTGGTCAATAACAAGAACTATATAAGAACTTTATTAGGGTTTTGACCATTTTTATCGGGTTTCACTTACTAAGGGGTTGAATTGTTTCTTGGAAAGGCCTTGGACTTGAGACTGGTCATTTGACTGTTTTAGTATGGGTAATTTTTATTGGGGTTTATTTACCAAGGGGTTGGATTGTTTCTTGGAAAGGCCTTGGACTTGAGACTGGTCATTGACTGCTTTTGTAGTTTGCTTTGGTAGTTCTGCAGCAAGACTCGGGTCTTGCTATAACAAATTTAAATATTCTGGGGACATTTTGTTTCGTTCATTAGTTATTTTGTTTCATTCATTAGTTATTAATTAGCTTGTTTTATATATTTTTAATTCTTATTTCAGTACGAAGATTATGCAAAATTGTACTTATACTACAATACATAAATTTGTCCTGAATTTATTTTAATTAAACAAAAAAATAGATCAATCTTTTTAAAATAAAACCATTGCTTCTTATTCGGCCCTTGTGTTGTGTTCAATTTATCTCTAGGATTAGACGCAGCTTATCCCTAATTATTTATACAACACAATTTTCTTATATATTCATTAACCGGCAGTTTGGTGTCTGCACCTTACTTCTTCTCCAGACTCTGTTTAAACAGGTCAGAACTAAATAATGCTTGACTGAATCGCTCCTGAACAATCCGAGTGGTTAGCCCCTTGGTGTAATTTTTGCATTCTTAGATGCTCCGATTACAGCTCAATCTAACCTTTTGAGGGGAAATTTTGATTTCGGAACACAAATATGTAAAGTATTTGAAGGGACTGCAGCCAGGAGGTATATATTATAGAAAAAAGTTTCTTATTGATGAATAGAAAATTTTTTGCTCTATTTTTTGATACCCCACAACAACAATGTCAAGCATAGCAATCTAGAATGCAAACCCGAAACAGGTTTTATAATTATTTTGGAATTATAAAAAAAATAATTGTCGGCTTTAAGAATTGATTATGCCAAAATATTCACCAGATTTTTTTACTTCTATTGACATAAAAACCGCCAAAATCACTAATTCAGGAACGTCAGGCAAACTCCAAATGTTTAACATGGGAGGTATAGGAAGATTCTTTGCGAGTCCATCCTGCCATAAGCATATGTACGTTAGACTGACAATGCACATTCATTTGTATTTCTTTCAGTAGAGTGCAAATTATGTTGTGGCCTTGAGACGTCATAGGGGTTGTAAGCGCTAATCATGTTAATTTCTGCTCATTTTGATTTCGGCTAAGTTATTTATTGTAATTTCTGCCCGTTTTGGGTATGGTTTATTTGTTGATTCTGATCTGTGGTAGTTTTACGCTTGTAGATAATTTTAGTTTTGCTCATTTTAGGTTTAATGGAGCTGTTCACTTTCCTTTAAAAATGTATTTTGTTGAAAAAGATTATCTTTTTATCTTCCTACTTGAGACCAAGCCCAGTCTTGATCTCCTATTATTGGTTCTCTCATATAAATTGGACGTCAAAATTTATTTTTCTCTGAGTATTATTATAAAAGAAATGCATCCTATGGTACCCACGTGTAATTTTTTTCAAGTCACATAGGTATCACAGGGGCTTCTAAGCCTGATGAAATTCCAAAACCTCTTCTCACACTAACATTTAAACCTGGTTTTTCTCGTTTACTAATGTCTGAGGTACCTATTCAGGCACCTTCTATATGATAATTGTATAGGACTAAGTGTCCAGGCTTTCTTCTTCAACCTCTCTAACAGCAAGGGGTTCCTTCCTGATCTCCCCTCTGCTAAACATACATTGCAGCCGATGAAACTGCTAAACTCGGCTTATTTGAGGGTAACGCATGCTCACAGCATCAGTAGCAGCATAACTTTAACGGCTGATTTTCTGTAAGTCTCATAGGCGTAGTGTTTCCCAGGAAAATGGTGATGGAACCAAACCCGCTGAAAACCACAGAAATGAAAATATTCGACCCTTTTTTATAAACTAATATTTTATTAATGAAGGTTGAATCTCAAGTAGTGAACCATGCAAGCATTCAGGTTGATGAAAGTTTGTTTATTGAGATTTCGTTTGTCTTTCAGCTAACCTTGGTGCATTGGCTCTTGGTGCAGCTATTGGTTGGTCATCCCCAGCAAGCCCACAATTGGCTAATCCTCCCATGAATTTATCTCCAAAAGACATATCCCTTATTGGGTCCATTCTCAACGTTGGTGCTTTGATTGGTGCAGTTGGAGGCGGTATTGCGATAAACAAAATTGGAAGAAAAGCAACAGTCGTATTCGTTTCACCAATTTTTACTCTTGGATTTTTGTTAGTTGGATTTGGATATAATGTTCCGATGATCCTTGCTGGCCGTTTGCTCTGTGGTCTTGGGGGTGGGACAACAAGTGTGGCAGCCCCAGTTTACGTTGGAGAAATTGCCACATCTAATCGAAGAGGACTCCTAGGCTCTGGATATCAGCTCTTGGTTGTGACAGGTTTGCTTCTTGGATATTTTATAGGTGCCTTTGTGACATGGTGGTGGCTATCCATTATTTCCGCAATCATACCATTGATGTTCATGATAGCAATGATGTTTGTACCTGAAAGTCCTGTCTATTTAATTTTAAAAAAAGATAGAAGTGGTGCTAAGAAGGCCCTTCAATGGCTACGGGGTGGGCAATATAGCATTGATGCTGAACTCGAAGAAATAAAATACTCCGTAGAAGAACAAAACGCGCGGTCTGTTACATTCGTCGATATGCTTGAATCATCTGTACTGAAACCTTTTCTTATCTGTATTTCTCTGATGTTCTTCCAACAGTTTAGCGGTATTAATGCGGTAATGTTTAATCTAAATGTAATATTTTCCGCTTCAGGAGGTGGTATGGACAGTAACATCCAGTCTTGCATTGTAGGTGTTGTTCAAGTTGCAGCAACAGTCATCTCCTCTGTTTTAGTTGACCGTGCAGGTCGTAAAATTTTGCTTATTTCTAGTGCTTTTGTAATGGCAATTTGCCTTGTAACTCTTGGTGTATTCTTCTATTTTCAAGAAAGTGATCCTGTCATAGCTGCAAATCTTGGATGGCTGCCTCTAGTTTCTTTCATAATTTATATTATATTTTTTTCGTTTGGTTTTGGTCCATTACCTTGGGTCTTAATGGGAGAGATCTTACCTGGACATGTTAAGGGGTTGGCCAGCTCACTCGTCTCCAGTTGTAATTGGACTCTTGCTTTTATTATTACATTTATGTTTGATATGTTAGTAGGCGCTATTCAGATGTATGGTGTGTTTTGGCTTTTTGCTGGTTTTACTATTTTGGCTGGTTTCTTTGTGCTTTTTCTTGTACCTGAAACAAAAGGAAAGTCTTTGGAAGAAATTCAACAAATTTTCAATTAATCTTTAGAAGAGTTTTTTAAATATTCAGACTTTTAGAGCGAAATTTTATTGGTCAGGATTAATTTTTTAAAGTTAAGAATCTAACTTTCGAGTTCAAGTTTGAACTAAGATTGCAAATAGTTGATGAACACACTGTATATAAAATCATAAAAGTGCATAAAATATTTTCAGGAATGTTTCCGGATCATGGTTTTGATTTTTCTAATATCGCTATATCAAGCTTTTGGTTTTCACGAGCATTAAGCATTAGTTTTAAGATTTTAATAAATTATCGATTAGTTACCAAAATATGTTCATATCATGATAGTCCGTTTGTCACTTATTCGTCAATTTCATCAATCAACCAATTAATTTGCTACATTAATAAAGTTTTTGTTAAACTAAAAATACTGAAGTAGTATTTTAACATGAAAAATAACAACTGATATTCCACGTTTGAAAGTTTCAAAATGGCTTTGCAATTTGTGAAATTGCCAATCAGGACTAAATTATAATTTGTTTTTCGTTAAATATTTGCAGTACCGTAATTTGACGTTTGAGTTAAGCTTTCCGCTATTAATTGGTTCTATTTTACTTTTGGTTCTATGGTTTCTTTTTTTTTCCGTACCTGATTGATAAAGTCAATAATAATGAAAACGTTTTTGTCCCCTGGCTGCATTTTAGGTCCATTCCTATTTGAAAATAGGGATTTTCTACAATTTTTTTTTCAGGTTGCTATAGAATTATTTCTATATAATTCTTTTATTTTTGTTTTTCTCGATTATTTTTTTCCTTGTGTAAATTCTCTCCTTTGTTGTCACAGTGAATCATAAAAGGAAACAAGCAAAAACTTTTCTTGCTTACAAACAAGCCCAACCAAGCGTTGTAACACCCACTTTATTTGCATCTGATCATTGAGAAATAGAACAATCATTAGGGTAACACTTTCGTTATGTTCAATAGGGCCATTGAGGAAATTCAGGTTAATAGGGATATGTTAAAATTAAGAAATAAAAGTGGTTATATTTTGTCAGAAGAAAATAAGAACTATATTGATATATCAGTAGTCAACTAAAGGGACAAATATAACAGAATAGAATACTCAATTTGGCCTTTTTAAAAACATACATTTGAAAGTAAGTGAATTAACTAATAGCTTGGGATGTTTATTCTCGAATAATTTTAATAATATCCATATTAATGCATAGCCTAGTTTTATCGGAGTGTTAGTTTTTTGCTCAGAAAAATTACATTTTCAAGAGCTAAAAGACATGGAATTTTTTCTCATAAAAATAGAAATCTTGGATTTCAATTTCTCGATTTGAGTTTTCTTATTTTGTCTTTTACTCAGGTGATGCTAATTACTTCTAAAATGACCTTTATTATGAGACGACTAAATTTAAAAAAAAAATGATAGAATAATCGTAAGACTTTTGTTCGAGATTGATTGCTGCAAGGTAGATATTTCTATGAAAGTGAACATATTAGCTACTATGAATAATTATATTACAGTGAGCATAAGACTAAAATATATAATTGACCTGTGTTTAGACTTTTAGTTTTATATCTCAGGATTGGTTTTTTATCTAAATTTAGAGACATAATTTTTACAACATAAGTTTTTCAACACAAGAAGCATTGAGGAAAAATATCATATCACGGTTGTTTCCTATCTTTCAAATATACAATAAAATTGTAAAACAAAGAAGAGAAAATATAATAAATGAAAAAAAACAATAAGTGAAACATGAGGGTAGCGCCAGCTGATTGGAACAATATGAAGAGATAATAAACAAATATTTCGACAAGGACTCCCACCAAGTCATGCTGAGTGCCTAAAAGAGCAACAAAAACACACAAAAAAAGAACCTAACCTTTTGAAGTAGACTACCCGAGAGACAAATAGACTTGAGTGTCTATTTGTCTCTCATGTACTCTACTTCAAAAGATTCGATTTTGTTTTGTTATTTTGTTGTTTTTTGGCATTGAGGGCGCCTTGGCGGAGGTCCTTGTCAAACTATTTGCTCATTATCTCTTCATGTTGTTCCACCAGCTGGTACTACCCTCGTTTTTCTCTGCTTTTTGTTTTATTTTTCATTTATTATATTTTCTCTTCTTTGTTTCATAAGTCATGTATAGCAAAATTGGTCCTAGAATATATTTACCAATGAGCTTTCACAAATGTTTACGTAATTTAATTAGCCTAAAAAAAAGCTGAGAATTTAGCTTCGTCTGATCGGAAGTCTCAGAAAAGCTTAAATTTTCTTTTAAAGAAATGTTTTTAAGCTTGAGTGACTAGAAAATCAGACATATCGGATGACAAAACAACATATTTGACAAAACACATATAATGTAAATTGTCAAAAATGGGATAAAATGACTATAATGCGCTTTTACGGATTTCTCTTTGGATAAAACGCGTTAACTTGGGTCGAATGCTTGTTTGAATCGAGTTCAATTGCTTAACAGTCTAAAACTCCTGGTATAATTAATGAATATCCTAACAAGTTTGCTAGTTCTATCCATTTTCAATCGAAATCAAGAAATGATTTTTCATTAGTTTCAAAGGTAGTTTCTTCCTCACCATATATTCCTGTAATAGGTATTACTTTAATGCTTATATTTTTATCTTCGTGTATTATTATCCCTTGCGCTGTTATTATTCCTTGGTATTATGTGTTTGTCTGATACTGCTTTTGATCTATTTAATGTGCACTATCTCTTTGGTTGACTCTTTTTTGATCATCGGTACCCTGCCATGGTTCGGTCTTACTTGTATATGTACCAGGATAAACTGTGAAATTCTTTACAACACATTTCGTAAATAATTATTTGGTAAGATATATTAAAAAACTAATGGTATTATGGTGATATTTTTGGAGTTGCATTTCTTTTTTACTTGTTTTTTTTGCCAATTAAAGCCTGGTATTTGGTTGTATATGCCTATTTCTCAATCTTTTAAACATGGAATTTAGATGAAAAGTTCAGTTGCTTGCCAGCTTGAATTAAAACACGATTAATTAAAAAATAGCTTTAAAAAAAGAAATTACTCAAAGAAAAATAAAGGGCTACACTAAACATAGGACGATTGGAAATATGTTCAAATAATATTTCAAGTTTAAAATGAACAGGCATTACCAAAAGAAGATTAGGGGACAGAAATTATCTTTAACAGGAAGCATTATAAAGATAGGAGCGTCAGTTTTGCTTGAATAAAAACAATTTTTATTTTGAGGAGTGTCTTTTTACTTGTCACAGCAAAACAAGAACAAAAAAAGATTGCACTTCAAAGGTAATCAATAATTATGGCTCTAGCGATAGCTACAACCCAGTAAAGACTGAGCCATCGCCCTTAGGAATCATACATTAAAAAAAACTTAGTCATAAATCTATCCAGTGAGAAAAACATTTGACTAATCTTAATAATAAAATGTTATTTTGAAAGCATATTTACAAGAATTTAAAAAAGAACCAGATATACATCAAAAATGGCATCGGATTGAAATAAAAAATACATAATTGAAATCACCATTGTCGGACGCCCTGCGCAAGAAACTTACATTCCCCCACCCACAACAACAAGGAAAGTCTTTTTTTTTCATGGGTACGAAGGCTTTGGTTGTTCCATATCACATTTCAAGGGTCTCTAGCTCTCCCTGGATGGCCCACCTTTCTGACATAATTTTTAGGGGATTACTCGTCACATGCTGCACCGTGGTCTTCTTTTTTAAGAGGTAGTGCCACATGCTCTCTTGTATCCATCCGATAGAAATATATTGTATCTATGTATTTCTTTCTAATTTTCCTTTTCAAGATGGAATATCTCTATCTTCTACGAGTTCAATTTCAAGTATTATGTTACCTCTGCCTCAGCAATAGTCTAGTTTAAGTACACAGACCTAATCTTAGGGAAGTGTTCTATACAGCGCATGTTTTTCTAAATTTAAATCTGAGCTAATAATACACAAGATAATGATCTGGTTATCAAATTAAAACTCTCATTGTGTCGC
Source organism: Artemia franciscana (assembly GCF_032884065.1). Lineage (NCBI taxonomy): Eukaryota > Metazoa > Arthropoda > Branchiopoda > Anostraca > Artemiidae > Artemia > Artemia franciscana. The sequence continues at coordinate 24,759,085 of NC_088865.1, read as the reverse complement.
AGAGAGCTCAGGTATTCCCTCTCTTAAATTTTGTTATTATTCATTTTTATATTTTTTCGCTGGAAAATACTTATAATTTATTTTACTTCATTTTTTTACAAGTTTGTGTTTGTAAAAGATTCGATAAAAAAGATTCTCGTACTTCGGGTACCCGTTTAAGGCGGCAGCTTATTGGTTTTTTAAATAGGCAGGGACTGAATAGCTATCCAAAGACGAAGGCATCTGAACGGGATTCTTCCAAAATCAGAAACAGTGAAGGTTTTTTCAAAAAGTTTGAAAGATACAAAAGAATTTTTTCATGGGATTTGCAACTTTTATCCCTTTTAAGCTAGTTTTACACCTTTTAAGATTACTTTAGGTTAAGTTGGCGGTTTAATGGCATTGCACGCATACATTCCCAATAATATTTTCGTCAGTGCTTGGTTTGTAGTTCAGATATTCATCTTTAATTTACCGATATTGCAATAACTTTATAATGTATACACACTTTCTTGAGGCAATTCATCTTCCTTCTTCTATTGTCTCTCACACTGCTGTTTAGAAAATTACTCATGCTCCGCGAAAACAAATAATTTTTTACTCCGGATACCTGTTTAAAGTTCCTTAGAAAGGTAGGGGTTCAATAGCCATCACAAGACAGAGGCGGGTAAATGGAATTTTTATAAAATCAGACACGTGCGAATTTTTTACTTTCAAGGAGTGGGAAAGATGCAAATTGATTTTTTTCATGGGGTTTATACCTTTTACCCCTTGTAAACTAGTTTAACCCTTTGAGGTTTACTTTATATTAAGTTGGCGATTCCGTGACAATGCACACATACATTTCAAATTAGGTTTCCATTAGTGTTCGTTTCTTAGTTCAGATATTCATCCTTATTAGCATTCAATGCTAGGACATCTTTATCTTGTAAACACACTTTCTTGAGGCTATTTATCATCCTTTTTCTATTGTCTCACACACTGCTGTTTACAAACTAACTCACAGTGCTGTAAAGAAACATATTATTTTTTCTCCAGGTACCCTCTTCAGGTGATCAACTATTCGCTTCTTAGGGACGCAGGGGTATAGTGAATGTCAAAATACGGAGACGGGTAACAGAGATTTTTCCAAAGTCAAAAATGTGCAAAGAGTTCTCTTTCAAAGAGCTAGAATTGGTTCACCAACTTCAGCTAAAGTAATTTTAAAAGAAGTAAAACTAGCTTAAAAGGGGTAAAATTAGTTTAGAAGGGGCAAAAATCCCATGAAAAAAATTCCACTTGCATCCTTCTAACTTTTGAAAAAGAGCCTTTCCATGTTTTGACTTGAGAAAATCTCGTTCAGCCGTCTTCGTCTTTTGGTAGTCATTTAACCCCCGTCTATCTAAGGAACCAATAAACTATCGCCTTAAACGAGTATCCAGAGTAAGAGAATATTTTTTTCGTGAAGTGTGAGTTAGTTTTTTTACATCAATATGAGGGAAAATAGAAAAGGGAAGATGAATTGGCTTAAGACGGTGTGTTTACATAATAAAGTTATCGTGGAATGAATACTCATCTCAACTATGAAACAAGTACTAATGGGAAACTTATTCGAAATATATGTGTGCATTGTCATGGAAGTAAGAAATTAAATTTCTTTAGAATAGCGAAATGATTCCAAGGGCTGGGTGGTGGATATTTAAAAATAATGTCTCCGAAAAAGTTCTTGCTCAAGGATAATGCAAGTCTAAAAGTACTGGCTGACTGGTAGGGCAAGCTTCTCTATTGCTGCTGGTAAAAAGTTACCAGTTGATAAATCGTACCGTCATTTTTCTGGTATCAACATTGATAAAAAGGCTAGAAGAAGACAGTCATACTACTTTATCAGTTTCAAAAGCCATATTTTATCTGCATATCGGAATAAAAAGCTATATATAAATAATGTAATAATAGATATTGAAATCTCAAGTAAAATAAAAAGAGAATTTGCAGATAATATCTTTAATGAAAATAAAGATGAAATGCTGAAAAGCGAAGGGCCGGCAAAGATTAATAGTCGTATTGATGGTGTAGTAAAAGGCCCACTAATTGAATCCAATATTGACGATTATGCAATGATAAACGAGCTTGTATATGAAACCACAATAAGAATTGTGTATGGTTTAAAATCGAATAATGAATATTGCAATGGTTACGAAATAAGAGAAGATAATAACTGCACTGTCAAGAGAGAATATGGTAGATTATTTTATGGAGGGATTCTAAACACCCCACGCTGCTCACTGATGTTTATGATATGCAATATTGTCCGTGATATCGTTCAATCAAAAACTTTCTTTCTCAGTATTTTGTTATCATTCTTTTTATTTTTGAGATTAGGGCTATTGAAGGAATGTAACAAAGTGTAAAGAAAAACCATGTTACAGACAAATACAACGACGCTGAATACGTTCTGTGGTCTAATGTCACTGAAACCGAGTGATAGGGAAGGAGCCCTAGGTCTGGAAATGTCAAAGAAAGACAGGAATTGCTCAAAATAATAAAAATAAAGATTTTTTGTTATTATGGTGACAAACCACTTTAGGAAAGTGTAAAAACGATGTTAGTAAGCAGTAAACGAAGGTTCAATAGGATGTGGAGTCTAAAAGTCACAGAAATAGATTGATGGGGGGAGGGATCCTTTAGGTCTGTAAGTTTAAAAGAAATACAGGACTTTTTCAAAAATAACAAGTCAAAGATTCTTATCATTATGGTTTAACAAGAGCGTACGAAAATGCAATGGGTAGTAGAATGAAGTTTAATAGTATGTCTTGTCTAAAAGTCCTGAGTGATGGGAGGGGGGTCCGTTTCAGTCATGAATAATGAGTACTGAACTGGTTACGAAGTAAAAGAAGAAAATAAGTGCACTATCAACAGAGAACATGGCGAATTAATTTATGGAAGGGATTCTAAACATCCAACGTTGTTCACTGATATTAATAATATGTAATATTGTACGTGATATTGTTTCATTAAAAATGTTCTGTTGCAGTATTTTGTTATGATTTTTTTTTTTTAAGATTAGGACTATTAAAGGAATGTGTCTAAGAGCAAAGAAAAAACACTGCTAAAGACCAATAAAACAATGTTGAATATGATGTACTGTCCAAAAGTCCCTGAAATTGAGTGATTGGGGAGGAGCCCCTTAGGTCTGGAAATGTCATAGAAAGAAAGGAGTTGTTCAAAGATAATACAGAAAAAGGTTTTTTTTTTTTATCATTAAGGTCTTTCAATCTTCAAATATAATAATTCATAAAGCCTACTGAATAAAATTCTTTGTCCAATGAATTTGAATCTTCCCTTAAGTCCTTTTGGATCTGCAGGGTTTCCGAAAACAAGAGTCTTTGCAAAGCGTGCTCATACTACAGAAGGCATTTGGGAAAGTGCTGATTCTTCTAGGGGGATCAAATTACTGTTTAAAATAGAAGTTAATGCCATGAGCCAGGCATGTTTGTTTGTACGTGGCACAAAGAATGTTAGTCACAGACTTTAGATGTTAAAAACTTGTTACATTCTTCACATGATAGAGAAGAGCTTGCAAATAGAAGCACTTGGGATAGGCTAAAAAAAAAAGTTTACATTTTGAATTCGACCAATGACACAAAATTGATGGATTTGCTGCTCCCATATACTCGTTTTTGAATTCCATTTGAAGTGTTCATGCATTTCCCAATAATAGAGGAATTCCTGGTTTTTTCATTTGTTTCAACGCCTTGTTGTGTCAAGAATACGCATCAAACATCGAGCCTTGTTGTTCACTATCTATCAGATCTTCTTGGATTTGGCTGATATCTTGCATTGAGCAATGTCTCAGTAAATCAAACAGTTCGTGGTAACGAACTGTAGTAAGGAGCGACCCGGCTCAATAGTAAACGAAACTCTAAATAACGGAATTTTGATGCTAAAATATACATCAAAAGAATCGGATTTTCATGCTAATTTTAAATATATAAGTCTCATCAAATTAGGTCTTTGTCATCAAAAGTTACGAGCCTGAGAAAATTTGTCTTAATTTAGAAAATAGGGGAAAACAACCCCTAAAAGTCACAGAATCTTAACGAAAATTACACCATCGCATTTGGCTTATCAGAGAACCCCAAAGCAAAATTTCCAAGCTCCTATCTACAAAAATGTAGAATTTCGTATTTTTTGCCAGAAGACAAATCACGGGTGCGTGTTTATTTGTTTGTTTTTTTTTTTTTTCCCCAGGGGTCATCGTATCGACCAAGTGATCCTAGAATGTTGCAAGAGGGCTAATTCTAACGGAAATGAAAAGTTCTAGTGCCCTTTTTAATTGACCAAAAACATTGGAGGGCACCTAGGCCCCCTCCCACGCTCATTTTTTCTCCAAAGTCAACAGATCAAAATTTTTAGATAGCCATTTTGTTCCGCATAGTCAAAAACCATAATAACTATGTATTTGGGAATGACTTACTCCCCCACAGTCCCTGGGGGAGGGGCTGCAAGTTACAAACTTCGACCAGTGTTTACATATAATAATGGTTATTGGGAAGTGTACAGACGTTTTCAGGGATTTTTTTTTGGTTTTGGGGGTTGGGTTGAGGGGAGGGAGCTATGTGGGAGGAGCTTTCCTTGGAGAAATATGTCATGGGGGAAGAAAAATTCAATGAAAAGGGCGCAGGATTTTCTAAAATTAATATAAAAAAACAATGAAAAAATAAACCTGGAAAAGTTTTTCAATTAAAAGTAAGGACTAGCATTGAAACTTAAAATGAACAGAGATTATTACACATATGAGGGGTTCTAAAAATACTTTAGCATAAAGAGCGAGGTATTTAGGAGGAGATAAATACCTCGCTCTTTATGCTATAGTATTTTTAGTAATTTCAACTATGTATTCTACGGCCTTTCTGATTCAGGGGTCATTCTTAAAGAATCGGCACAAAACTTACGATTTAGTGTAAAGAGCGAGGTATTAACGAGGGAACAAACCCCCTCATATACATAATAAAAATTTAAGAATATAAAAGTTTGTTACGTAAGTTAATTCTTAAGTTACGTATATTTTTTACTAATAAAAAAATTCGTTAAAAATTAAAATTTATAGTTGCCTTTTTGTGTAACCGAAAATTTGCATGGCAACTAGGCCTCCTTCCCCATCCCTTATTTCTTAAAATCGTCTGATCAGAACTAAGAGAAAGCCATTTAGCCAAAAAAGGAATTAAAATGTAAATTTCATTTTAATAATTTATGTGTGGAGAGCCAAAATCAAACATGCATTAATTCAAAAACGTTCAGAAATTACATAAAAAAAAACTAGTTTTTCTAACTGAAAGTAAGGAGCGACATTAAAACTCAAAACGAACAGAAATTACTCCGTATATGAAATGGGTTGTCCCCTCCGCAATCCTTCGCTCTTTACGCTAAAGTTTGACTCTTTACCAGAATTCTGCTTTTTAAAACAATTAAAAGCTTTAGCATAAAGAGCGAGGGATTGCAGAGGGGACAACCCATTTCATATACGGGGTAATTTCTGTTCGTTTTGAGTTTTAATGTCGCTCCTTACTTTCAGTTAGAAAAACTAGTTTTTTTTATGTAATAAGTATTTAAACATTGAATGACATGACTCTTTTTATGGATATCGTGACTGTATAGTCACCACCATACTTTAGTTGGTGTAATGCAGTGGCATTCCACATAGATATCTGCTTCATTGTTAACCAAACACCGCTTTTTTGGACAATTTTTTATAGAAGCGCAATCATGTCCATTGTTGATATATTTACGTAAAGACTTTACCGGACCTATACTGGCAATATATTCAAAAATGTGACACTGAAATATTTTGAGTATATGAGGATTATATAAAGCAACGTGATGATTATCCTGAGTAACTCGGTGATTAATATAGTTTGTTTGATAAATAACACGGTCATGAGAAAATTCTTCTTTGTCCGTTTCTTCTAATTTTGTATCATAACGACGGCGATACTTTTTTTGTCACTCGTTAGAGATTCAACTGAATTGTATTAAATTGAAAAACCAAAGCGGCACTACTTTTTTCCCTTTTTTTGATCCTACAGCTCTCATTTGGATTTAATTCCCCACACGGATTATGAATCATCCGCTCTAAGACTAATTTTCTTAGTAAATAAATTTGGCTTTCAGTTTTATTTTAGTATAAAAAATCACTTTTTCGAACAGATCAGTTTTTCATTCATAATTTATGGGAAATATTTTCCCAGAAAAGTTTCTCAAGGGAAAGTTAAGATCCTTATCCTCGTCGGCTGACCGCCTAGGAACGAACGAAAAGCAGCTCATCCCCGAATGGGCTGAGAAGATTTAAGGGAAATGGGAACTTCTTTGGAGGATGTAAATAGGGAGACTTTGAATAGATAGAGATGGAGGAGGAGCGTTCATTGCTTTGTTGGTCTCATACGGCTTGATGTTGCAGTGAGTTGTTAGTAGCTGTAGCAGTAAATTAAAATCTAAGACGAGCAGAAATAAAGTTATGTCTGTAAACATCATATCAGCAATTTAATCTTTCAACAACAGGAATTACTAGGATTAACTCAATAAAACCTCTAAAAAGCAGAAATTATAATAAATGCTCAAATCGAACATAAATATAATATATTCACAAAGGCAAACTTTTTCTGACGGGGTATTTTAATATTGTCGGCTTATGTTAAACGTTCTTATTAACCAAAGATTACATTCAACTCTTAAAAAGGAGCCTCGATAATAATTTATGTTCCAAAGCTTCCTATCAAAGGCTACGAGCCTTAGATAATTTATGTGATTTTTAAGAATTGTGGAAAACACCCCCAAAACGGCAAGTGATCTTAATCATAACTAGTATTTACTCCGAGCACCACCAGTGCAATTACTTGGTGTCGCCTGGTTATTTGGCACAGCACCCCAGTACCTCTACTGACGGTAATAGGGTATGGTGTTGCGGACAAGACGGGTCACTATCTCTTGTGGACTATTTTGCCACGAATATTCGTAAACTAATGGGCTTCCCGGGTCAGTCCTGAAGCCACTAGTGTAAGTCCTCTGAAACCACGGTGCCACGATCAACCCTCACGTGTCACGGATTTGACGAGTTCTGCCCTTGTTGATTTCTGATAACAAGAAGGTATACGATAAGTATACTTTCTGTGGTATGTATGTGCCACATTATTCGACCGGAGGTGCACCTGTATGAGCCCAGGTCACCAAACCCAAAATTATTCATCTGAAACTCTTAATTTCTTTTAGGAAAGATATTTCAAATAATACAGGACCCTCTCCCTGTGCCAAAACTCTAGTCAATCAAATAACCTATCTCAAACTCTAGGCTAGTCAAAAAAGAAGTTAAAATTAAAAAGAATAAGCTTAGTTATTCTCAACCCATTTTTCACAAAAGGACTAAAGAACAAAAAAAAATATACTTTGTGCTTTGACTCCCGCACGGAAGTTTGCAAGCTTCGACCAAAGGAAATGAATGACTCTTCAGATTCAAGCACAAAATTTACCCTCGGCTTCTCCAAGCTTCATTTATGCCTCTTATCAGTCAACAATCATCTGCATTTTTCAGAAGTGAGCTAATTACCAGATTCTTTCCAGATGTCTCGTAGTCACTTAACCAAAGAAGAATATTAACACGGTGAAAGGATATTTAGTTACAGCTAAACCCTGGGTTGAAGCATTGAAATTAAAGAGAAATGAAATTAAATTTACAAAAAAAGGCATTTTTCTGATAAAGAGGGCCAAGGACCCTGACTTTTCCCTCCTAAAATAAATGGCCATCCCTTCGTCATATTAGTCAGAATGTAAAAGGTCAAAACGCCTAACACAAAACGTAAAGTAAACAACGCCAATTTCAAAACCACCAAATTCTTTTTCTTCCCGTCTTCCTTGTTTGATCAATTTTCGCTGGAGCTACAGCTTGGCTTGGCTTCTACTGGCATACCATCCACTTGGCTCAGGGTTCGTTACCATTCAAGGTCTCCATTAAATAAATTGAAGCTCCCAACATCAGGTTTGTCATTTTGAAGAAGAGAAATCCACGAGACTTGTGTTACATAATCGTCCTGAATTAATCTAATAATACCCGGGAACAGCCCAAGGGGAATTTATATGTCCAAAAGCCAACCAGCATAATGGAAAAAAAAAATCAAAGAAATCATATGGGTACTGGGACATCGCTAATCAAAGTCTATTAGCACCATTAAATCACAATTTTTCTCGCTTGCATGAAAGTCCATTTTAGATTTACGTTTGAGGTTCTGGCATATGCGACGATGCCAGACGTCAGGAGAGATTAGCTAAACTAGCCTCTTAAGGGGGACCGGTATAGAAAAGCTTACGGCTATCTCTTCCATGTTAAGATTTTTTACCATGTCTGGCAACAACTGACGTATAAGGGTAGTAGCACTATATTCAATGCTTGCTACTTTTATTATTATTGTTTTTTGTTTTTTTTTTAAAGGCCTTCCGAATTAAGATTTTTGATACAAATTCTATTTCAACTTGTCTTAGAAAATGGTGTGTACAAGTTTGATAATCTTAACACAGACTTGTAGAGATTTTTTAAACAACAGCTTGATTTAAATTTTTTTTCTAATTAGCTTAAAAAATGTATTTCCATCAATCTACCTTTTTTCTGCTACAATTTGTTACCATCACTTTTACATCGGAAACTCCTCGACGGTTGAATATTTGAATAGGGGTATAACAGCCCTTCAGGTAAAAAACGTTCAGCGTTTCAACTTGACTACATTGATCCTGCATGTGAATGTTTCAATATATTACGCAAATAGGAGTGGTTTGTCAAATTATTTTACGGTTAAAGATTTCGAATGACAAGAATAGCATGAAATTAATGAAGAGCTTGGGCTAGTCAGTTTTTCAAAAGTACTTTGTGAGACATGGTAAAGTAACGTTCTAAAAGAGGACTTAGTTTGGTTACCGTGCAGAAGCACAGAAAAAAAAAACTAAAGTAAAAATACAAAAACCTTGGAAGACTACGACCTCGGAAATATTTTCTCGACGTGAATGAGACAACTCTCCAAGAAGAGACTGTACCGGAACGTACACGACTGAAAGTTATAGCTGCTGGTCGTAATTCAGAATCAGATATTCTAAGAAATTCTCGCTGGATGGTCAATGTACCCTTTTTCTAAAGAGCCAAAAGGATCTAGTAGTCAGACATGTATAAATATAACTTAACCAATTTAACGAAACAGATTTCTTTCTTTTTTAATCAAATTCGCGCAAAACCAAGACCTTCAAATCAGAACACACTGAGATTGTCTTGTAAATGAAGAAACTTGTGATTCGAAACCCTCCAATATTAATCCTATTTAGTTCCTAGTAGAAAAAAATGTTCTAAGATGTGGGATATATCTAGGAAGTAAAAAACTATTTGTCACAAAGAGAGAGGTAGAGGATTGTAGCAAAAATAGCGTTGTAGTTTTTGTAGGCTTACAACAAGAATTCATTTGTAGCTTAAATCTTTGAAAAAATACTAGACTTTGATCTATGACTTTCTATTTCGTGACATTTTTGTAAACAGAAGTGATACCCGAATGTTGTGCCGGCAAATGAAACACTTTTTTACCGGGGGATGAATAGCTGTATAATCTTTTGAAGGGTGAAAAAAAAGTAGAGGGGGTAATTGAAGTTTCAAAACAAGATTCTACACTCCAATTTTCACAATTCATGGGAAGCAGTTTAGATCAATTACGGTCACAGGCCCACAAAGATAGTGCACATCCAAAATTAAATATTCCTCCCCCCCAAAAAAAGTTTCGTTTTGCTTTCATTTGATTTACTTTGACTCAAAAATCAGTGGGGGAGGATTTTGATGTTAAAAAGCATGCTTTGTAGAGAATTTGTCGTATAATTCAAGCGATAGTTTTAAAAAAGCGCTAGAACTTTAGATTCTTCGATTTCTATTAGTTGTGAAAAAAGTGTTCAATCAAACAGTTCGTGGTAACGAACTGTAGTAAGGAGCGACCCGGCTTAATAGTAACCAAAACTAAAAAAAATGGCATTTTCATACCAATAGCTACATCAAAAGAATCGCATTTTAATGCTGATTTTAAATATATAAGTTTCATCAAGTTTAGTCTTACCCATCAAAAGTTACGATTTTGAGAAAATTTGCCTTATTTTAGAAAATAGGGGGAAACAACTCCTAAAAGTCGTAGAGTCTTAACAAAAATCACACCATCAGATTCAGCGTATCAGAGAAACCTTCAGTAAAGTTTCAAGCTCCACAAAAATGTGGAATTTTGTATTTTTTGCCAGAAGGCAGATCACGGATGCGTGTTTATTTGTTTGTTTGTTTTTTTTCCCCAGGGGTGATCGTATCGACCCAGTGGTCCTAGAATCTTGCGAGAGGGCTCATTCTAACGCAAATAAAAAGTTTTAGTTTTCTTTTTAAGTGACCAAAAAATTGGAGGGCACCTAGGCCCCCTCCCACGCTAATTATTTTCCTAAAGTCAACGGATCAAAATTCTGATACAGTCATTTTATTCACCGTAGTCGAAAAACCTTATAACTATGTCTTTGGGGACGACTTACTGCACCACAGTCCCCGTGGGAGGGGCTACAAGTTACAAACTTTGACCAGTGCTTACATATAGTAATATGTATTTGGAAGTGTACATACGTTTTCAGGGGGATTTTTAGGTCGAGGGGGGGTGAGAAGAGGAGGATATGTTGGAGGAACTTTCCTTGGAGGAATTTGTCATGGGCGAAGAAAATTTTCATGAAGGGAGCGCAGGATTTTCTAGCATTATTTAAAAAAATGAATAAATAAATACAAAAGAGTTTTTTCAACTGGAAGTAAGAAGAAGTATTAAAACATAAAACGAACAGAAATTATTACGCATATGATGGGCTCATCTCTTCCTAATACCCCGCTCTTTACGCTAAAGTATTTTTAGTGATTTCAACTATTTATTCTACGGCTTTTGTGATTCAGGGGTCATTCTTAAGAAATTGGGACAAAATTTAAGCTTTAATGTAAAGAGTGAGGTAGTGACGAGGGGGGAACCCCCTCATATACGTAGTAAAGACATGAGAATACAGAAATTCGTTACGTAAGCTAACTTATAGGTTACATATATCTTTTACTAATAAAAACATTCGTAAAAAATTAAAAGTTCCAGTTGCCTTTTTAAGTAACCAAAAAATCGGAGGGCCCCGCTCCTTTTTTCTCAAAATAATTCGATCAAAACTATGAGAAATCCATTTAGCAAAAAAATAAATATGCAAATTTCGTTTTAATTATTCATCTTCGGAGAGCCAAAATCAAAACATGCATTGATTCAAAAACGTTCAGAAATTAAATAAAAAAACAAATTTTTTTAACGGAAAGTAAAGAGCGGCATTAAAACTTGAAACGAACAAAAATTACCTCGTATATGAAAGGGACTGCTTCCTCATCAACGCCCCACTCTTAACGCTAAAGTTTTAACTGTTTTAAAAAGTAGAGTTAAGAGAAAGAGTCAAACTTTACCGTAAAGAGTGGGGCGTTGATGAGGAAGCAACCCCTTTCATATACGAAGTAATTTCTGTTGGTTTTAAGTTTTAATACCGCTCCTTACTTTCCGTTAAAAACTTGTTTTTTTTTTATTTAAGTACAATAAAAATGAAGTGAACCAATGGTAAAAGGAGGACAATTTTCATTTTGTTTAATTGTAGAACGAAATGCAACAGTTTCTAAGAAATTGATTATGTGTAGCCCAATTGAATCTGGTAGATAAAAAGTATGTCGTTACAAAAAGTTTAGAAAGGGGTGGTAGTATTAAAAATGAGAAGAGGTTTAGTCAAATAGTTTTTAAAGCGTAAAACTACTATAAATTACAAAAGATAATAAATGAAACCCAAAATGAGCAGAAATTACAAAATATAGAACCAAGCAGACACTAAGACGAGGTAATGACGCCCTCTATGACTTTTCAAGACCAGGGCATAATTTGTGCTTTACTGAAAGCAATCTCTATTTTGAGCTGAATATTTCCATTTTTCATAATATTGCGAAAATATGCCATTATAACCAAGATTATTGAAAAAAAACTAATGGATACGGATTTACAGTTTAATTTATATTAAAATGATAGCCTATATGTGCCTGGTGTGTTCTGATTCAGTTCAACCCCATCCTCAACGTTTTCTGAAAGTTTGACTAATGTCCTTAGCATCAGTGCTGTCACTTACTTGAAGTACTTTTACTCGAAGTACTACTTAAGTAAAATTTTCCGTTACTTGTACTTGTACTTAAGTAAAAACTCTAGGGTGTACTTATTACTTGATACTTAAGTAAGATTACGAAAAAAAAAACTCAGATATAGCTTTTGTGTGTGTGTGCTTTGGTAATGTACAAGAAAACATCACCCTTTAGATTTAGAATAAACTCAGATATAGTTCCATACCCTGTTTTTGGATAGGAAATAAGGTGTTTGTTTTTGACGAAAAAAATTATAGTATGATTAACACTTGGTTTAATTTTTGTTTTAAAGTTATATAACAAAGAAAATTGAAATTATTTCACAGTTCACTGGTCGACAGTGAGCTAAAATCCCTGGTTTTGTGCTAAATGTTGCATACTGTAGTCTATTTGGGCTTATATTTCTGACATTAGTGTTTAAGGTTTGTCATCTCGTCAACTGAACCAGATTTCTACCATTTCATCATCTTCAGGACCATATTATTGGTAAAACTACTGAAGCTATGAATCTTTGCCCATCTAAACGTTGTCTGCAATAAACAAGTCAAGGGAATTCTAGCTGGATCCAATGCAGTGATATTTTGTCAAATTTGTTCCAGCAAATTCAGGTATTCAGACAAATCTGACTTCAGATTTGTCACTCCATTCATAAGTTATAAGCCCTACTAAATTAAAGGAAAACTCAACTTTCTTAAGACTTAAAACCCTCTCCCCATCGCCCTATTTGAGATAGGGTTTGCGATACCAGAACTTGATATGAGCCCTGATCATAGGCATCTTTGGTCTAGTTTTCATTCGGATCCGTTACTCCATTTGCAAGTTATACTAAATTAAACAGAAAACTTAAATTTTTCAGGAATTAAAACCCAATCCCCATTGTTAATTTTGAGCTAGGATCTTTATCTCAAAACTTGATATGTGTCATGGTCTTAGGCCTCTTTAGTTCAATTTTCATTCAGATCCATTACTCCAGTCGCAAGTTACTCTGAATTAAACGAAAAACTGTTTATAGCACGTAAAGCCCTCTCCCCCCTATTTTATTTGAGCTAGGGTCTTCATCTTTCAACTTGATGAGTCTCATGATCCTTGGCACCAAATCTGGCCATCAAAATTTTCATCCAAATCCAACCAGCGGTTCTCCCCTTTTACGTGATTACACAGACGGACGGACTTAGGTAGCCATGTTGGCTCACTGGATCCAAAAAAAGAAAACAATAGCATATCATCATCCAGGCATCATCACCTATTTGGATGGTGGAAAATATCCATCAAGATAGGTTTTTGAGATCTGTCTGTTTGTCCGCCCATCTGTGCAATCGAGTATAGCGGGAGAACCGCCAATCAGATTTGTATTAAAATTGAACTATTTGGATTAAAATTGAGCTTTATTAGGGCGATGGGGCTTTAGGTGTTAAAAAAATTCGGGTTTTTCATTTAATTCACTGGAACTTGCAAATGGAGAGATGAATTTCGATGAAAATTGAATAAAATGCCTAAGAGTATTTAGCCTTGAGTTCTGGGATGGAGACCCAAGCTTAATTAGGGCGAGGGAAGGGGGCTTTAAGTGCTAAAAAATTGAGTTTTTTGTTTGACTCAGTTTAACTTGCGAATGAAGTAATGGATCTCAATGAAAGTCAAGCCAAAGATGCCAAAACCATAAGACACAATGTTTGGAAATGAAGACCCTTGCTTAATTAGGGGGAGGGGGCTTTAAGTGCTAAAAAAGTTGAGTTTTTCATTTAATTCAGTGTAACTTGCGAGAGATCGATGGATCTCAGTGAAGATTGAACCAAAGGTGCCTAAGACCGTGGCAGGCATCAAGTTTTGAGATGAAAACCCTAGCTCAAATAGAACGAGGGGGAGTGGGTTTTAAGTGCTGAAAAAGTCAAGCTTTTGTTTTAATTTAGTATAACGTGCGAATGGAGCAACGGATCCAAATGAAAGCTAGACCAAAGATGACTAGAATCAGGGCTCATATCGAGCTCTGATATCACAAGTCCTATATAATTTTTGGCGAGGGGTAGGTGGTTTCAAGTTTTAAGAAAGTCGAGTTTTCCTTCAGTTTAGTAGGGTCTATAACTACTTTCCACCCATGGCTTGCCCAAAGCCTAAAAATAACCCTTTTCCAAAATAAGTCATACTGAAGCCAACCTTCAACCAAATATTCCATCCCCAGAGAAGAATTACTTTGTATGGCACACGCGAGTGGGAGGACGGTTAATTTGGAAAAATTAGATCGGGTCTTAATTAAATTTGATGTTTAGAAGGATATCATGTCTCAGAGCTCTTATTTTAAATTCCGACCGGACCAGGTGACATTGGAGGGGGAAACCTTAAACCTTGGAAAATGCTTAGAGTGGAGGGATCGGGATGAAACTTAGTGGGAAAAATAAGCACAAGTCCTAGATACGTGATTGACATAAACAGAACGAATTCACTCTCTTTTGAGGAGTTGGGGGAAGGGCTAATTCTGAAAAAATAGAAAAAATGAGGTATTTTTAACTGACGAAGGAGTAATCGGATCTTGAATTTCATCGGATGAAATTTAATATTTAGAAGGACCTCGTAACTCAGATCTCATGTTTGAAATCCCGACCGGATCCAGTGTCATTGGGGGGATTTGGGGGGGGACCGGAAATCTTTCAAAACAGAGTGATCAGGATGAAACTTGGTGGGAAGTATAAGCACAAGTCCTAGATACGTGATTGACATAACTGAAATGGATTTGCTCTCTTTGGGGGAGTTTGAGGGGGTGTTAATCGGAAAAATTACAAAAATTGAGGTATTTTTAACTTAAGAGCGGGTGACCGTTCGTGAGGTATTTTTGAATTTGATATTAAGAAGGAACTCATGTCTCGGATCTCTTGTTTTCAACCCCGGCCAGTTCTGGTGACATCGGGGGAGAGTTGGAGGGGGACACCGGAAATCTTGGAAAACGCTTAGAGTGGAGAGATAGGAATGAAACTTGGTGGGTAGAATAAGCAAATGTCGTAGATACGTGATTGACGAAACCGGACTGGATCTACTATCTTTGGGGTAGTTAGGGGAATCCAGTGCTTTAGCGAGTCCGGTACTTCTGGACGTGCTAGGACAATGGAAATTGATAGGCGTATCAGGGACTTGCACAAATTGACTCGATTAGGTTGATTTCCCCGATTCAACCATCTGGGGGTAAGGGAGAAGGGAGGAGGAAAAATTAGAAAAATGAGGTATTTTTAACTTGCGAGTGGGTGATCGGATCTTAATGAATTTTGATATTTAAAAGGACCCTGTGTCTCAGAGCTCTTATTTTAAATGCCAACCGTCATTAAGCCCCCGATTTTTCTTTTTAATTAATCTATTGATTCTTATAATTTTGCTAGAGCTCATGCCATATGAGCTCTTGGCTCTTCCGACTTCGTCACAAGTGCCATATGAGCTCTTAGCTCTTGTTTTATTCCTTTTTTCTCAGAAGATTTTCGACTTAGTCTCATGGTTTTTGCCACTTCATGGTGTGAAAACTGCTGCTAGAAATGGATAGGTTGCAACTTCTGCCGTATTGTCTTCTAGCATATTTAGATGTGCGCTTGCATCGTCCCTGCGTCCCCTTAAAAGTTCTGTTTCTTACGGTAATATTGGTTTGTCTTCTATTGCATATGCAGACGACGTCCTTTTCGTTGCTCGGACTCGCTGTGGATTGCTTTCCAATTTTACTATATTAACCAAAGAACTATCTAAGATTGAACTGTCAGTTAATGCGTCTAAATGCGAGTTTATTTGTTTTAATAGCCCTTATGTGGTCGCTCCATTCGTTGCTGGGACTGCAATTCTGCCATGTTCTTCTTTAGTTAGTTGGCTTGGTCTGTGTTTCGGTCCAACACTTTCCACTACCTTTTCATCCCTAGTGAATCAAGCCGTGAAAAACCTACGCGTCGCTTACGGAAAAATATCCCCAAACAAAAGCCGTTACAACCGCAACAGTTTGTGCATAATTTATAATGCTTATTGTGCCCCTGTGCGTTTGTTTTTATCAGGCATGTCTCGTCTGTTTCGTAAAAAAAATAGCCATACTCTACTTGCGGCTTATTTCAGATATTGCAAATTCCTCCTCCGGCTTCCTAGATGGCACGAAAACAGAAAAATAATTACTCGATTTTGTATAATAGATATGCCTTCTTGGATTCGGTCTTCCAGTGATGATTTATGTAAGAAGACTATCTACTTTATTCACGTTTACGACCCTCTTGCTGCTCCTTTTTATTGAGCTTTGATTTCTCTTATTAAAAAAGTCTGCAACTGACTCACTTGGCTCCTTACTTTTACATTTGAGTTTTTTTTGTTGCTAAGGTTTTTACTTATTCAATCAGAGAATTAACTTTCTTTATGACCTTTTATCTGTTTTAAAGCCAATCCAAAGTTCATTTTTCTATTTTCAATATTTTTTCCACCATTCCGACATGTTTCAGAATAACCCTGTATTTTTTCAAGCATGCCAGATTTGACTGAACACTAATCGCCAGAAGTCCAACTCTACGTGCACTGTATTAATCCTGTCATATGATCTGTCTGATCCAATCAGAAGTTTTTGACTGCACTTAATTGTTTTAATAGTCTTTTTCTTTCAAGCCGATGTATTGAAAATTGGTTCAGATTATTTTTTGGACTTCGTTGGGTGTCTACCAGCCAAATAAGGGAAAAGAATATTTTTATTATTTTTTTATAATTCCCACATGTTTCAGAATAGCCGTGTATTTTTTCAAACGTGCTAGATTTGACTGAACACTAATCACCAGAAGTTCAACTCTACGTGCACTGTGTCAATCCTGTCATGTGATCTGTCTGATCCAATCAGGAGTTTTTTGACTGCACTTAATTGTTTTGAAAGTCTTTTGCTTTCAAGCCGTTGTGTTGAAAATTGGTTAAGATTATTTTTTGGACTTCGTTGGGTGGGTACCAGCCAAACAAGAGAAACGGTTAAAATCGATAAAACGGAAATTCTGGTTCTTGATTAATATTTCCAAAAGAAGAATGACATGGCACATTTTATAGGCAAGGGAAAGGGAGTAAGAAGCCTCCAGAATGGCTTTAAAAAAAGGTAGCATATATTTGATATCAGAAATATATATATATATATATATATATATATATATATATATATATATATATATATATATATATATATATATATATATATATATATATATCTATATATATAAAAATAAGTTGTCGGTTGACTGACGTCATGTTTGTGGGTCGACTGATGTCATGTTTATCGACTGACGTCATTATAATTATTGAGCTGTATGTCGCCATGAAGTTGTTTGTCGACTGACGTCATGTTTGTCGACTGACGAAATTACAGACCGGCACACAAATGACGACCGGGACACTCAAAGAGAAATTACAGATTTTTACAACATATATATATATATATTATATATTATATATATATATATATATTATATATATCATATATATATATATTATATATATTATATATATATATATATATATATATATTATATATATATATATATATATATATATATATATATATATATATATATATATATATATATATATATATTATATATATATATATATATTATATATATATATATATATATATATATATATATATATATATATATATATATATATATATATATATATATATATATATATATATATATATATATATATATATATATATATATATATATATATATATGTTTACACAGGTTCACAGGAACACAACTACCTATATTCACAGGTGGGACACAGGGACACAACTACAATGGCACGTAACTAATATGGCGCGTAACGACTATATACACATAGAATAAATATATACGCATAGAATAAATACTTGAAGTAGTACTTGAAGCAATACTTAAGTACAATTTTGGCAAGTACTTGATATTTGATACTTAAGCAAGAAATTGGAAAGTACTTATTACTTGATATTTAAGAAAAAAAACAATGAGTACTTAATAGTTGATACTTAAGTAAAAATTTGGAGTACTTGTTGCAGCACTGCTTAGCATTGGTAATAGTGGTAGGCACAATAGAAAAAGTAACAATAGAACCAATAGGAACAGTTTTAGTGATAGCAGTAGTAGTATTAGTCGTAAGCAGTAGTAGTATTCATATCGAGCCTTATTAGTCTACTCCAACAACCCCTCCTCATGCCCTGATAGGTTCAACTTAATACTTGAAGCCATTTACGACATATCACTGATTTTCAATTTTTTTCAATTCAATTTATTAATACAATACGCATAACAAATAAAATACACTGGTTCACCACGGAGAGACAGAGCTCGTGATTGTGGTGACCCCATCAATATTTATCACATAAACAATATTAGTTGAAGATCCAATACCAAGTCCACGGCCCACCACACAAAGCAGAAAGACAAAATAAAAATCACAATAACAAAACAATCAAACAAACGTGCACATAGAATGACATCATGAGCAATCAGCGACGGTGAACTAAAAAAAAAGAAAAAGAAAAAAAATCCATAGAGAAAAAAAAGGTTAAAAAGATTCATGGTGAAAAGTTTCTAGGAAAAAATTAAAAGTTCATGTCTTATTATATTAAATGATTTAGTATCATCATAAACAGTATGAAATTTTCTCCATGCGGTTGTTGCCATGTTCCTTGGTGAAAATCTCGATCGCTCCGTTACAAATCGAGAAGAAATACGCTGGTCTTTATGCCGAGTCTCATAATGATGAAGTTCGCCCTTTCTCCCAAACATATCAGTGGACTGAAAATAAACTGGGAGCATTTGACGGTCATACTTATGGTTTATATCATATCATATAATATGATAATATCATATAATATATCATATAATATGTATATCATATCGCTGATGTGATAATCTGCATGTGCACAATGTGTTTCGTTTTAGCCCTGCATTTCCCTAAACAGTAACTGGAGGATTTTACATTCAAACAATTAGCCTTAGTAGCATTAGTACTAACAGCAGTAGTAGTACTACTAGTAGCAGTAGCATGTACATAGGTTGTAACAACCCATAGCATATAGGGTAACCCTTAAACGCCAGTAGGGGAAATGACTTGGGAAAACAAGATGCCATCAACATAGTATATAAGTAGAAAAATGATAGATACTACACTATCGATCTTCGAAAAAATCTCTGGTTTTATTTTTCCACGTTCAACCTATCTAAATTTCCTTGTGAGAAAGTTGACCCTCTCCAACCTCTGTAATTTTTTTTCCAGTAAGAAAATGACAGTAATATTTGTGTTAAAAAATGCAATAAGAAGGACGCGTTAAAGGGTGTGTTAAAAAAAAATTCACTATCATTGAGCAGCACCTACGTTAATGCTTGATACAACTAAAAAAAGGACAGAGATTAGCTTATACTTCCTCCCTCCCCAGATCATCTTCTATGTTTACCGGAATGCTAACGAAAGGTAAAAATGAATGTTAATGTAAATATTTATTTTCTGAAGTGTTAACCACTTGTCCTTCTTCCTAAGATCTAACGAACCACTGATACTCCTCCTTAGTTACTAGAATTACTGGAATTAAGTTACTGGAATAAGATAATTCTATCTTCTGTGATATTTTCCCCCACATAAATTTCTTGCGGACGATTCAGCCTCAGAAATTCTATTGAGCATACTATCATTAAAAAAAGACCAGTTTCAATTTTATTTTTGATCATTTTTCAGGTTATCGTGGAATCTCCCTATGCGGAATTTTTCTAAGAATCCCCCCTCCAATGGAAAGTTTTCCTATAGAAATTTCCCTATAGAAAAATTTATCCTGCTGACAATTCCTCCATGCAGAGTTTTCCCGCCCATGCAAATTTGCCCAGAGAGATACAGTTATTGGATCTTTCACCTATGCTGAACGAAATAGCTATCTCAAAGTTTTGATTGGACGACATTAGGGGGAAAAGTGCATAGAAGATGGTAATGTTTTTGTTCGGTTGAAAAAGGCTCTAGGACTGTCAATTTCCGTTCAAATGAGCCATCTCTCGATCGTCTAAGACCGTTGGTTTGATATGATCATCCCTGGGAAGAACAAAGAAAAAAAAAATAAAAATCGGCACGCCAGTAATCTTTCTTCTGGCAAAAAATATAAAATTCCACATTTTCTCAGAGGGGGCTTTGAAACTTTTACAGTAGAGTTTTCTGATACGCTGAATTTGAAGGTGTAGTTTTCAATAAACTCCTTGACTTTTGGGAGTTATTTCCCCCCTTTTTCAAAAGTCTGGCAAGTTTCCCCAGTTTCAGGCATTAAGTTCAGAAACTTTTTTTGTGGGATTGGGGAAAGGGAAAGTGTACGTTGGGAGGGAGGGGGAGGGAGAAACCCTCCCCCCAGAAGAATTTCCGGGGAGAAACCCTACCAACGTGGAATTAATAAACTTTTTGACTAAGTGGGCTCCTACGCAAAAAACAAGCCCGAAAATATATTTGGCTACTAGCCCCCCAGTAAAGGCCAGATTTTTGTCCTAGCTATTGGTCTATTGGGCTACTCAGTTTTTTGACTATCTTGAAAAAAACTGGCATTTTCAAAATTTTGGTCAATATTCACCAGGGGCAGAGTGTCTAAAAATAGCAAGGAGAACTGTTTTCCCCTTCCTGTCAGTCACTTTTCAAAACCGCTTTCAACTAGACGTGAAAGTTTCAATTTGCATCCTAGGATGTAAGGATGTGCATCCTTATAAACGGATGCACATAGTGTCTTTTGATTTAGCTCGAAACAGCCCTCAATATGCACGAAAGTTTCACATAGACACCCTTACTCTTTTGGGACACAACTGGGTTGAAATATTCCCCCTTTCTCAATCACAATTCTTGCACGTAAACAATCAAAAAATTGCATAGTTTTGAAATTGCCAAATATTTTGTCCCAAAATAAGTGCGTTGTTTATTGAATTTTTTTATAAATTATCTTGACATTTTAATTCAATTAATTATTCTCTAAATTATACCCTTCCTTCCATATAACCACGTAGCACATTGATTTAGTTTTTGATTTATTTCAAAATGCCTTTCAGAATTCACTATATTTTTAAATTCAGACCCTCAACTCTTTTGGGGCAAAACCAGGTTGGAATATTTTTCCCTGTCCCAATGATAAATCCTGTGTGTAAATCAAAAATTACATAATCTATAAATTGTCAAATAATTTATCCAAAATAAGCGTGTTCATTCTTGTCAATGTTTTATCAACTATCCTCATGTCTTTTCTTTAATTGATTATTTCAAATTTACTTTTTCCTCAACTTGACTAAAGGCTAATGCTGAAAGCAGAACAAATTTCTTCGTATGTGTCCACTTTTCACCCTTTTTTGTGATTTTGTCATTTAAAATCAGGTTACAACTGGAAACCCTGCTATTGAAATTTTGCTGCGCCAAGTAAAGGAACACCTTCTACACCCGTTTTCATTCCGCAAAAGATACCGCTCCCTTTTTTTACAGTATGTTCTCTTCTGCATAGCTAATTTTCGGTAATCTTAACTATCCAGCCTTAACCTCCACCAGTGAAAGCAACTTTCCAGCTCAATTAAAACACGAATTGCCAATGGCGCAAGATGCAAAGGTTCGCAGTGCCGATTGGTGTACAGGGGATCCAAGCCCAGCATGAATAAGATTTTTTGGGTCCCATCTCCTGGGGTAGTCGTATGAAGAACAAAACTTCGATGTCAAATGAAGATGAAGCTTGGATATATAGATCAGGAAATAAGGTTTGGAGGAAATGACTGTCGATTCCAATTCAGGGTAAGAACAGCGAATGGGGCAACTGGGTAAAGATTAAGAGAAGTTATGTAGCAAATGATAATGGGAGGAAGTATCTCCAAAGGAATCTTGTTTGGTAAGGCTCCTCACGAAAAGATTACACCTGGCCCAACAGTTGCAATTTCAGGGAGCTCGCACTCCTTCATGAATTCCCAAAGGGGATCCTACCCAAGGGACTCCTCTCCCTTAAGTGAGGTGAAATATCACATATTGTTTATAGGACCAATTCCAGATTCCTTCCCAAGCTTTCCGAATCCAATCTAAAATTTAATACCATCTGACTTTTCCAATACCTGTTGTCCTTGTTCATGTCCCGTTGTTCAAAGGCCCCAGCAACTAGGCATATTTTATACTTTGCTGCAAATACAAGTTACAATATCTTTTGAAAGACTTTCAATGTCTCATTGGAGCATGGAATAATATGTTGAAATGGTTTTATGGAACCTTCGATCTCATTTTTGTGGGTGTGTGTGTTTCTCTTTACACTGTTTTTTTCATTTTACCGCTATTTTGAAAGGGAGGGGTAAAATTGGGAAAAAATATAGTCTTAGGCATTTGTTATTCTGTTTGTCCTGGAAATAATCTTAATTCCCTCCATAGCCCCTCTGTAGAATGAAATAGGGACATAGTCCTTGCCGTCAACAGCTGCCATTTTTCCGTCCCAGTTTTCAGGTCAACATTTTTTTTTTGCAATTTTTTGTTGAGATTTCCTTGGTCAAAGAACATAAGGCTGAAAGTTTCAGGTCGATCAGAGGCAACTTTTATGGCCCATTTTTGGGTAACATTTTGGTCCCGAAAATAAATCCAATTTGAAACCGATCAGAAAATATTTTTGGTACATTTCCACTAGACTGGTCCTCTATACACTACATTTTCTTTTCAAGTAACTTGAGGTCTCGGTTTGAAGTCGTTGAGAAAACAAAAAAGTTTGTACCCTTTTCCGAACAGCTTTTGAGACAAAATATTTTGTGTTTTTTTTTTATGTATTTGTGCATTAGAGTCTATTTCGGCTCTAGAGTCTATTTCTCGGCTCTAGAGTCTATTTCGTGCATTAGAGTCAGTTACAAATATGACCACCATGCTGATCAGTGTCTACCATGGGAAATAGCTAGACACCCAACCTATTTTTTGTAGGTTAATATCATCTTGGCCTAACAATCTATTGATGTAAGCCTTAATCCTTTTGAATCAGACCATTGCTTTTGGCTCTTCATCGGGCTCTATTTTTGGGTTAACCCCCCATATATCCATTTTTTTGTACATCGGGATCCCTTTGGTCCAAAAACGTAAGAAAATCAGATATGGGCCAACCAGAGGAAAAGTTTTTTGTTTATTTTCAGCTCCATTTTTAGGGAGCCTGTGCCCCAAACCTAAACCGTTTTGTGCATTTGGGTGCCCTTAATCAAAGGAATTGCAGTTGTAAGTTTAAAACTGATAAGAAACTGAAGATTTTATTATATACATCCCCCCTATTCCTCCGAGCAAAATTTTTTTACCTAAATTTTCTAGCTATTAAAATGCCGGTAGTGACAAGTTTTTTTATTGACTGACCGTTATGCTTACGAAATGAAAATTACGTAAAATAATGAATTAACGGTGGCCCTCCTCCCCTTCCCAAAAAAGAAAAAAATTGTATTTTTTCATCACCCTTTATGTTAATATAAAAAGGAATAATTTCTTTTAAACCTTGCACCGATGACTATTCTTCGTAGTTGTCGCAGTGTCTTTAATTATTTATGGGAAATCACGCTTTATGCAATTTCTGCAAATATGACCTCTTGCTCAGGATTAATTGAATACAAATAAAATAAAATCTAGTAAAGTCTAGTATTATAGATAAGACAGCGTTATTTGATTGACCATCATCTTCTTTTTAATTTCTGTATATTTTAGTGATTTTTGGGACTTTATTTAAGGAAAAGCACAGTAAGTGTTTGTGAAGCAATTCAATTTTACATTTGTGTGTCTATTTCTACGATCTTGGGTGCTAAAGTACTTATTTATTTACAATCTCAGGTTTATTACAAGACGATATGTAAATTTTGAATCGAAAACAAAAAAAAAGTTACCAAACATTATTAAACTTTATGAACGATAAAACACTAAGAGAAAAAAGTTTAATCTATAACAATTAGTTAAATCAATTTTAGGCAGTAAGTATCCACATTTTTAACACCGTATTTATAATTAATCCTTCTCTGCAATTTTTTAATTTCTTTAAGAAATAATAGAGCTACCCTTATATGATTGCTCGGTCCATTATCAAACCGTAAGTTTAAAACCGTGTTTCTAAGAAACTTTTGAGAAGCATTAAAAGGCAGTCGATAAATAAAAGACTACAATTACCTATTAAATACATTTGTTTCACTCATTCCTTTTGCTCATAATTTTAGAAAAGTATTATAAATTATAGCGTAAAGAGTGTACAGGTGAGAAGGGGAAGGGGCTCATATACATAATTATTTCTGCTCGTTTCAAATTTTAATTTCGCGTGACTTTCATTTGAATTTTTTCTTTAACAATAAAACAACATTTGGACACGTTTTAATTGTTTTAATTTGTTGCCAAACTAATAATTTATCATAAATAGTTCTTATTTTCAGTGACCTGCTCAGCAGGTATGTAACATTAACAATATGTCAGATTATCGACACCTAAGATTTGACTCCGGGTTAAGCTGCGTATTTACTATCTATCTCGATATGATTTCTTTGTTCCAAAATCTCCAAAGAGCAGGAAATGCTTCGTGCATGGGGTAGGTTGAACAAAAGTGCTTTTGTCAAGTCTGCTTGCATAACTCCATAGGAATTTTCGTGGCTGAAAACCTTTTACTGGTGGTTTTAAGCTCGCATTAAAATCCATTGGGAAAATAATTTATTTTGCAAAGGTGGCACTGATATACTGTTTTCATAGATATATAAAACTGATAATATTTTTGCCTGGTTTCTCACTATTAAGTCCATGATTAGGCACAATTAAGTGGCACAAGAAGATCTTTGAGTTGATCTTATCAGGGGCATTCTTTGATCCAAACATGGTATCAGATGTGTAGCCCCTCCTCCCAAGAAACCTCCGCTCTAAAAGTTCAAGAATTAATTCAATTTTAATGGAAACTTTCAGTATCTTATTTATGATGCGCTATTTGTGTTATTATGTATTGTGTAAAATATATTATTTTATCAAAGCTATTTTTAGTTTTATTTTTTAAATGACTTTAAATAATCCTGGTCGCCTTAAATACAGCACAATTAATACTTTAACATTCTGTGTGGGGCTAAGATAAGTGAGAGGCCCTCCCTAACCCAGTGTGTTTTTGAATCTTATAATTTTGACATTGGTCTGAAATTTATTTTGAGAAAACAATGTTTTCAAAGTTTAACTTTTTTTTATTCAGTTAAACTTGTTGACTTACAAAGCTTCAGATTTTATGCAGTTTGAACATGGAAACCTTAGCGTTATGAGAAATGTGTTCCAGCATATAGGCCTGCTAGTTTCTAAGAGAAAATGGACTGGTTGATTCTATTTTTGAGTTAGTCGATAAGGTGTTCCATGACAGCGCAGTGCTAACTATTTAAGCTTTAAATTATATATATCCTTCTAATTTAAGTTTCTGTCCTGACCCTTATAAACAGACAATGGTTAACGATGATCAATGATCCGTTTGACAGTGTGATAAAAAAAGGGTTATAAAAGGGTTATAAATGTAGAATCAAGATAAATTTATATCAGCTAGGACTTTGGTAGGGATTTCAATATAACTGTAAATTTATATGTGACATGAGAGTCTACGCAGTAGCGTTGGCTTAGTAAAGAGCGATGTCTTTCCCAAATTTATTGTTTTGTTTTTCTCGGTACCTTCATATAGAACAGATGACCAAAAAAGCTTTAAAAGAAACTCATTTAATCAGAAATAAAGCACTATAGTACCTTTTTTACGGGGCAAAGTAACATGAGGGCACCTATTCCCTCTCGCGTGCCTTTTTGGCCACCGGGAATCCCAGCAATTCTCTATGAAATTGGAAATATTCTTAAGGGTCCATTTAACTAATTTTGATTTGAAGGGAAAAAATTGCATCTATACGGAATACGACCCATCGAGCTGAAAGGGTAAGGGTAAAAATTATGCTGATTGCTTCTTTGAAATGGATTAATTTCAAAAGAACAAGTGAGGTTGTTGTACTATAAAACGGGTATCCTGCAAAAAATATTAAGTCTGCATGGCCGGAGGTAAATTTTGCCCCCCCCCTTGCATACTACGTTCCCTTCATTAACAACTTTTCTCAGTGTAAAAACTAGGTAAGTCTCTTCTGGTTACTATAACGAGCCAGGTCAAAATTGCCATTAATACTTGCCAAATACTTGGTAAACAATGTATTTTCTCCTGATGCTGAGTTACTTTACGCAATGGTACTGTGTGCTCAGGACCATTGAATTGTTTCTTCGACACAATAAAATTATCAAGCAGTGTTTTCAGGAAACGTCCTTGTCTCACAGACCAGACGTGAGGGATTGGTGACTCCAATTGGCTCTAATATACCCCCTAAGACTGTGGCAGGAATGGTGGAATATGTTTGTGCCAGGAATGATGGGATATGTATGCGACAGGAATGGTAGAATTGTGACAGGACGTGGAGAATTGTTACTACTGATGGGACTTTTTGCGTGTTATTAGTGGTTGAAAGAAGTTGAGGGTTTGTGACTTTCCTCGAAGAACTCGAAAGATCAAAAAGAATAAACCTCTCGTTTTCAATATTAGAGGCCCAATTTGAGTATGCATGTCCCATTTCAAGGCAATTTATTTATTCCCACTCAAAGAGGAATGCCATCTCAAAAGATATAACAGTCTTATGTAAAAAGTACAATTTTAAATTTCAGTCTGAGATAGTAGACACTGCTGTTCAATTCAAGCTTTAAGAAAATCTATGTATTTCTAAGCTGAAAGTAAAGAAATATAAAAGAAAGAAGATAATTCTCACAAGAGAAAAACTCCCAAAATGAAATGCACTATTGTTCAGTCTCTTTTTGAAGGTGACTTGTTTTTTCCTATTACAAAATTTTTCGGGGTCCATTTTGACCCTCCTGCAGTTGCAAGCTTAAGAAGATGGAGGAGGCATCCACTCTATGAACAAAAATAGAGATAACCAAAGAATGGAATAGGAAACTATCTTATCACTTATTTATTTTCTTTCCAGCTAACTTAATTGCGGAAGTCAGCAGCATAATCCCCTTAATGGTTCTTTACTATAACTTCACATGGTCTTGGTTTTGATTCAATCTCAAAGATTTTATTGAGAGTCAATGGCATAATACCCTAAGGAAGTGCAATGGTAGGGATTCACTTCCATTTATTTTCGTCTTGACTGGATAAAAATACTCCTTGGCTCTGTGTAAGAATTTCCAGCACTACCATTTCGGCTAAGTTGTGATTGTTTTGTATCTGATCCCTTGTTTTTAAAAACCCACAAAATCCCTATTTCTACAGTTGTGTTTGATTTCTACTTTTCAAATATATTCTTAAGTTTCTCGGTGTCTTCACTTAAGACTTAAACTTGGACGTAAAGTTCTTTCTCGGCAACGTCGCCGGTGCAGAAGGAGCCAGAGGTCAGTAGGGTCCGTTTCCTGGTAGTGAATCAACCGTGGATAACGTTCGCCTATCTTGTGCGTGGTCTACCTCAGGAATTTTCCAGTCATTTGCTGTTGGATGGAAGTCAAAGATGAATAAGGCGAATAATTAAGTGGCAGACGAAGTAGATGGCCGTACCAGCAGAGTGAACGAGAATCGTTCAGCTCAGAGAGGATTGGTAATTCTAAGGACCGGGGGATCTCCAAGTTCTGTACCCTGTTAAACCATCTAGCGCATTCTGTTTTGTGAAAGTATTTTGTATCGACAACAAATACCTTCATCATTTGTGTATGAGTAATGAGTAAAGTGTCTGGCGACTGCAACATATAGCTAGCTACAAAGGCAGAGTAAATTTGTGTTTTCGTGAGTCGACTGATCTTGGTTTTGTGAAACATCGTTCTCAGAAGACGGCCCTTGCTGACACCTCTGCTTTTAGATTTTCATTTGAATGGATATTTGAACTGAGGCTGGTCAACTGCTCAACTATCTCAAATCTTTGTCCATACGCTTTTATAGATGTCAGTAGGGTGGGTGATGCCTTGTCCACAGCAACTATTTCGGTCTTAGAGCAGTTTACTTTTAAACCAAGCTATCCTGCAGCAGACGTTACTGTTTCTATTGCAGTTTTGGGCTCACAGAGACTTTTGCATCCTAGTGCCACATCGTCAGCAAGGTTGACATAAAAAATTTTTATGTCAAGGCATCAATGGCTACACATCAAAATTTTGATGTGTAGCCATTCTTCAAAATTGATGCTAAATGGCTACATCAGCAGTTTTTTGCTTATAAAATGGTCTGTGACGCAGCTGAAGAGTTCAAGTGCAGCGGTGAATGTGCTTTCAGATATTGTTCCATGATAGTTTTTTGTCCTAGTGGATCATCATATACCACCTAATAATTTTTTCGTTCCTGCCATTTAAGCACTTTATTTGTTAATTTTTATTCGCGTTCTACTCACGCTTCTGAGTTTTTCTCAATCCTGGATTTCTTTCGGAAATTTTCGTTTGAAAACCCAGATCTCTTAACCATAGCTTCTCTGTCCTGTTAAAAGTATCTGAAACCTAGGATTGACAAAGCCACAAAGGCAACGTGTGCTTTATGATGTATTCAGGTTATAAGTTTGGTTGCCCCACTTTCTTAAAACCACTTATTCAACTCAGCCTATTTTTGGAAGTAGGAGATTTATTGATATACCTTCTCATTTCATTTTATATTCTGAAGCTTGACATTATGAAGTAAATCAATTATTGACACATATTTTGGCACCAAGGAGTGCCAACCTTTTTCGGAGTATTAGTTTAGAAAACTTTTTCACTAAACAAGTTTTCCAAAGAAAAATAAAGAGTTCCATTAGGCCAAAAATGAGCAGAAGCTTATTCAAATAATTCCTCTAAATCAAATGTTCTTCCTACTGTAAAATTTAATCGTTTAAGTGCATGGGTATAACTGAGTGGAAATCATAACTGACGAAAACACCTTAAACCCTGGCATAGTTGCTTTTTAGTAGCAATGAAAAATATGAAAACTAAAACTGGGAGTTCAATGCTTTCAAGGTACAATTGTCAAACAGTTCGTGGAGCGACCCGGCTCAATAGTAAACGAAACGAATCTTGATGCTAAAAGATACATAAAAAAAATCAAATTTTGATGCTGATCTCAAATATATAAGTTTCATCAAATTTAGTCTTTGTCATCAAAAGTTACGAGCCTGAGAAAATTTGCCCTATTTTGGAAAATAGGGGGAAACCCCCCTAAAAGTCATAGAATCTTCACGAAAATCACACCATAGCATTCAGCATATCAGAGAACCTTGTATTTGATAACTATGTCCTTGGAGATGACTTACTCCCCCACAGTCCCCGGGGGAGGGGCTATAAGTAACAAACTTTGACCAGTGTTTACATACAATAATGGCTATTGGGAAGTGTACAGACGTTTTCAGGGGAATCTTTTCGGTTTGGGGGTGGGGATTGAGGGGAGGGGCTATGAGGGAGGATCTTTTTTTGGAGGAATATGTCACGGGGGAAGAGAAACTCAATGAGAAGGGCGCGGGCTTTTCTAGCATTACTATAAAAAAAAACAATGAAAAAATAAACAAGAAAAAGTTTTTGCAATTGAAAGTAAGGAGTAGCATTAAAACTTAAAACGAACAGAGATTATTACGCATATGACTAAAATACTTTAGCATAAAGAGCGAGGTATTTAGGAGGAGATATATACCTCGCTCTTTATGCTAAAGTATTTTTAGTAATTTCAACTATTTATTCTACGGCCTTTCCGATTCAAAGGTCATTCTTAAAGAATTGGGACAAAACTTAAGATTTAGTGTAAAGAGCGAGGTATTAACAAGGAGACAAACCCCCTAGCATACTTAATAAAAATATAAGAATATAAAAGTTTGTTACGTAAGTTAATTCTTAAGTTACGTATATTTTTTACTAATAAAAACGTTCGTTAAAAATTAAAAGTTCTAGTTGCCTCTTTAAGTAACCGAAAAATTGGAGGGCAACTAGGCCTCCTTCCCCACCCCTTATTTCTCAAAATTGTCTGATCAAAACTAAGAGAAAGCCATTTAGCCAAAAAAAGAATTAATATGCAAATTTCATTTTAATAATTTATGTGCGGAGAGCCAAAATCAAACATGCATTAATTCAAAAACGTTCAGAAATTAAATAAAAAAAACTGTTTTTTTTAACTGAAAATAAGGAGCGACATTAAAACTTAAAACGAACAGAAATTAATCCGTATGTGAAATGTGTTGTCCCCTCCGCAATCCCTCGCTCTTTATACTAAACTTTAACTCTTTTTTAACAACTAAGTTTGACTACTTTTTAAAACAATTAAAAACTTTAGCGTAAAGAGCGAGGCGTTGAGGAGGGGACAAACCATTTCATATACGGATTAATTTCTGTTCGTTTTAAGTTTTAATGTCGCTCTTTACTTTCAGTTAAGAAAACTAGTTTTTTTTATTTAATATGGATAAGTTTTAAGTGAAATTTATCTCTGAATTTTATTAATAATAACTATAGGTTTTCTAGGATGATGTATCAACTTTGAAGATGAAAAACATCGAAAACATAGATGAAACCTTCCAAATGAAGCAAGTTAAAAGAATCGAACATAATGAAGTAAAAGCAAAACTTGCGCCCCAGCTCTTTGCAGCTTTAGCTGGTAAGTGGGAAAATAAATGACTTTTGAATCAATCATTTCATTCTAAGACTAGAAAAATGATTGAATTCCTAATTTGTCTAGCTATTGTATTTAAATCCTCCCGCTGATTGACTGCCGAGCACCGTCCTGATCTCTACCCTATGCAAGAATATTATAATTGGATAGAATACCACATTTCATTTCGTTTTATCAAAGAACTTACTGCTTGTTTCGGGCTAGTCATTCCGCTCTAAACTTAACTGGTTTCTAAAGGTCGGTTCATATTGCGTTGATACGAGCCACTATGGACTTCTTGTCGTAACTGTTCGTAATATTGGATTCTTTTTCTGGTTTGATAAGTAAGTGCTAGGTACCGTACCTTCGCTAATAAAAGGTGGACGTGGACTGTGAACAAAGAATTATATTAAAACTTCTCTGGAATTGTGCTTCGGGGGGGGGGGGGGCAAGATTTGATTATTGGTATTAATTTTTCTCTATTAGTTTTGTATATCCCTCTTGGTATACTTTTTCAATTTCTGTTTCGTCATAAATCCAGGAGAGAAAATAGTTTTAGCCTGTTATGCTATGCTATTTTAAATTTTCATCATGATTGGGTTTCTTTTGAAATTCTAAGATATTAGTGGATGAAACTACAGGGGGGATTTTCAAGTCTCAAAATTTGTACTGAAGCAGTTCCAAATTTTTTCCACTTTCAGTGATCGTTCTTGTCAATATAGAATGAGGGAGATAAGATACATACCTTAATATCACTTCATCCTGAGGAGTATTTTTGGAGGCTGTAATACGAGGGTTGCTCCATAATGCTTGCTACATCTATCTTTAAATTATTACGGAAAGTATTACATTTAAATACTTACATGTTCAAAAGCGGAAGGGATATGGCGTATCAATATATTCAAAAATTGTTTGAATAAGAAATGATGACTCTAAAATTTATATTTGGAAATGTCAGACCCCTTTCCTCAGAAATATTGAAAAATTTAAGGGTTTTTAACGGAGAAAGTGGCCTTATAATATTTTTCTCATGCACTAAGTGAAAGATTGGAAGGTGGTTGGCCATACAAACTCTCTTCAGCCTTATGAACTTTGCGTCATGATTTCACCGAACCAGAGAACTGCAAAATTCCTTCCAGGTGAAACTTCCTGAGTTTTGCAGTTTCGTTTTGTCCTTCACTTTAAGTCAAAAGGGGTGTCACGATATGGTCTTCCGCAGGCAATCCACAATCGCAGCCAAAACAGCGTGCTGCCTAGTCTTAACAAGATCCAGGGAGAGAGACCAACCTGGTTTTCCTGAACCAACTGGGATCCTTTTGAGTTGAACTGCAGAGGGTTCAGCTCTACTTAGAGAATGTAAAACTTGCTAACAAATTAAGATCAAGCTTAGATGCCGAGTGGATCACCCCGACTGCAAGGATACTGTATAGCACTTTAACAAGAGACAATAAAGTAATCACA
This sequence comes from Artemia franciscana, assembly GCF_032884065.1. Taxonomy (NCBI): domain Eukaryota; kingdom Metazoa; phylum Arthropoda; class Branchiopoda; order Anostraca; family Artemiidae; genus Artemia; species Artemia franciscana. Next base: position 24,726,884 of record NC_088865.1, on the reverse strand, counting down.
GTTAGCGGAAACAGAGCGCTGTCACACTTGGACCAGTCCCTTTTTTTGTACCACTTTGATTTGCTCTTTGGTATATCAAGCGAAGGGGCGAACTTAAACGTAATTGGCTGATGATTACTGTAGGTCTTGGACTCAAGACCTATGATACGTGCGACTATATTTGTATTTTGCAAGCAAGCAACATGATCTAAATGAGATGTAGCACCAGGATTGTGAGTGTACGTAAAGTTTTGCTTTCGTTATAGATTATATAAGCAGGAGGGAGTCAGTCTAGGAAAATGTCACTTTGCACACCAGGGAGGAATAGATTACGGTTTAAATCACCGCAAACAATCCAGAATTTATTTGTAGAGCACGTAGCCCGAAGGAGCTTTGAGATATCGTCACAAACTGTAGAGAATTGGGCTAAAGAAACAGCTGTGTGGTATTCAGTGGGCATATAAACATTTATAAGAACCATTCCCTGAATTGATAAGGCTATGGTTCTATCCGTAGAAGGGATCGTTTTTGTCTTCAAAGTCCTTTTTGCAAATATAGCCAGATCACCAGGGGGACGCCCTCTCGTCCTTTAGCTGCAACAAGAAACATTTCGTGGAGGATGGATCTTCCAAGAAAATTTAGATTGTTGTTTGTCAAGTAGTGCTCCTGAATTCAAATGAAGTCATATTCGCTTAACAAACCGTCAATTACTGTACCATTGTCTTTGGTAGCATTAATATTTAAAGACAGAATAAATAAACTGGGCAAGAGGGAGTTAGGATCGCCATTTCTGGTTCCTCATTACTTTTCGCGAAAGAGGGCATTTGAAACTGAAGCTGATGTGGTCTTTACCACAGTTCGCACATTTAGGGCGATTCGAAAAAGACACATCCTTAGAGCAAGAATGAGCACCACTATACCTTGCACAATTCTTTGACTTATTGCAACTTGTAGAAATGTGATTAAAGCTCTGAAATCAGAAGCATTGGCAATTTACTGGTTTGAACTCAAGAACTCGATAGAAATCACAGTCGACAGTCAGGCCGGCTTTCAATGCCTCCTCGAGATCTAGCTTACTCTTGAAAGCAAGTTTGACTTTAGTGGACTTCAACGATCGGATTTGCGGCAGTGATGCTGGGGTTACAGTCCGCAATAACTTGGGTGTCTAGATCAGCACGGTAATTTCAGATAAGCCCAAGGTATACATTTGAAATAATCTTTGTCTGATTGCTAGGCTTTAACAATACAGCTGTTGTATCACACAATTGCTGGGCAGTTTCAGTAGTACCTGCCCAGTAGGTACTGTAGTAGGTGTTCTTTCAATTTGTCCATGGAAGGGACAACCTTACGAATATTTTCCGCTTCAGTGAGCTATCACATCCTGGTGGTAAGCTTTTGAGAACTAAACACAATCACTTTCGTCACTGCTCGAATCAGATGGAACTTTAAATGGTAGTAAATTACAGGATTCCATATTCTCAGCTACAACGGGCAGCGGGTGCTTAATCATACGCATATCCTCTTTAATGGCAGAGTGCGTGACAGCAGGGACTAGAGGAACTTGTGCCAGGTAAATGATAACATAGACTGGAATTTGCACACTGCATTTATCACAATCTTTGAATTTCACAAGTATTTTGTCAATAGTGGCATCAACGAAAGTACAGCTTTTAATATTGGGCTGACCGAAAGCACACTTTTCATAGGGAGACTGCCTAGTGGCTCTCAATACTGCTAGAGTTTGTCTTCATAAAATTAATTTTCGATCCTCATCTAGCACCCTGAACTTGCAACACCTCTAAAAGTCCATTCATTTTGCTCATACTTTCATCTAGGATGCTTAAACCGTCAGCAACCTTAAAAGGAATTAGCCACCCCCTTATTCCTAATTAGCTCTACTCCCTGTCTATGTCTCCCATCCTTCCTGCTTGAGTAAATAAATTTTAAATCACCTAATTTCTTTTTTTCTACCCTTGAGATATGTGTTTTAAAACCCCTAATAAGTACAATTCGAAGTGTCTGAATTCGTCAATCAAAATATTGATACAAAATAAATTTTTAAAGGTCGTAACTTTACAAGTTCCAATTTCTGTATTCGTTAAATCATTGAGATACTTTTGGCCTCAGGTAAAGTAATGTTCCCAGAACCAGTGCACGATGGGGCTCAAAAGGAAATTATGTGGTCTGTATATATGGAGACTCACAGCTAAATTTGATTTAGTTCACTTTATTTTTTCGCATATGAAAGGAGCGTTATAAAATTTTCTTAGCTACCGCTCAAAGCCTAAGTGGAGACAACTTTCTTAGATGTTGAAGCTAATTATGCAAGACACCTAAAACGAGAACTGAATGTAAAGAATGCAAAAGAAAAAATCAATCCCCTCCCTTTCTCCAAAAACTAAAATTCTAGAAATGGGTATGACGAAAATAATTTGTTTTGACATCTGCAAAAGTTGCTTGCTATGTCAAATTAATGCCTAAAAAAATGCAAGGAAGACCATTGGTGTATTTAGTGAGGGGCCATACCCCCTCCCTCTGGCTCCAAACATGCCCTAGACAAAACAAAATTTGAATAGCAACTGACAATAAATATTGTAACTAGAATGATTAAATCATTTTTAATAATCTTAAAACAATTCTTAACATTCAAAATTTTCAATGAAACTGGTACGTAACCCAAAACTGGAAAGATATCGAAAAAAACAGTGAGGGTTAACTTAATGAGTGATGAAAAATTCTTTCTGATAAGACGTTTTACGGAATTTGTAATTTCGTGGCAAAATATTTACAACGATAATAACAAAAAGCATTATTTTAAATTCTTCTTAAAATACAAACACTAATTCTTTTGATATCTTTCAGTTTTCTGAATACTCATTAAAAGTACGGTTAATCTAAGGTTTGATCTCGAACAGATTACAATAGTTTTGATTCGAACCGGAAAAAAAATTTATCTACAGCATATTAAAAATAGGCCAAAATTGGACGAGACAAAATTAAATGTTTTTTGTCTTTTCTTCTAAAATGACGGCTTAAAAAAAAAATTATGTTTAGAAAGTCGGTAACAGGTAAATCTTGTCCTTTAATTAACATTATGCGCTTTATTTTCGTTTTAAACACTCAAACTCAGTCCCCCCTCCCTTCCATAAATCAAGCATCAATATTCTGCAAATGCAGAAAAGAAGTTGTATCCGTATCAATTTACCACCCCATTCCCACTCTACAGCCTAAACATGACCACTCCGAATTCTTAGAATACAATAAGCAACTTCTTACAACTAGTTAAATCATTAATTTAGTTTAAATAAAAATCACTGATAATTTGAAATTGTAAAGGGATTGGAGATTCATCGCATTTATTTGATTAATCTCATGTCTTTTTTTTATCTTCGCTTTGGACCTAAGCATTAGAGCAACTAGTTCCTACACAAAATTTGCAAGCAATGTCACATTCCATGCCATTTTGATAGCAGCTGCACCAGTCACTATATCAAGATCCCTTAAAACCACATTTCACGACGGTGGGAATATTCTTTGGTGCCACTAGAAGCTTCGTAAAGGTAGGGTACAGCACACCGCTCTTAAGTCCCCATCCCAAACTCTCAAGATCAATAGTAGGGCTCTGAAGCCCAATCCAATCTTGTACTTGTAAGATGGGTTCGGAAAAATTGGATCTTCGCTGCTGCTTAGGTAGGAGGTAGATCTTAGGGATGGACGAAAGCTGTAGACATTGCTACTTTCTGCTGAAAGATTAGGTGTCGGTAACTGTCAAGATTGTGAGATTTTACATTGTACAATAAAAACTGAAGCTTCTCCTACTGCTTCAATATCTTTTTTCGAAGAAAGAATTCTAGACTAAACTGTCCATTTACTTTCAGCTATTTAAGCACAATCCCTTTGCCAAGTCCATGTACACGGGAAGTTGTGTAGTAGCCAATAATTGCTTGAGCAAAAGGAAGCAGTCTTTAATTGTCTTAACAATGGCTTCTATGTCCTAAGTTCCACACGAAGTTGTTGGCTTAGGCTCATTGTGCAGGAAGAGCTTTTAGTGCCCAGGAATGCAATGATAAAGTAACAACACCAACAAGTCGGTAGTCGGTATTGTCACCGATAACTGCAGTGTCAAAAGACTTTGAATACTCAACCGCTGTAAACACAATAAGCAAGTCAACATCAGTTTTATCTTGGATAGTTCTCAGACTTTTGCCTCGTTAATAATCACAAAATACACTGACAAAACGGGCTTTATTCTTTTTGCATGAAAGAAATTTCTCTTTTTGGTTGTCAGTCTCATTTCTGGGCTAAGCAGTACTTCCCTTCCAGTGACACCATTCCGCTTCAGATGAGTCGTATCTTTTTTCGAAGCAGTGATGTCGTAGCTATCAAAGACAATAAAACCGTCTGGATATTTGGCCAAAACGTAGTTCCAGTATCGGTCTAAGGGCTCCGAATATGTTTCTTTCTTTGCCAAGGGACTCCTGTGAAGCAAGGCGCTCCCTTCTAGCCTGTAGGTACAATTCAGACTATGCTTCCACCAGTAGTATCAATTTCTAAAAGTAGCCTGATAGCTTTTGCTAGCTCTGGTTTATTTGGCTTTCAGAGCGGGCCAGAATCTTCAAAAAATGACGCTAGATAGGAGTAAAGTTTATACTTAAATGAATATTCTTCGGATAAATGAAAATATTCAGTCTTTTGGATATAGCTAGAAGACGCTGAAACAGCAATAAAGGGTATAAACGTTGGATTTCACCTCACTGCCATAGGGACTGCCTGATCCATTTGAACGAATGCTCTTTCAAAGATTTCCCTACCAATCCGTGATGAATCTTTTTCCTGACTTTCATTACTTTACCGGCGTTGACGTTTTCTACAGTAGTCATGCCATTAGCAAGGCTACGAAGCGATATCCGATCATCCTTGAAAGGATACGACCGCTCGACAAAGTCAATAGCTATTTTAATGTTTTTGCAGTCCCTCTGCTACCTCAAAATACCAGACTCTTTGGGTTGATTGCTTGTGTGATACGAAACATCCGTAGATTCTTGCTTCTAAAGATTAAAGTGATCACAGGCTGTACCTCTCATTACCCACTGAAGGCTCTGTACTTCCTTCATTCTTCTATCTCTAGTCAATCTGGTTAGCGTTTTTAGACTTCTCATTAGTTCTTGTTCTATTATCAAATCTGTAGATAAAGCGGTCCAAAATCTGTCCGACTTTCTCACAACATTTAAGGCTTTTTCGAAAAATTAGAGAATTATATCTTCAAGTCTGTTCATGTGCTGTATATGCAGCCTCACCAACTTCATGTAGTTGTTGTGACCAGCTAATGCAAGGTAAGGGAGCATGTCGAGAATGGGTTCCGAATGAAGTTTCTATTGACCTGTACGTTCAGTTCTGAGCAAGTTTCAAAAAATGGCAACCATGTCCATGTACTGTATCCAAAATTTTCCTCTTCGAGTCTCGTGACTTCGCTCTGGCTTAATAGTTAACAGAGAAGCTTTGACTGTCATGAGACTTAAACCTTGAGATTACTTATATAGTGATTACTTTCACATATAGGCCCTTGATTTCACTAAACTCAACCCCATTCAATACAAGTTCTGCATTCAATTGAAGTTCTGCATCTGAATCATCGTTCATAAGTTCCTCTATCAGAATCAAGTAAAGTGTTAGGTCTGCAATGTTATTGGCTCGCAGTACTGGAGAAATAGCCTTATCACTTAGAAGATAAGGAACTGTGTCGGAAGCGTACATCAATTTATTTTTCCCATTTTTTCTTTCAATTCAACATTTCTTTTAATCCAGTTCAATCCATTAAAGGTCCAATGGCCCCGACAAAACTTATGAGGGCGAGGGATCTTCTAACCGATACTTTTCCAATTCTACTTTCAGGTCCTTTTACAGCAATATTCTTCGTGTGCTTCCTCGACAACAACTGGTCAAAGGTTACGAACGGAGAAAATCCGTACCCTTCGACCTGATGTCATGTAGAACGCAACGAATGTCAGTGTAGAAAGGATAGAATTCTCGCCACTTGAAAGAAGATTGATCATAGGACGAAAGTAAATGTTGGTTTTACTGGAATAGTCTCCGGTCATGGCTAATTGCATGGTTCTACTTCAACCTGGCCTATGTTGCTTGAGATGCCGAGACTTAAGCCAAAGAACTACTAAGCTTGAAATCTTATCTTCTTCTAATCCTGGATGAACGAGATCGTAATACATTGACTAAAGAACATAAATGTTTGACTTTCTATGGATGATTTGCATTCTTACAGCTGCGTTTATCTCCTCAGTGGCTACGTATAGCCTAAGGATACTTCTTAAGGTACTATTAATCCCTGGGGTTCCAGATGCAATGATATCCATGCCATAAAAGGCGTTTCTACCATCAAGAGTACATAGGTTGTGATCAATATTTTTCGCCACGTGTTGGACCAGACAGTCAAAAATAATTAATTGCGGTTTGATTCCATAAGAAATGGCAACGTTTTCCCCAACCCTTAAAACTTCAGCATAGGAGGAGCAAAACCCCTACGTGCGGGCGCAAGGTCTGTTCAATTGCATGTCCAGTTGTGAAAACTTTCATGGCACTGTCTTACCGACAAAAATTTTGCTTAGAAGCAAAAAAAGGCTAGAAGGTTGAAACAATAGTAAGTTCTCGTGTGAGTTCAGTGAATTTAGTAGTTCGTTTTTATCCTTGTTGGTTTCTAAATTTTAATGTCATTTATATTAACTTTGCAACGTTGAAGAACATTGCAGATACGGGACAGTCTTAAGATTTATGCAAAACCGTTTATTTGATTGGGTGTTCATAGGGGGTGGCAAAATATGCAAGTTACTAAGACATGATTTTTTTTCCGAGCATTTTGGCATAGTAAGTGTAAATTTTCTCTGCGCGGATCTGACTTCGCGTAATATCCAAGATAGATTAATACACGCTTTATCTCACGTGTGTGGGTTTGTAAGAGGGGGGGAGGGGTAAACTACTCAGGGATGATGAAAACAAAGAACTGAGTCCATTTTCGTGATCTATGTACCAAAATTTCCTATCATCGACTTTTTAAAGGTGCAAGCTATTATTTTTTTTGTCGTTATTTTAGAAGAAAATATGAAAAAATGTCAATTTCGCCTCAGCCGATTTTGGTCAGTTTTTATATGTTGTAGAGATTTTTTTTCCAGTTTTAATCATACCAAAATCAAAACTATTGCAATTTGTTGAGGTAACCTATAGAATTAATTTAGATTGACAGTACTAAAAGAATTTCACTACAAACAGCTCTTAACAGGCGTTTGGTATTTTCTCGGATAGGGCTATTCCACAAGTCATTAGAAGAAAAATATAGGTCCTACATTGAAGGAAAGGTCCAAATTTTGAAGGACATTCTCATGGCCATAAAAAGGAGTATAAAAGAAGAAAAATTCAAGATAATATTTTTCCTTACCAAGAGGAAAAACGTTTTGACGCTCCAGGGCGCAATATTACTGTTTAAAACCACAGATTATTATGAAACCTAATAGATAATCTTTGCTAAAACTATTAGGCTGGTAAAATATTTCGAGGCAAATTTCGAAGAGTCCCGCCACTTCGAGATCCCTCTCCCACTATTTATGGAATTCCGGCTATTTGCCTGTTGCAGCGTTGATCAGAAGTTAGCACTACAAATTTCATTATTCGCCAAAATTCAATCCAAACCCCTCTTTTAGAAATCCTGGATCCGCCACTCAGCGAAGTTATAAGCCATTACTTCGCCGGGTCACCCCTTTCTTTATTATTTTGCATTGTACTTTCGAGCTTTTATAAGTGCCGAGAGGCTTGGTGACATATATTTTTTACTCAAATCATGTTACTACTGTATACTTTAACATGTACACTTTGCATTTTTAATCCCCAAAAGAATATTTGAAAAGATAGTTACCAAACCTTAAAAGAAATAGAAATTATTTTGCTAACAATTCACCAAATAATTAGCAAATCAAGAAGAAGGGATGTTAAAGTGCTTACTACAACTTAAAAACTTTTTTTTAATATACTTAATAAATATCTGCCTTTTTGTTTTAATCAGAGACGTATAGAAGCAAACAAAATTGTCTTCCTAAATCCCCAGCCCCTTAGGTCTTGGAAACTTTCGGATATTTTCAGTGAAAACAAATATTCTGTGGAATTTTCATAAAAAAAAACTTGATTGAAAAAAAATTGTCCCTTCCCTCCAGGTTTTGACAAATGTATTCCTTTTAAGGATTTTTATTGAAACATAACTTGTTTTTTATTTCATTAAAAATTGGATGAAACAAAGAAATTACCGCCAATCTAGATTTTGAAACTACATTTCCGCCACACTTGATATGGCACCATAGTAAGTGTAGTGAAGCTTCCAAGGGTGCTGAGAAACCTAAGAAAACTGTTGAAATAAAGTAGTAGTTCAGACCCAAAAGAAAATGACCATATATCTCCCAAGTTTAGCTTGATTTTTACTAAACTTTGTGTTGCAATAGAGAAGTCTCAAATCAAAAACATTAGGTATATTTTTCAAACAGGTGTTTAATTTACACTAAAGTTGGTACTTCGGACAGATAGGCCTGCTGGTGATAAACCTGAGGCAAATATTTTAATGAATGATTCAAAAATTAAAAGGCTTAGAATACATATTTCAAATTTGGTGTGTATTTCCATCGAAGTTGATGTTCAACAGTTTCGGGCTTACTGCTACCAAATCTGAAGCTAGTATTGCAAAAAGACTATATTCTTCTGATTTAGCGAAAGATATTATGGTATTTCATACAGGAAATAATATCTAAGTTTTTTTTTTAGGATTAATCGAAATAGGTTGTTGATGGAGTTTCCAAGCAAAATAGGAGCTAGGGACGCCCTATAGCCATAAATACTAAAACAAATAAGATTGAGTTTACAATAATGAAGTTTCGCGAAGAGGCTAGTTTTTCACTTGAATATTTTTGTCCTTGCTAGTTGTTCTCTTTTTTAAGTAGGAAAAATGAATTTTCCAAAGGGGAATTATGCCTCGAGAAGTCATAGCTACCAAATAAACCTTTTTTTCCATTATTTAAATCTTTTAAGGTTGTTGAGATATAAAAATGATAGCTTAATTGAACATATAAGAAGCGTAAATGATTCTAAGCTTTAGGGGGGGGGTCAAAATTGTTCAAAGAAGCGTTAGTAGGAATATTTTAAGACAAATATACTGAAATGCAAAACAGTCTAAGTAAGTGCATCTTATAAATATAACACATTGTACCTGCACTCAGTGGGAGGGGAAATGAATATAATTAGGCCAAAAAATCACTTCTTCTATTTCTTATGCCACCCGCTTCACTTTCTTAGGAAATATGTCTCACCCCCCCCCCCCCCATGGACAATCAGAAAGATGTTGCTAGACGGTTTGTTCTGGCTCATTGATAAACTGAGTAATTCAGTGTTTTTAGTTTTTTTCTTTAGAAAAGGATTCTCTGCCTGTTTACCTTAAAAAGGCAAAAAAAAAGAAAGTATTTTATTTCAATATTATTCCACTTCAGAATATCTAGTAGTTTTTTGTATTGTTTTCTTATTTTTCAGCCCACCTTGGAGCTTTCACACTGGGTGCTGGCATTGGATGGTCTTCTCCATCAATACCCCAGCTGGATGGAAGCTACACCAAATTGGAACTGTCATTAATAAGCTCATTATTAAATTTTGGGGCTTTTTTGGGCTCTATCCTGGGCGGCATCCTTGTCGATAAGCTGGGTCGGAAAAGGCTTTCTATGACAACCTCGCCAATTTTTGTGTTGGGATTTTTGCTTGTAGGTTTATCCCATAACCTAACTATGTTTGTTGCTGGTAGACTGCTTATTGGTGTAGGAGGGGGAATTGCATCCGTAGCCTCACCAATTTATGTTGCTGAAATTTCATCGCCAAGATATAGAGGTGCATTTGGATCTGGTTTTACGCTATTAATAGTCGCAGGCATTACAGTTACATACACTATGGGAATTTTTACGTCTTGGTCAACCCTTTCACTAATTTCGATTGTTTTCCCGTTATGCAACTTCGTATGTATGTTCGTTGTACCTGAATCACCAAACTACCTAATAATAAAAGACGAAGACACTCAAGCACGAAATTCTCTGATATGGCTACGTGGAAAAGAGTATCCTTATGAAATAGAGCTTTCAGACATAAGAAAAAGTGTTGAAGCTACAAGAAATACAAAACTTAAATTTAGAGATTTAATCACAGCGGAAGTACTAAAACCCCTATTTTTAGGCATGGCTCTTATGTTCTTTCAGCAATTCAGTGGTATTAATGCCGCCCTTTATAATTTATCTTCAATATTCAGTGCAGCTGGTGGTGACTTAAACAGTAACGTTCAATCGGTCATTGTTGCATTGGTTCAACTGACTGCTGCTTTAACAACAGTGTTTATTGCCGATCTTGCTGGGAGAAAAGTTCTCCTCTCTGCCTCGGGTGTTTTTATGACCATATCACATGCAGCGTTAGGAACTTATTTCTACTTTAATTCCCATAATCCGGAGAGTACTGTGTCTTTAGGATGGTTACCTTTAGCTTCTTTAATTTTATATATTACATTTTATTCATTTGGTTTTGGTCCTTTGCCCTGGGCAATTATGGGGGAAATACTGCCGGTGCATGTAAAAGGAACAGTAAGCTCAATAATATCCGGTTTTAGTTGGGGTTTAGCTTTTCTAGTAACTTTCTTTTTTGAAAGTTTTATTGAAGTTATGGGAGAATCTGGTGTATTTTGGATGTTTGGCTCCTTTTCATTGTTTTCAGTGATTTATGTGATATTTTATGTACCTGAAACAAAAGGTAAAACGTTACAAGAGATTCAAAGATGTTTTAAATAAATTATTCATTTCAATTTGAAGGTATAACTTTATTTTTAGCTCGGTTTAGTACTATGCCTGAACGGATTATCCTTGCACGTGACTGCAAAAGCTCTATGCACACGACCAGACACTGAAATACCTGCTGCCTACTACTGCTTCAAAAAACTCACCTCACCACCGAGCCACCTAAGACCAACCCATCTACGCAAGCTACTTCTCCATCCCAATCTATTTAAAGCCTGCATCTTTATACCCTCCCAAGAAGTTCCCCTTCCCCTCAAATCTTTCCTTGCAACATCCTCCCACTCTATACACGGACCTAGACTGCTTTTCCTTCGGCCCTAGACTAGTGGCCGATAAGGAATATCTTTGGCAATCTGTCATCTTTCATCCACAGAACGCGTCCTAGTCATCTATTGAGCCCAAACTGATATTTTTAAATGCCGACTTTAATTAAGTCACACTAAAATGTATCCATCAAGGGAATTGATCTTGATGAAGCTTATACTATAATAATTCAGTATATTAAAAAACCTTGTTGAATGGGGTTCAAGCTTTGTTCTAAGAAAATGTGAAACTTTGTTTCTATTTACCTCAATTATCTCTTCTTGAAATTTTGGATAAGAAGTTCTTATTTTTGAGATTTAGGTAATCCCCATAACAAATAGACTCATTGACCTTTTCCCTAATTAACTATAAAAAAAATATTTTTTCAACTTAAAATAAGAAGCAACATTAAAACTTAAAACAAGCAGAAATTATTACGTATATAAGGGGGTTCTCCCCCTCGTCAATACCTCTCTCTGTAGGCTAAGGTTTGAATGTGTTCCAATTCTTTAAAAATAACCCCTGAATCACAAATTCCGTGTAATTAACTCTTTTAAAAGTACTAAGAAAAAACTTTAGCGTAAAGAGCGAGGTATTAAGCGTAAACGAGGTTTTAAGTTTTAATACTGTTCCTTACTTTCAGTTGAAAAAACTTGTTTTTTTATTTAATTTCTTATCGTTTTTTAAATAATGCTGGGAAATCTTCGTGGAAAATTCTCTTCTCCCATAAAAAATTCTTCTATGGAAAGGTCCTCCCACGTAACCTACTTCTCCCCCCCCCCCAGAAAAAATCGTCCTGAAAACGTTTATATACTTCCCAATAACCAATAACATATGTAAACAATGGGCAAAGTTCATAACTTGCAGCCCTTTCCCCGGGGGACTGTAGGGGTTCAAGTCGTCCTCAAAGACCTAGTTAATGGATTTTCCCACTATGCTGAACAAAATGACTACCTCAAAATTTTCATCTAAGGTATTTTGGAAAAGACGAGCATGGAAGGGGGGCCTAGTTGCCCTTCGATTTTTGGTTCCTTAAAAGGGCACTAGAACTTTTTATTTCCATTCAAATGAGCCTCTTGCGACATTCTAGGGTCCTTTGGTCGATAGGATCACCCCTGGGAAGAAAAATAGAAACAAGTAAACGCCCATTCATGATCTTTCTGTAGAAAGATTCCTGATTTTTGCAAAAATGTGGAATGTTGTATTTTTTGCCAGAGCAAAAAATACAACATTCCACATTTTTGCAGATAGAAGCTTGAAATCTCTACAGTAGGGTTCGCTGATACGCTGAATCTTATGGTTTGGTTTTCATTAAGATTCTATGACTTTTAGGTGGTGTTTCCGCGTTCTTCTCGGAAACAAGGCAAATATACTTAGGCTCGTAACTTTTGATGGACAGGACTAAACTTGATAAAACTTATATGTTTGAAATCGACATATAAATTTGATTCTTTTGGTGTATCTGTCGATATCAAAATTCTGTTTTCTAGAGTTTCGGTTACTCTTGATCCTGTAAGTTCGTTACCACGAACTGTTTGATAGCTGCACAAACATGGAGTCTTGTATAACCATAAGTATTGATATTTACAAGGTATATAAAAAGCCATCCATTTGATTGTAAAATATTTATTCCTAGGGATAACTGTACCATCCCAAGGTAGAATGGTATTGAAATTTGGATTTTATTTACATAAACTTTTGATAAAGTGTTTCAGGAGTTTTAAAGCGATTGACAATCTTAGGATTTCCACTCAATAGCATTTGCCTGTATTTGTGCCCACATTGTTGTTTTGCAGTTGAAAATGGTAGAATAAGCAAAATCTTCATTTATTTTTTTTAATGGTACCAAAATTCCGAATATCCCTTCCTACAAGCTCCTCTCAAAATATTCTATAAGTTGATTATCATAGGCAGTGTAATAGCGCTGCCTATGACCAGGCTACTTTGTATCGAAGGATTTGTCGTAGAAACTTTGAAAAGGGCTCATTCGATTGGAAATTGAAGGGGCCAATGCCCTTTTTAATGGTCGAATATGATCGGAGGGCAACTAACACCCCTCCCACGTCCACCCATTTCCCCAAACACATCCAGTCAAAATTTTGAGGTAGCCATTTTGTTTAACGTAGTTGAAAGATCTGGAAATTATGTATTTGAGGATGACAACCCGCCCCCACAGCCCTCACGGCATGGCTTGTAAGTTAAGCTCTGGGGGCATATAAGGTTTACATAGAAAAGGGGATCAAATAAACTTCGAAGGGGGCTCATTGGATTGCCAATCAGACGTTTTAATGCCCTGTTTGAGATCCAGAGAGAGCGGAGGGTGGATATCTCCTCTCCATACACCTCGTATTTTCCCGAAATGCATCTGATAGAAATTTTGACATGGCCATTTTTTGTCGTAGAAACTTCGAAAAGAGCACTCTCAATTGGAAATTGAAAGAGCTACTGCACTTTTTAACGGTCAAAAGAGACTGGGGGGCAACTAACCCTCCTCTCATGCTCACTATATCCCCAAACACATCCAAGCAAAATTTTGTGATAGCCATTCTTTTTAACGTAATAGAAAGGTACGGAAATCATTTCTTTGAGGATAACCCCCCCCCAGAGGAAAGTTTTGTAAGTTATACCTTGGGGTCATATAAGGTATATATAGGAAGGGTGATCGTATAAACTTAGGAGGGGGCTCATTGGATTTGTACTATGAGGTTCTAATGATCTTTTTTAAAATTCACAAGGATCAGAGGGTGGATACCCCCCCCCCACAACTCGTATTTTCCCGATATACATCTAATAGAAAATTTGAGATTGTCATTTGCTGTCCTAGAAACTTCGGAAACAGCTCATTCGATTGGAAATTGAAAGAACCAGTGCCCTTTTCATAGTCAAAAGTAATTAGAGGGAAACTAACCCCCCTTCCACGCCCACCATTTCCCCCAGTAGTTGTAAGGGGAAGGGTTGTAAGTTATGCTCTGGGGGCATATAAGGTTTATATAAAAAGGGTGATCGTTTAAACTTCGGAGGGGGCTCATTGGATTATTAATCGGAAGTTTTAGTGCCCTATTCGAGATTCAGAGTGATCGAAGGGTGGATACCTCCTCCCGAAACACCTCGTATTTATCGAAATGCGTGTGATAGAAATTTTGAAATGGCCGTTTGTTGTTGTAGAAACTTCGAAAACATCTCATACGATTAGAAATTGAAAGAGCCAGTGCCGTTTTTAGTAGTCGAAAGTGATTGGAGGGCAACTAGCCCCCCTCCCACGTGCACCATTTCCCTAACACATCCAATCAAAATTTGAGAAATTTTTGATTGTCATTTGACACTCAACGTGAGTGTTTTCCAAAATTTCCGGTTTTCTCCTCCAACTCCCCCCAATGTCACCAGATCCGGTCAGGATATAAAATAAGAGCTCTGATACACAAAATCCTTCTAAATATCAAATTGCATTAGGATTCAATCACCGTTCGTAATTTAAAAAATACCTCATTTTTTCTAATTTTTCCGAATTACCGAACTAGCCCTCCCCCCGTAACTCTCCCAAAGTTATGTCAGTCTCGTCTCTAGGACTTGTGGTTATTCTTCCCACGAAGTTTCATCCAGATCCCTCCACTCTAAGCGTTTTCCAAGATTTCAGGCTCCCCCTTCAAACTACCCCGATATCACCGGATCCGATTAAGATTTAAAATAAGAGCTCTCAGATACGATATCCTTTTAAATATCAAATTTCAGTAAAACCTGATCACCCGCTTTTAAGTTAAAAATACCTCATTTTTCTAAATTTTCCAAATTGAATGTCCCCCCAACTCCCCTCCCCCCGCAGATGGCCGAATCAAGGAAATGACTATTTCTAATTTAATGCGGTCTGTTCCCTGATACGCTTGCCAAATTTCATCGTACTAGCTTATCTGGAAGTGCACAAACTAGCAAAACCGGAACAGACCGACAGACAGACCGACAGAATTTGCGATCGCTATATGTCACTTGGTACATACTAAGCGCAATAAAAAATGTATCCCAAGGCGAATCAAGATTTACAAATAAAAGGGATACTTGAATTCCCTTCTTTCTGTCTCAAAACCTCTAAACGGCATGAATGTCATTTCCTCTTCAGTAACAAGAGCTAAGAGCTCATATGGCACTAGTGACGAGGCAAGAAGAGCTAAGAGCCAAGATATCAAATGGTATGAGCTCTAGCAAAATTCTATGAATCAATAGATTGATTTAAAAATGAAAATAAGAGGCTTAATGCCGGTCAGGATTTAAAATAAGAGCTCTTAGTCACGATGTCCTTCTAAATATCAAAATTCATTAAGATCTGATCACCCGCTCGTATGTTATAAATACCTAATTTTTTCTAATTTTTCTTCTCCCTTTAGCCCCCAGATGGTCGAATCTGGGGAAAACGACTTTATCAAGTCATTTTGTGCAGCTCCCTGACACGCCTACCAATTTTCATCATCCTAGCACGTCCAGAAGCACCAAACTCGCCAAATCACTGAACCCCTCCCCCCAAATCCTCCAAAGAGATCGAATCCAGTACGATTCTGTCAATCACGTATCAAGGACATTTGTTTATTCTATCCACCAAGCTTCATCCCGATTCCTCCACTCCAAGTGTTTTTCCAACATTTCCCCCTCCAACTCCCCCCAATGTCAAAAGATCTGGTCGGGATTTGAAATAAGAGCTCTGAGACATGAATTCCTTCTAAATATCAAATTTCATTAAGACCCGATCACCTATTCGTAAAATTAAAATACCCCAATTTTCACGTTTTCCAAGAATTCCGGTTTCCCCCTTCAACTCCCCCCAATGTCACAGGATCTGGTCGGAATTTAAAATTAGAGCCTTAAAGTGCAAGACCCATCTAAATATTAAATTTCATTAAGATCTGGTCACCCTTTCGTAAGTTACAAATACCTCAATTTTCAAAATTGAGCAGACAACCCAACTCCACCAAAGAGAGCAGATCCGGTCCGATTATGTCAGTCACGTGTCTTAGATAGGTTTTTATTCTTTCCATCCAGTTTCATCCTGATCCCACCGCTTTAAGTATTTTCTAAGATTTCCGGTTCCCCTCAACTGCCCCCCCCCCCAATTACGCTGGATCCGGTTGAGATTTAAAATAAGAGACCTGAGTCATGAGGTCCTTCTAAATATGAAGTTTCATGAAGACCCGATCACTCCTTCGTAAGTTAAAAATACGTCATTTAATCTAATTTTTCAGAATAAACCCCCCCCCACCTAATAGAGCGGATCCGTTCCAATTATGTAAATCGCGTATCTAAGACTTCTGTTTATTTTTCCCACCAAGTTTCATCCCGATCTCTCCAATCTAAGCGTGTTCCATGATTTTAGGTTCCTCCACCCCCAAACTCCCCCCAAAGTCACCAGATCCGGTCAGGACTTACAATAAGAGCTTTGAGACATGATATCCTTCTAAATATCTAAGTGTCACTCTAAGTGTTATATCACTCTAAGTGTTTTCCAAGTTTTAGGTTTCCCCCTACCGACCCCCCCCCCAATGTCACCAGATCCGGTCGGGGTTTAAAATATGAGCTCTGAGACACGATATCCTTCTAAATACCAAATTTCATTGAGATCCGATCACCCGTTCGTAAGTTAAAAATACCTCATTTTTTCTAATTTTTCAGAATTCCCCCCAACTACTCCAAAGAGAGCGGATCCGTTCCGGTTATGTCAATCATGTATCTAGGACTTATGCTAATTTTTCCCACCAAGTTTCGTCCCGATCCCTCCACTCTAAGTGTTTTCCAAGATTTTAGGTTTCCCCCTCCCAACTCCCCCCAATGTCACAAGATCTGTTCGGGATTTAAAGTAAGAGCTTTGAGACACGATATCCTTCTTAATATCAAATTTCGTTGAGTTCCGATACCCGTTCGTAAGTTAAAAATACCTCATTTTTTCTAATTTTTCAGAACTAATCCCCTCCCAACTACCCCAAAGAGATCGGATCTGTTCCGGTTATGTCAATCATGTATCTAGGACTTGAGCTCATTTTTCCCACCAAGTTTCATCACGAGCCCTCCACTCTAAGCGTTTACCAGGTTTTATGTTTCCCCCTCCCAACTCCCCCCCCCAATGTCACCAGATCCGGTCGGGATTTAAAATAAGAGCTCTGAGACTTGATATCCTTCTAAATATAAAATTTCATTGAGATCCGATCACCCGTTCGTAAGTTAAAAATACCTCAATTTTTCTAATTTTTCAGAATTAACCCCCCCAGCTACCCCAAAGAGAGTGGATCTGTTCCGGTTATGTCAATCATGTATCCAGGACTTGTTCTTTTTTTCCCACCAAGTTTCATCCTGATCCCTCCACTCTAAGTGTTTTCCAAGTTTTAGGTTTCCCCCTCCTAACCCCCCCCCCCCCCCAATGTCACCAGATCTGTTCGGGATTTAAAATAAGAGCTCTGAGACACGATATCCTTCTAAATATCAAATTTCATTTAGATCCGATCACCCGTTCGTAAGTTAAAAATACCTCAATTTTTCTAATTTTTCAGAATTAAACCCACCCCCCCCCCCAGCTACCCCAAAGAGAGTGGATCCGTTTCGGTTATTTCAATCATGTATCTAGGACTTGTGCTTATTTTTCCCGCCAAGTTTCATCCCAATCCCTCCACTCTAAGTGTTTTCCAAGTTTCAGGTTTCCCCCTCCCAACCCCCCCCCCCCAATGTCACCAGATCTGTTCGAGATTTAAAATAAGAACTTTGAGACACGATATCCTTCTAAATATCAAATTTCATTTAGATCCGATCACCCGTTCGTAAGTTAAAAATACCTCATTTTTTCTAATTTTTCAGAATTACCCCCCCCCCAACTACCCCAAAGAGAGTGGATCCGTTTCGGTTATTTCAACCATGTATCTAGGACTTGTGCTTATTTTTCCCACCAAGTTTCATCCCGATCCCTCCACTCTAAGTGTTTTCCGAGATTTTAGGTTTCCCCCTCCCAACCCCCCCCCCAGTGTCACCAGATCCGGTCGGGTTTTAAAATAACAGCTCTGAGACGCGATATCTTTCCAAACATCAAATTTCACTGAGATCTGATCAACCGTTCGTGAGTTAAAAATACTTGAATTTTTCTATTTTTTCCGAATTAACGGCCCCCTCACTCTCCCCCCAGATAGTCAAATCGGAAAAATGGCTATTTCTAATTTAATCTGGTCTGGTCCCTGATACGCCTGCCAAATTTCATCGTCCTAGCTTACCTGGAAGTGCCTAAAGTGGCAAAACCGGGACCGACAGACCGACAGAATTTGCGATTGCTATATGTCACTTGGTTAATACCAAGTGCCATAAAAACAGGTTGTATTTTAAACGTCAAAACATCATCAGCAACTACAAAACAGAAAGTAATTGAAAAAAAAAGCTAAAAACAGAGATACTGTAGCTAAGGAAAGATAAGGAAAGAAACAATCAAGTATAAGAGAAATTTCGAAGTGTTTATGATTTAAGAGCTGTACAATAGCTGTGAATTTCAGAAAAGTGGAAAATCGGGAGAGTTACGAAAAAGGGTAAAAATTAGTAAATAATCAGCAGTAAATTCTTTGAAATATTAGACAGGAAGAGTAAGTTTACGCGAGAAGTCATAAGCAGCTTTTTTTCTTTCTTTTTTTTTGGCTTATTGTGTTTTGGATATTTCAAAACATAAGAATAGGATCTATTGTTTTGGGACTCTTCAAAGTTTGTTTAACGTATATTCAGCACTTTATAATCAAAAGTAATTATTTCTAAGGAAAACAAGAGCTAAGAGCTCATATGGCACTTGTGACGAGGTCGGAAGAGCCGAGAGCTCATATGGTACGAGGTCGGAAGAGCCAAGAGCTCATTTGGACGAGGTCGGAAGAGCCAAGAGCCAAGAGCTCATTTGGCACTTGTGAGAAGGTCAGAACCTAAAGTTAAACTTTATAGCACAAGATCCTTCTAAATATCAAATTTCATTAAGATCTGGTCACCCTTTCGTAAGTTACAAATACCTCAATTTTCAAAATTACCTCCCCCCTCCCAATTCCACCAAAGAGAGCAGATCCGGTCCAGTTATGTCAGTCACGTATCTTAGACAGGTTTCTATTCTTCCCATCCAGTTTCATCCTGATCTCACCGCTTTAAGGATTTTCTAAGATTTCCGGTCCCCCCCAACTGCCCCCCCCCCAATTACGTTTGATCCGGTTGAGATTTAAAATAAGATATCAGAGTTACGAGGTCCTTCTAAATATGAAGTTTCATGAAGATCCGATCACTCCTTCGTAAGTTAAAAATACGTTATTTTTCTTATTTTTCAGAATTACCCCCCCCCCCCGCAATTGAGCGGATCCGTTCCAATTATGTAAATTACGTATGCAAGACTTTTGCTTATTTTTCCAACCAAGTTTCATCCCAATCCTTCCAATCTAAGGGTTTCCCATCATTTTAGGTCTCCCCACCCCAAACTTCCCCCAATGTCACCAGATCCGGTCAGGATTTAAAATAAGAGCTTTGAGCCACGATATCCTTCTAAAAATCAAATTTCATGGAGATCCAATCACCCATTCGTAAGTTAAAAATACCTCATTTTTTCTAATTTTTCAGAATTAACCCCCCCCCCAACTACCCAAAAGAGAGCGGATCCGTCCCGTTTATGTCAATCATCTATCTAGGACTTGTGTTTATTTTTCCCACCATGTTTCATCCCGATCCCTCCACTCTAAGTGTTTTCCAAGTTTTAGGTTTCCCCCTCCCAACTCCCCGCCCCCATCACCAGATCCGATCGGGATTTAAAATAAGAGCTCTAAGACACGATATCCTTCTAAACATCAAATTTCATTGAGATCCGATCACCCGTTCGTAAGTTGAAAATACCTCATTTTTCTAATTTTTAAGACTTACTCCCCCCCTCCCAACTACCCCAAAGAGAGCAAATAAGTTCCGATTATGTCAATCATGTATCTGGGACTTGCGCTTATTTTTCCCATCAAGTTTCATCCCGATCCCTCTACTCTAAGTGTTTTCCAAGATTTTAGGTTTCCCCCCTCCAACTCCCCCCAATGTCATCAGACCCAGTCGGGATTTAAAATAAGAGCTCTGAGACACAATATCATTCCAAACATCAAATTTCATTAAGATCCAATCACCCGCTCATAAGTTAAAAATACTTCATTTTTTCTATTTTTCCGAATTAACCGGCCCCTTCTCCCCCCCCCCAGATGGTCAAATCGGGAAAACGACTATTTCTAATTTAATCTGGTCCGGTCCCTGATACGCTTGCCAAATTTCATCGTCCTAGCTTACCTGGAAGTGCCTAAAGTAGCAAAACCGGGACTTTAGGTTTTCCCCCTCCAACTCCCCCCAATGTCATCAGATCCGGTCGGGATTAAAAGTAAGAGCTCTAAGACACAATATCATTCCAAACATCAAATTTCATTAAGATCCAAATACCCGCTGATAAGTTAAAAATACTTCATTTTTTCTATTTTTTGCGAATTAACCGGGCCCCCACTCCCCCCCAGATGGTCAAATCGGGAAAACGACTATTTCTAATTTAATCTGGTCCGGTCCCTGATACGCTTGCCAAATTTCATCGTCCTAGCTTACCTGGAAGTGCCTAAAGTAGCAAAACCGGGACCGACAGACCGACAGACAGACCGACAGACCGACAGACCGACAGACAGACCGACAGACAGACCGACAGAATTGGCGACTGCTATATGTCACTTGGTTAATACCAAGTGCCATAAAAATAAGCAACGCAAAAAGTATTTTACTAAAGTAAATAAGAGAGAAATCCAGATAGTGCCTTTCAAATATGCGAAATTAATACATATAACGGTAAAATCTAGCTTATTATACCATAATGACTATCATTTTTTTGTTAATTAAACAGAAAACTAGTTTTCTTAAAGTGAAAGTAACAAATAAATCGGGGCATTAAACTTGAGAATAAAAAATTATATGATACCCAGACATTACTTTTAAGTTTACCACGTTCCGAATCTCTCACAGCGTAAGGTCATAGAAGCCACTTACATCGGACAAAGTTTTGTCGGTCACTACATTAAAACTTTTGCTACTTAATTGGCATAGTAAAAAGGCAAAAAAACAAAGACGCTTCCTAAATTATTTTTCTCTTTTAGTAGATACCCGTTAACCGTCTATGTATATGTAAACTATATAGGTTTAGTCACCTTAACGTTTCCCAGCCAATATTGATTTTTAGTCATAAGAAAATCTAGTTATAATTCTGGTAAGTGGTAAGCCTACAGTGTTTATTAATCCAGATACATGTTCATAGTCATGGGTGCTTAACTATTTGAAACCTTGGCAGAACATAGCGTATTTTTATTTCCCTCATTGCTTTACCGTGCATGAACCGTGAAGTTCTATATGAACTTACACTGCAAAAAAGTTTAGCCCCCTCACCTTCCCTCAGCAGTTGATTTGTATTTCCCTTGCTCCAGTATCCTACTTCCTTTCTACCAACTATACCTGAAAGCTTCAATTCATTTTTCAACCCAAAGGCTTCCGCCCAAGCAATTTGCTGACATACTGTGCATATATACGTATATTGATATCATTAGAGTCTTTTGTTTTGCCTCCCCCGTCCAAATCAAAATTTGGAATCCAATTGATCCCTCTCTAATGCCCCTTGAAAGTTTTGAATTACTTTCTTAAGCTATAAATTTCTATTCCCGAGATCTTGAAGATATAGTATTTGATTACCTGGAAGCAAATAGTATCATTTCATTCAATTCAACATCCTCCTCAAGATTCCCGGAAAATTTTGACTTAATACCCTTATCCGCTTTTGAGATAAAACAGGCATGACATTTTGACAACCTGAAAACACAAAGTGTTTTTTATGGCACTTGGTATTAACCAAGTGACATACAGCAATCTCAAATTCTGTCAGTCTCTCGGTCGGTTTGTCTGTCGGTCTGTCTGTCTGTCTCGGTTTTGCTAGTTTAGGCATTTCCAGATAAGCTAGGACGATGAAATTTGGCAGGTATACCAGGAACAAAAAACAGATTAAATTAGAAATAGTCGTTTCCCCGATTAGACCATCTGGAGGGGGGGAGATGGGGACGGTTATTTCGGAAAAATTAGAAAAAATAAGGGATTTTTAACTTACGAACGGGTAATCGGATCTTAATGAAATTTGATGTTTAAAAGGTTATCGTGTCTCAGGGCTCTTAGGTTAAATCCCGACCGGACCGGTGACATTGGGGGAGTTGGAGGGGGAAACCTAAAATCTTGGGAAACGCTTAGAGTGGAGGGATCGGGATGAAATTTGGTGGAGAAACTAAGCACAAGTCTTAGATATGTGATTGACATAACCGGAACGTATCCGTTCTCTTTCGGGGAGTTGGGGGGGGGGGGGTTAATTCTTAAAAATTAGGAAAATGAGGTATTTTTAACTTACGAACCGGTGATCGGATCTTAATGAAATTTGATATTTAAAAGGATCTAATAACTCAGATCTCTAATTTTAAATCCCAACCGGATCCAGTGTCATTGGGGGAGTTGGTGGGGGGACCGGAAATCTTGGAAAAGGGTTAGAGTGGAGGGATCGGAATGAAACTTGGTGGGAAAAATAAGCACAAATCCTAAATACGTGATTGACATAACTGGAACGGATCTGCTATCATTGGGGGAGTTAGAGGGAGGGTTAATTCTGAAAAATTAAAAAAATATGAGGTATTTTTAACTTACGAAGGAGTGATCAGATCTTAATGAAATTCCATATGTAGAAGGACTTTGTAACTCAATTCTCTTGTTTTAATTTTCGACCGGATCCAGCGTAATTGGGGGGAGTTGGAGGGGGAAACCAGAAATCTTGGAAAACGCTTAGAGTGGACAGATCGTGATGAAACCTGGTGGGTAGAATAAGCAAATGTATTAGACACGTGACTGACGTAATTGAACTGGATCTGCTCTCTTTGGAGTAGTTAGGGGGGGTCCAGTGCTTTGGCGAGTTATGTGCTTCTGGATGTGCTAGGACGATGAAAATTGGTAGGCGTGTCAGGAAACTGCACAAATTTACTTGCTAAAGTTGTTTTCCCCGATCCAACCATCGAGGGGGGGGTTGAAAGGAGAGGAAAAATTAGAAAAAAATGATGTATTTTTAACTTACGAGTGGGTGATCAGATCGTAATGAATTTTAATATTTAGAAGGACCTTGTGTCTCAGAGCTCTTATTTCGAATCCCGACCGGCATTAAGCCTCGGATTTTCCTTTTAAATCTATCTATTGATTCTTAGAATTTTGCTAGAGCTCATGCCATTTAAGCTCTTATCTATTATTGATTTAGGCATTCTCGCTGCTTGACCATGTATTAATTATAAGTCACATAGGACCTTCTAGTGCAACAATAATATTTTCGTCTGAATCGAAGACAAAGCCTGTTTAACCCCCTTCCCTCCGCTGAATATTAAATTTTGTTTTCTCTTGCCTCTTACATTCATTTTATTTTGCCCAAAATTACGTGATAGTTTCAACTCCATCCCAAAGGTGTTCCCAAGACATTCCAAAAATGATATTTTGAAGAAATGGATACACAAAGCGTTTTTCATTTTGCCTCTCACCTAGTCTCCCAAATTCACCGTTTAAAGTCCACTTAACAGTCCTCCTCCTTTTGACCCTTGAAAAGAGTACTAAAACTCTGAATTAACTTCTTCAATAGTTCATTTTTACTCCCAGGATATTGCAGATATGGTGTTTGATAGTCTGGAAGCACATATTGTCAAATGATTCGATTTTTATCGCTGCTTAGCCATGCATGAATCTGATTGGAGCTTACATCACAAAGAAATTATTTTTATACATTATCTGGATATTTTTATCTGAATCAGAAACAAAAAGTGTTTAGACCGTATCCCTCTCTTCAACACCTGAGTCAATTTGTTCTCTCCTCCGCACCTTCCTTTGCCCAAAACGGCCTGAAAGTCTTAATTCCGTCCTAAAAGCCATTCCCAAGGTATTTCAGACATGGAATTTTGACTAACTGGATACACATACTGTCTTTGGATTTACCTCTGCCTGCTTTTTAAAATTAAAAATTTAAAGTCCATTTGACTCCCCTTCCTCTTTTTTGATGCTCCCTTGAACTTTCAACTCAATCCCTTAACCACTGCTTGAGCTAATGTAAATAATCAGAAAAAGCAGGTCTACATAGTATCTTTTGATTTAACGGGAGTGCGTTTCGTTTCCTGGGTATGCTCTTGGTAAACATTGGGAATTTCGATATAACTATTGGTACCATAAAGGCCTGGTTGAAATACATCTAATCAGAAACAACAAGTTCTTTACCTATTTCTCAGCCTTCCCCCTCCCCCAAAAGCGTTTGGGCCTTTGAGGCAGAGAATGATCCCAGAAAAACTCGCCAATTGTTCATTCAGTATTGAACGAACCTCTATTTTCTTCTCACAATTAAAAAATTTATGTTTAGCAAATGGGCAACTTGAATATTTTATTCCCTTTGACCGAGGGGCTATAGGACAGCGTCTTCCAAGAAGATATTTTATTTGGACTCTTCGACTTTTTCCAAGAAAATGACTATATAAATTTTTTTCGAATTTCTTTAAGGGTTAAGTGGGGACTGGGTAGCAAAAAGGATGCGAAATTGGGGTCACTTGTGGGGTCGCGTGTCCTGTCGCTTGTGACTTTGAAAAAGGGCACTAAAACTTTCAGTTTCAAATCAGTTAAGCCCCATTCTAAGTTTTACGACCACCCCTTTTATACAAAATGAGCTACAGAAGAAAAATATGAGGAAGCTGCATCACCCTTTACTCACGCATCGCTACTGGGCTGATTATGATAGGTCTTGGGTACTACTTCAAGAAAGACCATAATAGACCATTTGAGACAGGAATTTTCTTAGAAAAGTAGAGTTTCCAGCGTCTTGGAACCCTATTTTCATGCCTTTATTTATTATCACAAAGTTATACCTAAATGGCTGTGGAATTATTTTTGATACCTGTATTGGAACTTTTTCATTATTTTTGGCTTAAAAAAAAGGAAAAATGAACGTAATTTACACTATGAGATCGAGCTGTTGTCCAAAGTTTCGAAAAATAAAGTGAAGACCAGCAGATATAAAGTGTTATACAATTCAAACTAAAAAAAGAAAAAAAAACGAAAATTGCTATTATAGAATAAATGAAACCCGGAACCAGAAGAAACTATAATAAATGATTATATGAAACATAAATATAACAGGTGCTGAAATAGATGTATAAATTGATCTTAAAACGAGTAAAAACTAAATTGAATATTAAAGTCAAACTTAAAACAAACAAAAATACCACAAACAGGAGTTTGTCTGCTACAACCAATCCCCCTCCTCTGACCGTTAAAGTTCTAAGGCCTGTTGCGTCACTAGTATTCTACTAAAAACTGTTTGTATTTTAAAATTTGTGATTTTATTTTTAAAATATCGACGACAAATAAAAATAAATCCCCATAATAATCAAGATGACTGGATAGAATTGACTAAAATACATTGTATGTTTACTATGCACTAACATTAATCCCTGGAAACACAGTAATGAAAGATTTCTTTTTTGCCTTATTTTTTCAAAGTTAAAAAAAAGTATGAAATATAGTTCATTAAAGCGTAAACGATGCAATAGGCTTTAGAGCTTTTTACGGTTAAGGGAGGGAAAGGGGGCATTAGCCAAAATCCTGCTTGTAGTAATTTTTGTTTGTTTTAAATTGACTTAAATATTTAATTTGATTTTTACTCGTTTCAATGTTTGTTTATACATCTATATCAGTATCTGAGATTTTGTTGATAAATTTAATCATATGTTAATTTCTGTTTGTTCGTTTTGGGTTTCTATGGCTCTTTACTTTTCCTTGGATTACTTCATTTTCAGAAAGTTTTTTTTTTAAATTAATTTCCCCCGTTTTGATTACCAAAGTTTGCTATTGGTTAATATAATGGATATTCTCCAGTTTTTCCATCTTCGGCATAAGAATTAAAATAATTGATTCTAATGTCTGACCCTGAAAGTTCCGACTAAATTCCATTAGCCCTATTATATTACCGTGTGGTATATCCTAAGATATTGTAAATATGCCCATTTGACAACAGGAATACGTATAGTATATTTTAAGCGAGTTCAACATCCCCCCTCAAAGTTCTCTGAAAGTTTCAACTTAATAACCTTAACTTATCCTGAGATGTTTCAGTCATCGCATACACCATTTTAACACGATGGATTTACAAAATATCTTTTGACTTAGATTAACATCCCCTGCAAATTATAACTCAGCATAATTAGCCGATCCTTATATATCACCCCTACGCCCTTTTGACAACCGGAATGCACAAAATCGTATATTGATTAACTTCAACATTCCCCTCGACATTATCCGAAAGTTTTTAAGTAATACCCTTCCCTGTTCCTCAGATATTACAGACGTGCTATCTTGACAACCACAGCACCCATGGTTTCTTTTGATTTAGTTTAGCATCCCAATTGACATTTCCTGAATGTTTCAACTTAATAATATTTGCCAACCCTGAGACATTGCAGCTCGCCCACTAATAACTGAAATGCACATAGCCTACTGTCTTTAAGAACAACATCCCCCTCCACAGTCTCTGAATGTTTCAACTCGATACCATTCCCTAACTGTTCTTTAAATATTGCATCCCCCTTAGAATTCCATGAAAGTTCCTAATTAATACCAGTAGCTGTTCCCAAGGTCACAGGTAAATTCTTTTAACAAATCGGATGCAAATAGTGTCTTTTAATTTAGTGAAATTTCTTTCTCAATATTCCGTGAAATTTTCAACTTAATAACCTTAGTCATTCGCAAGATATTGCAGATAAGCATTTTTGAAAACCTGGATAGAGTATGCAGTTTTGATAAACAGGATGTAGTTATTCTCTTTTGAGAATATGCTAAGTATGTAGTGTATTTTCAGTAACAGTTGCAATCATAATAGCACTAGTAACAGTACTAATGGTAGTGGTCACAGTCACCAGCAGTAGCAGTTGCAGTCAAAAGTTGTCGCACTCGTTGTCGCAAGTTTTCATACTTGTAGTCATAAGCAGTCGCAGTTGCAGGTAGTCACAGTCAAGTTTGAATTGTTATTCTTAGTCGTAAGTAGTTGCAGTCGACTCATGAAATTCACAATCTCAAGTAGACATAATCGAAAATATTCATAGTTTTAAGTAGTCAAAGTCAAAAGTTGTCATAGTCGTAAATACTCACAGTCGCTAGCAGTCGTAGTTACTAATAGTCACAGTGGTAATCCCAAGTAGACTTAGTCGTAGTCAAAGCTACATGTAATCGTATTTGCTAGTATTGGCATTCGCAAATAGTTGTATTAGCAAATACAGGTAGTTATAGCTGCAGTCACAAATAGTCGTAGTCGCATGCGGTCGCTATAGTCACAGCCACCAATACTTAAAGTGACGATCATGTGGTCGTAGTCAAAGTTCCAAGTAGTCAAATACCACACTTGCAAATAGTCGCAAGTACTCATAGTCGAAGTCGCAAGTAGTCGCAGTCGCAGTCACAGTAATAGTTATAACAGTGGTCCGGAGAGTTTCAAGTTAATACCCTTAGCCACTGCTAAGATATTGCAGATATGTCCTTTTGATAGCCTGGATCCATATAGTGTCTTTTGAATTAGTTAGGCAACCCCCTTCCACAGTCACTGAAGTATATCTCGGTATCTTTAGTCTTTTCTGACACAACCAGGATCAAATATTCCCGCCTCTTTTCTTCAACGTGCCCTGAAAATTTCAATTTAATACCCTCAGGCATAGACCGCTCTTGGAATTTTGCTGATGTGCTTTTTGACAATCAGTTTAAACATAGTGTGGTTTAATTCTGTTCAGCATGCCCCACAACATTTTCTGAAAATAGCTACAAATAGATATTATAGTTGTTTTTGACCGAACTGTTTGACTAAACAATCAATATGCTAAATAGGGAATAATACTTCTTAGTTTAATGCAACAATTTTTTCAGGCTGAAATTACAGTCTTTCAAAATGAAACATTGCGAAGAAATCGAACATGAAGACAAAAAACCAAAATTGGTGCCTCAGCTTTTTGCTGCCTTAGCTGGTAAGTAGCAAAAAAAAATTTGGAGACGGATTCAAGTTTGCAGATGACTCGATTTTAATATCTCGTATGTGCCCTTTCCAAATTACATTATGGAACGTGATCGTCTCTTACTAGATTGCAGCTACCGCTAAGACCTCGATAATTTCAAAAGATAAGTTAAGGTTAAATTTCAGCAGATTCAATTTTTTTGCGGTGTAGAGTATTGGTGCTGAGGGTGCAAAAACTCTTCTCGTAGTGTGATTTAATCTATACTGTAAATGGAAGACTATACTGTCATTCAAAAAGCAAACGAACTAAATGAGGTCATTTTCTCGAAGAAGCGAAATGCAATAGGTGAACTTTGATTTAAAGAGTGCGGGGTTCAAAAGAGCGGAGTCCTTCCTTGTATTAGGTAAACTTGGGTTTAACATTAAAACAGATCAAAAACCAAAAACGAGTTTTTTCAAAGGAAAGTAAAGAGGAACAATGAAGTTCCAAACAAGCACAAATTATTTCGTACATTTTTTTTTATTTAATAAGAAAAGCAATATCTGAATGGAGTAATCTTCCTTGCGATACACGGAATACAGTTGAAGTTACCCGTTACCATGCCTTCTTCAGTTATCTTCAAATACCAATAACACTGTAAAAAAAAAAAAATGTATTTTCAACAAAAGTTTTTGCTGGAATTTGAACCAGTCAACAAAATCCACAATGTCTGTAGAAACTGTGATTCGTGTTTGAAATCCAACAAATTATTGAGATTTATCTACTTTTCAGTAGAAAAATCTATTTTGCAACATAAATAGGTTATAGTAATCTAAATCGTTTGGATTTCGATCGTAGATGGAAATTTCTTTAATATTCTATTAAATTTGATT